>NC_092346.1:46535561-47135561 GCF_963676685.1 Mytilus edulis | reverse complement strand
CATGCAGATTTAAATACATCACCAAGCCAGAATAATAGTTTCAGTTTAATGGGAACCTTACAAAGCCGGTATATTTCTGATAAGGGGTACTTCCAGCACATCTTTGTATTTTCTGAGACCCAGTCGGTGGCAAGCTCTATATGCTTTGGTCAGCTAAATGTCAGGTACATATAAAATCACTCCTATACATCAGTTTGTTCACTTGAAATGTACTATGCTTATAATGTGCACTATCCTATTTTGTACTAGAATTTATTAAATTTTGAAATGTTTGGATATGTTCTTACCTATAGGCTGCGCTTTGCTTAAAATATTGAAAACAGTGACACCAATATATTTTGTATGGTAAAATATAAGTGTAGTTTTTTTTAATTTTTATAGATATAGGAAGATGTGGTGTGAGTGCCAATGAGACAACTCTCCATCCAAATAACAATTTATTGATTTAAACCATTATAGTTCAATGTACGGCCTTCAACACGGAGCCTTGGTTCACACCGAACAACAAGCTATAAAGGGCCCTAAAATTACTAGTGTGAAACCATTCAAACGAGAAAACCAATGGTCTAATCTATATGAAAAACGAGAAACGAGAAACACGCATAAATTACATAAACAAACGACAACTACTGTACATCATATTGACGACTTAGGACAGCTGCAAACATTTGCAGCGAGATTAAACGTTTTAATGGTACCAAACCTTCTCCTTTTTTTTAAAACAAAAGTATAAAATCACAACATAGAAAAACACACGATAAATAACAATTGGCAGGCTTAACTCAATCAAAAAACGTAAATTAACACACTATGAACGAATAAATTTGATTTGCAGTATTTGAATGCTAATGCAAAGTTAATAAAATATTAGGGACAAACATTCAAGGCTATGTATGGTTCCCGTAATTTAAAGGTATACGAATAATATTATAAGAGAAATTGTTACTACTCTTTTTGTAGGAATGAAGACCAACTTCTAAGCATCAATGACGTGGATTTAACACTGATGACACATGGAGAAGTTACAGTTTATTTAAACAGCCAACCCATCGACACAAATGAAAGCATAACAATGGTATACGTAATTTATAAGTAAATGCATGCTTATAAGAAATGTAACCAATATACGTGTACTACACATATTGATCCCTGCTTTTTTAACAGTCAGCGACAGATATTTCAAACAAGAGCAACATGATGGGTGCCACATATGAAGCAGGATTTGTGTACCATTCTGCAGCACCCGAAATCATCCCCGGTTTTAATTTGAGTTCATGTTTCTCAGTCTTAAGTTTTATATGTTGTATTTGGTATACAATTGTTTTACAGTTCGTTGTTTTTCGTGTTTTGCCATGACATTACCACTAATGTTCGACGTATTATTTGTAATCTCCCTTCCATATATGTTGTCTCTTTTAAGCAGTTAATACATTTATTTTAGAGTTATATGCTGACCTTTCATTCAATTGTACAAAACAATATATTGTATTTCATGATGAGCCCGCGAACATCATTTCACACGTCAAGTGTTTAAGATATATTACCATTTTTTTTGTTTTCTATATCCATGTTTATAGATATAGTAAGATATGGTAATAGTGCCAATGAGACAACTCTCCATCCAAGTAAAAAATTATAAAAGTAAACCATTATATGTGAAGGTACGGCTTGTGGTCTTAAAACTGGCCGAAGATTATCTTTTTTGTGTTTTCTCTGTACATGTTTATGGAGTTTTGTATCTCTATTTAGGTGTGTGTGTCATCTTGTTTTTAGTCACGCTGATGTTTGTTTTACTTTTAATTATGGTTTTCAAATGTCTCTACAGTATGCTGTAATTTCAGCATTTTAAATTATGTATCATTTAATGTATTGAAAGGAACAATATATTAATTTTATTCTTTCAGAATTACTTGAGACCAAGCACAGAAAATATCACAGAAATAAATTTTACTTTATTTCAACCATTAGGTATGTACATTTTTTGAAGAACTAATCAATAAACGTATCATACTGTTAAAATCGATAATTCTTCAATATTACATAAATTCTCTAAAAAGAAAAATACACAGAATAGCGACACTATATTTGTTATAATACGTCTTGTCATTATATTATCTTTCAACTTCTTTTCGCCTTTGTTACAGAACTGTCCACAAACTTTCCATAATTGAAACAGCTATATATTTGTCTAGAAATTAAAACTACGGACCCTACTTATTTTCTTAAATAATAAATAGTAAAGCAAAAGTGAACAATTGATAAAAGTTATTCAAAAAACATTTTACAAAAGTATTAACAAAAATAACAAACTCCAATGTCAATTAAAACAAGGGGAAAGTTAATAAAACAAAAACAACCTCTCAACTATCTAATTAACTAATAAAAAAGAAAGTTCGCACTTGAGGGTGTGAACTGGTTTTAAAACTAGATTACTTAATCTTCACATGGAAACCTGAATTTTTTTTCTCTCAGTCGATTTATAACTTTTGAACAGCGATATACTACTGTTGCTTTTATTTATTCAATTGGTGTTATATACGTTACATTGCAACCAGACATTTATTTGAGTAAGGAAATATGAAAACACAGGATAACAAAGCGAACTAAAACCAACATTGTCGACAGGTAAATATTCATGGCTAGAATGATGTTGAACATATTCAATGTAGTCTTTGCAACATATTACGATAAAAATAATTGAAATATCCTTGATTTGTTCTATTCTTTCTTGGCAAAATGGGAAATAAAAACAAATAATAACTTTTTTCAAATACATGTAGGTTCATCGGTAGCAGTAAAACTTAATTATGAAACGTCTACACCATCACGTCACTGGAAAGCACATCGTACGGTTACCCTAAAGAAGAGAGGCACACATAAGTTCATGCAACGACTGAAAAACGATCACGTCGGGTTTGAAGAACTCATTTCGTCACGGTTAGGAGAGAGCGTCGGAAATTTTCATCAATGTAAGGACACATAACTATAATTGAGTATACTTACTTTTCTCTCGATAATAGCAATGCAAGGTTAATAAAGACATCAATAATTTGTAGTTGGCAGGGTGCTAGATTTTTAAAAAATCAATCATTAGAAGTACAAAAAGTATATCCTATACTTAGACTTGAAATACATATATTGCAATCATATTGTTCGTCAATCAAGTCGGTCGTTGAACCAAAATGTAATTTAACTATATATTTAATATATAGTTAACGTGTTATTATGTTACAATCGGCCTGACACCTGCTATTTCGTCAAAGTCATATTATTACTAGTGTGAAAATCAAATAAAGTGAAGTGTGTATCAAAATCAAACATAATAGGGCGTTAACTCTTTTTAAATCAACCAGTGCTTACATTATCAAAGGTCTCCTCGGCATTTCAATTAGTTTAGTTCAACATGTTTAAGCCTCAATGATAAGAATTTGGTAGAAAAAATGCGCGTGTTGCGTACAACTATATATGAGGCTGGTTTATCTGATGAGGTTGTTTTTACTTGAGTAAAGTGTTTCAGTAATTTCTATAATTATACAAACCCTTTGTCAATCTTAAATCTTCTTGCAGGTCATTTTATTGAAGAACGACAGCTGAACTCAGAGAATACGGGGTTCATAAGGTGGTATCTTGACGAAAAGCATAAACAACATCTGTATGTAACAAAGGACAGTAACATAACATTGGTAAGGCATTTAGGGAGTTCGCTTCTCAGTTTCAAAGTAATTAACTTTTCGAAACAATAGTTTATATTGATAGTGGATAAAAAAAGGAATTCAAAGAGGAAAAAAAATATATAGGTCACCGTGCTTGTTTTCGATATATTAGCCATTGAAATTTTGGCGGGAATATGTTCTCTCTTGACTTTTCATAGCTTTATCATTGACTAGTCCTCAAAAACTATTAAAAAGTAATTAAAAATTTCAAAAGACTTTAACAGACAGCTTATCATTACACATGTAAAAGAATTATAAAAAGAAAAATAGGGGTCACCGGGCAAAATTTGTTAATGCATTCTAATGGATAAAACCAGAGCATTCCGAAAATCTGACCAAAATTCCATAACATGACAAGCCAGCTTCCTTAACGCGAACAATCATTTTGGGTTTGAAAAAAAGTCATCTGCATTTGTAACTCAATTAATGTCAAATGATAACCTTTATACTCTAATACATATATAAAAGACGTTTTTTTTTCATTCATAAATTAACACCAATGCTCCAAAATATTAAGATATTTTACAGCAATGTTATCGTTTAATGCACTAATGTAAACTAAACAATGATACACGAAGTACAAAATGTAAAAAATCGTAAACAAATTTAGCAATATATTTACTGATTAACTATTCAAACATAATCATATTTCCTGTCCAAATGATTTTTTTTGGAACGAGCTACATACAAAATATAAATTCAAAGAACATGTATCGATTTACAAAAGCATGAAATGGCACGATAAAGTCACCATCTTGCACTAAAAAGATTTTCTAATACATGTTGTTAGATGTTTTTTAAAACCGATATTCATTTGATTTCATCTGAAACATTTTCAATTTGAATTTACACTTCTTGCATATAATACAAAACTAGACATTTTAAATGTATTTAACATATAGATTTGAACAGATGACCAATCCAATGCATTAATAGACCTATTATAAACGAATTCAATATTAGCAGTTAATATTTTTCATTTTTGTATATTTACAGCAAGCCAATGAAAGTACTGCTTTCGTAATAAACTGTTCCAGTCATGGAGCGTTTTTCATATTAGAAGAAGTGGATACATCAAGACTACTCAGTCTTCGTGAATTAAATGCACAATTTATCAGATTCAAAGGTGACCATGTTGACAAGCACAGCATTGATCACATTCCAGAAATATTTCGATTCGATCTGGAAAAGATACGATGTTAAAAGTAATAATAACTGGATAATTGACCATGATTTGTTTTGAAGAATAAAAGATGAATTTTTTGGTAATATTGTGGTCATATCGGAGAAATAATTCGAGACGGGGAACTCACTAATCTTGATCTTTTATGAAAGAAAAAGAATGTTTCGCCGTTGAAGTCAGTGCGATATTTTCAAAATCGTCAGGCAGCTGCGCTGAACATCATGAAGCTGCTATATACATGCTAAGACTATGAGTGGAATATTGGCATTTACAATGCATAATTAAGGTATATGTAGCTCACCGATTTCTAGTTGAAAGCGCCCGTATCAGATAGAAATTTGCAAATTTATCTGGACCATAAACCGATAAACCGTGGGTTTCAAATATATATGTCTGTGACTAACGACATGTGTGGTTGTTTGCTTATCTGTTTCTTTAACGCAGATCTTGCAGCAGTGATGGTTTAGAACATTAGAACCTTGTTTGTACATGGCTTTAGGATCATGATAGGTGAAAATAACTTAAGAGGACTTTTGATATTAAACAAGACATTACACCCTTTATCATTGTTCTATTTTTATTTGAATAAGTCTTTACATGTATTAGTTGTGGTATCAAAGAAAATGGCATAAAATGCCATAGTAGAATAACACAATGACAGGATGTATAAGTACTGAGCCACGTCATATATGTAACGTAGAAATAAAAAGGCACAGCAGAAAGCAAAAAAACAAAGACAAGCAACAAACAAGTTTTACGATAGTGCAAGAACTGGATGTACAATGTTTAAGCACAGAGCTACGACACATGCATACGTAAATATCACAAACTGAAATGAAAGGAATTGAAAGGACCACAAGCATCTTAATCCAACATAAACCGCTGGTTCATCAACTTTATACTCAGACACCGGTGATGTTTCACAAAGTCTGAGTAGGAGTTGCAAGCTCTTGAAAATCGAATAAGTTGGGAAATGTATATCCCATATGCAGGTGAAGTTGGTGTATTGCTACTAAGGTGGCGGAAATTGATAATTTCAAAATCAAAGTCATCTCGTTTGTCATAGATTCTTATATTGAGATGACTGTGTATGTCAAATTCAAGGTATAAGTCTGAAAATGAAATGTTAGAAGCCGTGTCTTTTGTCTCTTCAGTTTCTAGTTCTAGGGGATATATTAATGGAACCCAATCAGGAAAGTTAGGATTGTTAAATGAAAGACAATCATCAATATATCTGAAAGAGAAATTAAAAAACCTGGATTCTTTGATCTTCTTGTTTTTACAAAGTGTCTGTTGGAACTTTGATTCAGATGAAATAAAAAAAGAACAGCAAGGAGAAGCGCGTTTTGACAATTTGTTTAAAAGGGTCTACCTCCAAATTCAACAAATATGTTGTCGATTAGAAACTCAAGCATACTGATCACTTGTCCCTCTGTGTAGCATGTTTTACCCTTTTGTTTACTTTTAACAAAATATGCCTAATGGTATTCCAAAGTAATAAATTTATAGCGTATGCTACCATTTTTATGATGAAAGTCATTTCGAATTATTTCTTTCAGGCGATAATTCAATTTGGTGGTATAAAGAGTTGAAAAAACTAAAGTGTTGATAAAACTAATTTCAGAAAAAGACCGAAACTTAAAATTATCCAGAAGTTCTTCTGTATTTCTAATTATCCACAGATGGTTAATACCACTACGCGAGTGTCACAGTATTTCTGAAGACCCTCTTTCACTGCGGACAGAACTTTAGTTAGTTGCCTATGTTTTGTTTTTACTGTTGAGCAACATTTGGTCTTTATCTCTTTTTTCCCCATTGCGCTGTCATTTAAGTTTTTTAAGTGTGAATGTTCCTTTTGGTATCTTTTATCTCTCTTTTATAAATAAAATATGAGACCTTGAGTCAGTGAACTTGATTTTAACAGTCACCGCAATTGAAGAGCAGTAAACGTCTGTAAAGTTCATTATTTTCCAAGAAAGATAAATGTGGAAACATCTGTTTAATACAATCTTATAAACCTTATCAATGTAATGTTTCCATCCTGTGATATGTTCAGATTTTGCTTATATTTTTCACTTATATATCCCTTAACCAGCAATTTCTATTTCGATTCGGGAAACGTTCTTCTATATAATGGCATGCAACAAAAAAACGTTTGAGAACCACTAACGGGAGGTTTAAGCACTGTATAGAATAGAAAACACTGGACAAAATATAAAGAAAATTAGACACAAAAAGAAACAGAACAGAAAGAATGGAATTCAAAGTTTTATGAATTAGGGTCAAATGAGCGAACAAGTAAAGAAAACAAAAATGAACACCTCCGTCCATACTCTAGTATTTAAAACAAAGTAAGAACCTTAGGTAAGAAAAACGATAATTCGAGAGGAAAGAGGTATGTCTTTCACAAAACATTAGGATCCTGTTTTCCTGGTTTGCATATTCAATACTGATTTACATATTTTCATGTTGGTCTTATATAGCTGACAATATTGTATTGGTTCAATTCATTGTTCAATGTCGTGTGGTGCAATGTGGATGTTGTCTATGGCGTACAATTGCTTCATTGACAATCCTTAAAACATCTTCTAATTTCTATATTGTTTATAGTTGAAATTGACATGATTATATGTAGTATAATTAAAATATAAGACATGATAATATTATACATATGACTTCTAATTTATACTGTCGATGAATTGTATTGTTAATTTACAGTGCCTTAAACATGATTCAAATGAAGCAATGATTTCTTTCTCGAAACCACAAAAAAAAAAAACAGTTTGACAAACTGGAAACATTGTTATTGATAACTGTGATGGTAGGCAAATCACGTTTTATTTTATTTTTTACTTATTTTAGAACCTCATATAAGAGTAACTTACATTTGCGGAAATCTTTGACGTTCATTTAAATTTACAATAGTGACGAAATAATTGCTGTATTAGCAATCTGTCCGTTTTGTATAAGCATAAACTCGGGTGTTTATAGATATAAAAACATGTGGTATGAGTGCCAATAAGACAACTCTCCATCCAAGTCACGATATGTAAAAGAAACCATTATAGGTCAAAGTACGTCTTCAACACGGAACTGTCTTCCTAAGTAATCCTACGTTGTATTTCACATTTATTTGCTGATCATGCTGTCTCATAATGAACTTTCCAACACATCGCCGAACCTTTTGATATTGGCATTATTAAACCTTTGGGGAGTTTTCAGATCAACAACAGAACGTCTTGGATTTCAGGAAGAAGATTGGTTGAATGGTGAACAGTTTTATTCGAGGTATTTTAACGGCCCTCATACTCTTAGTAATCAGACAATCAAAGGTGAAATGAAATGTGGACTTGGTGGTTACTTATATGTACAGTGCACATCGTGCCAGGAATTAAACAGGATCCCATATAGTTCACATTCATGATTTCATGTCTAAAAATTCAATATCCTTTCAATAAATGCATCTTTTACAGTCGTCTTGCGGTCTCAAAAACAGGCAAAACATGGTTAAGACTTTTAATTGCAAGATATTAGTTCTGAATTAATGAAAAATTAAGCAGTTACTGTAGTAATTTTACAAAAACCTTGCGTATTTTTAAATTGTCTGATTGGAAAAGATATAGCATTGACTATATGTCATACATCATGTGTCACCAGGTGGTCCATACATTCGAAACTTGTAAATCGATAGAAAAAAAACAAATCCGGGTTTCAAACTAAAACTGAGGGAAACGAATTAAATATGATAAGAGAACAACGACACAACATGAAAATGTAACACACACAGAAACGAACTAAGCAATAGACAAAATCCGATGAGAATAACAAATACAACATGAAAACTAAATACATGAATTTGGGATAGAAAAGTACCGTGACACGTCTTATAGCAATGTGAATAACACTCACATATAAGACGAAACAAACGACACAACAGAAACACAACGTTAAAATGTAACACACACAGATACGAACTGTAATATAACAAATTCCATGGCCATTTTTCTGACTTGGTACAGGATATTTTTAAATGCCTCGATTTATTTTAACTTATAATTAATCCAAATCTGAAGAAATAAACACGTCTCCTTTATTTAGAAGAAACGCTGTCATGAGAATTAACAACATTGGGCAAGATGTTGTAGTACATTCATACACTATATTTTGTCAACGTTCTTTGTAATAGTGAATAGTTTCATAAAATAAACAGATTAGATTATTAAATATTTTATGTTTAAGACTCTTCTAGAAAATCTATCCAGAATGTGTATGATATACAATGATATATTCGGAATAAAATAGAACAAACACTGACTTTTGACTCCGGAATCTATTTTTTTCGACAGATTACCTTCTCTGTGGTAGACCATTTTGGAACTCGGTAAGACAAGAGCAACGCAAAAAGGTTAACTCAAGCTTTTAATCGGTACAATTTCGAGGGAAAGTAAAACACCTGATAATTGCTGTCAAAAAAATAAATAAAAAAAATTTCCAAAAACTTTTTTGGTTATTATATGACAATACAGTTTTTTTTCAAATACTAAACTCACTATATTTGTAGTTGTTTGAAAGTTATCACCATATGGCATCGTATGAAAAAGAGCAGAGAGACAACTTAAATAAAGAAGGAGGGAAATCCAGTCAATTATTACATTAAACCGTAGATGTTAACTAAAGTTTATTCGTTAAGCTGCCTAAGTTAAAGTTTAAAAGTTAATAAATGATTGATATAAATCGTTAGAACATGTATCCTTTGTGATCACCACAGTATAAAACTACAAATATTTGACTATTCAACTATAAGTTTAAACTCGGGATGAATGATACGGAAATTAATGACAACTAAGCTGTTTAAATTTCGATCATAATTGATATAAATGTCTATAAAAAATTTAAAAAAAACAGAAAAACAAAAATATTGAACTCCGAGGAAAATTTAAAACGGAAAGTTTTTAATCAAATATCAAACAACTGTTATATTGCATATACATATTTTCTTATGTAGAAATGGTGAAATAAACATGGTTTATAAATAGATAAACCTCTTGTTTGACAGTCGCATAAAATTTCACTATATTGACAATGATATGTGAAAATAAATCCTTTCTTTGATTACTTTAAATACATAGAAAAAGACAACCAATTCTTAAGCAGTCACAACGTCGTCTTTAAATACCGACCACTTTTCAACAAAATCATCATATATATGTAGCATAACGTACACAGAGTCAGTAACATAAAAATACTTTACATATTAATGATGACATAATAAAATACAAAATCAATAAAAGCCACACTGATAAAAAAATCATGATCGAAAGAAAACCTATCCTCAAACATAACAAGCACATATACAAACATAAACGCAAACAAACACACACCAACAACAACAACAAACATACAAAAACACTGATTAACACAATACCAGGTTAATACTTCATAGGCTAGAATCAAATATTCAGTGTTTCCCCTATATAAGTATACATTTTATGTCAGACTTATTATTTCCTACCTTGATCCACACGTATTCTCCGTTATTTAAAAACTGTTTTCAATTTATGTTGATCGTGTAGATGGTTTTTACACTAATAATCATCATTATATCATTTAAGCAAAGACAATTTTGTTCCGTCTTAAGACATTATGTTCTATGCTACACAATTTTCCATGTAAAAGTGAACATGGTGAAAGAGGGTTCAGACGAATTGATTTCTAATTAGTTATAAAAGGTACCAGGATTATAATTTAGTACGCCAGACGCGCGTTTCGTCTACATAAGACTCATCAGTGACGCTCATATAAAAAAAAATATAAAGCCAAACAAGTAAACAGTTGAAGAGCATTGAGGATTCAAAATTTAAAAAAGTTGTGTCAAATACCGCTAAGGTAATCTATGCCTGGGATAAGAAAATCCTTAGATATATCCATAAAATAAATATTTTGTCTTAATTGTACCGCACCGAGACGTAAGCTACGCATATATCTTTGAATCATGTCTGAAGTTATGTTTCATAATAAAAAAGAATCCAAGCTGTCAAAAGTCATGGCCTACAAGTTACTCACCATTCCGTCTATTATATAACTTTATACTGCACTCGTTCTATTTGAGCAGTCAAAATGCGTTGACCGTATATTTCTATGTCATATACAGTCACTGACCTGATATCACTTTTCCTCATGAATATTTAAATAGAAGTTGTCGAAATGATGTTTAATTATTTATACGACCTCTTTAACCTGTTCTTGTTTTCAATGTAAACAACGATGCGTTTAACGACTCAAACTTGTTTCTTTTGCAATTTTCGGGAAAACATATTTCACTTTTTAATATTTTTTTGTTTGCAACCTATAAATCATTATGTTTTATGTTTATTGTTGATATTTTAGTCTGCAACGAATTCGTTCACCATTGATTGCGGTAATGATGTACATTTCATCGTGTTTTATAATTCAGGCTCCGTCTGTGTGGTATGAGGCCTTTTTAAAGGGGAATTTTCCCAATATTTAAATTAAAAAAAATAACATTAACACAATAAACAACAATTGAAAATGTTTTTTTTTTTAGATTGCAGTATAAAGACAATAATAGCGCATTGACTTGACATATCAACGATATAAGGATTCGGCCCGAAACGGGGAAAATGCTCGGCACAGCCTCGCATTTCCCCGTTTCTAAGCCTCATCCTTATATCGTTGATATGTCAAGTCAATGCACTATTGTTGTCTATTTACAAACATTATTGAAATTGAGAATGGAAATAAAGTTTACATTTGACCAGAAATATAGTTTTTTTTTCAAATTGAATGTTTTAACTTGCAAATAGTTATATTTAAGAAAATCTACAAAACTATATAGTTTGTACAAAAACATTAAAATTCTATTTTTGAAACATTCATTTTATGATATTGTCATTGGTAATTAGAAGTCAGTAATGTTACAGGGAAATATTTCTCAGAAAATAAAACCATACAAAATATGCTTCATCGATAAAGATGACAAAATGGAATTCGGAGATGATACGTGCGGTTATTCATAATTGCAAATGTGTATCAGTTATCACTAGTGTCAAGCTATCCAGCAATTCTCATCCTGCAATTCTCTTGCGATAAATCTATCCTGCAATTTGTCATCCTGCAATTGCGTTCAAAAAAACTACTTGGATGACAATTTTCTTTTTATTCAAAATCATTGTTTTTGACTTGTTTTGTTTGAAAAAAAAAGATAAAAATAAGTAAAAAAGTTTTTTTTATATCCAATTCGCATTTCTAACTTAAGTTTACAAACATACAATTTGAAAAATCATGCCGATTCACATAGAGTTATATAATTGTACATTCCCAGATATGATTCGTATTTATGCATGTTAAACAATTTCTTGGGTAAGCTTTCTTAAAGGCCCCTAATTTCGTTCGAAACACGTAATAAAACCAAATTCTATAAATTACTCATTAGGGTACTTACTTTCCGACCCGGCATTGTTTTGGAAGTTCTTTTTATTTTTTATGGCTAGGGATAAGAAACTCTGCTCTATTAGGCAGGTACTGGATAACACTACAACGGGAGGGTAACGATTTTCTAGGGTAAGCATTCTTAAAGGCCGGACATTTCGTCCGAAACTTGGAAATAAAGTCAAATTGTATAAAATACGGCTCTGGGGTCACTAACTTTCCAACCAATTATCTATGTAGTTCTTTATGTCTAGGGATTATATACTCTTATTCAATGCTTTAATTATATATAGTATAAGACATCGGGATAGTAAAGAATTTCTGGGGTAAGGTTTCAAAAAGGCCCAAGATTTCGTTTGAAACACGGAAATAAAGCCAAATTCTAAAAAAACCCGGGGTTCCCATTTTCCGACTATTTTGTTTATGTAGTTCTTTATGGCTATGGATTATTGACTGTACGCATATAAATAGCCATTGGGTAGAACTACACCTGGAGGGTTAAGAATTTCTGGGGTAAGCATTATAAAAGGCCAAAAATTTCTGCCGAAACATGGAAATAAAGTCAAAATCTATAAAATACGCTCTGGGATCACCAACTTTCAAACCAATTGTCTGGGAAGTTCTTGGTGGCTAGAGAATAGAAAGTCTGCTTCATTGAATAGATATTATATAGTACTATATCGTAAAAGTGAAGAAATTCTGTGGTAAGCTTTCTTTAAGGGCGACAATTTCGTTTGAAACACGGAAAAAGCCAAATTCGATAAAGTACGCTTTATAGGGTCATGCCCTTACTAACCAATTGTCTTTGTAGTTCTTAATGGCTAAGGATTATTGACTCTGCTTCAATAAATAGCAATTATATAGTACTACATCCAGAGGGTAAAACATTTCTGGGTTAAGCTTTCTTTAAGGCCATCAATTTCGGTCGAAAAACGAAAAAAGCCAAATTCGATAAAGTACGCTCTAGGGTCGCACCCTTACCAACCAATTGTTTTGGTAGTTCTTAATGAATAAGGACTATAGACTCTGATTCACTAAATAGCTACTATATTCGAAAGAGTAAAGAATTACTGGGGTAACCTCTTTTAAAGGCCAAAAATATCGTTCGAAATACGGAATTCAAGCGAAATTCGATAAAATATGCTCTAGGGTCACTCACTTTCCAACCAATTGTCTTGGTTGTTCTTAATAACTAGGGATTATAGACTCTGCTTCAATGTATAGCTATTATATTGTACTACATCGGGAGGGTAAAGAATTTCTGGGGTAAGCTTTTTTAAATGCCCAAAATTTCTCGTTCGAAAAACGGAATTAAAGTCAAATTCGATAAATTATGCTCTAGGGTCACCCATTTTCGAACCAATTGTATTGGTAGTTTTTTATGACAAGGGATTACCGGGGGTATGTCCTCTGCTTCAATGAATCGCTATTATATAGTTCTACATCGAGAGGGTTAAGAATTTTTGGGGTAAGCTTTTTTAGGGTCACCCCCTTTGAACCTATAATCTGGGCAGTTCAAAATGGTTACGGATTCAATACTCAACTTCGATGAATAGCTATTATATCCCCAAAATATCGTTCGAAACACGGAAATAAAGCCAAATTCGATAAAATACGCTAAATGGTCACCCCCTTTCCAACCAATTGTGTTGGTAGATTTTTAATGGCTAGGGATTCTAGACTCTACTTCAATAAATAGTTTTTATATAATACTACATCGGGAGGGTAAAGAATTTCTAGGGTAAAATTTTGGATAGACGCGTTCAACATAGTCACTAAATTTTGAATTATTAAGTGAGAGAACATCATCTATATAGCTAAAGGTAAAGTAAAAGGATACTGCCAACTTCTTTTAGTCCTTCCTAAGAAGTTCCTACATGAAGTAAGACTCATAATGACTGAATATGATAATGTTAACTTAGGTCAGCTTAAAAAAACAGTTATATTTTCAGGTTAGCTCAGGTCAACACTGTTTTACTGTACATTGTCATGTTACCTCAGGTCACCACTACATAACTGTACATGATCATGTTAAAAAAAGAAAAGGGATACTGTTTTACTGTTATTGTTATATTATAGTTCGTTTCTGTGTGTGTTACATTTTAACGTTGTGTCGTTTGTTTTCTCTTATTTTTGAGTGTGAATTCACATTACTATAAGACGTGTCACGGTACTTATCTATCCCAAATTCATGTATTTGGTTTTGATGTTATATTTGTTATTCTCATAGGATTTTGTCTAATGCTTAGTCCGTTTCTGTGTGTGTTACATTTTAATGTTGTGTCGTTGTTCTCCTCTTATATTTAATGCGTTTCCCTCAGTTTTAGTTTGTTACCCCGATTTTGTTTTTTGTCCATGGATTTATGAGTTTTGAACAGCGGTATACTACTATTGCCTTTATTTACTGTACATGGTTAGGTTACATCAGGTCAGCACAACTCATGTCAGCACTATAAGACTGTGCATGCGCATATGTTAATGAACGTCAGCTTCACAAAACAGAAATAACTCCAGGTTACCTTAGGTCATCTCTTTATAACTGTACATGGTCAAATTACACCAGGTCTCCACTACAATACTGTACGTGGTCATGTGACCCAATGACAGACTTACAAAACACTCATACCTCAGATCACCACTGTTTTGGTGTACATGGTTAGGTTACCTCAGATCACCATTGCAATACTGTAAATAGTTGTGTTACCCCAAGTCACTTTTACAATACAATTGTATATTCAGATTACCTGAGGTCAATACCGAAAAAACATGCATTTTCATGGTCATGTTACCTAATGTTACCACAGGCCTAATTTTCATTTACAGTACATAGTCAGCAGTTTATTCAAAGGTCACCTTTTAGTATAAAAACAGCTTTATAAAACACAAATATTTCCAGGTTTCCTCAGGTCACCACTAGAATACTGTACATGGTCAGGTAACCTCAATTCACCACTGTATTACTTTACATATGCATATTACTCTAGGCAAGCTTTAAAAAACACATGTTATCTTAGGGCAGCATTGTATTACTTCTGTACATGATCAGGTTACCCCAGTTCACACATTGGTCGATCCAGCCCAAATCCCCTTTCTTGGGAAAACTGTTGTTGATATTAGCGGAAATCACTTAAGCGCTGTAGCGGGCCTATTAATGAAGTCATTAGACCACCACCCCCTTTTTTAAGTTCTGGATAAGCCACTGTTACCACTATATTGCTGTACATGGTCAGGTTACCTCAGGTCACCATTGCATAACCTATACAGTCAGGTCATTTTTTTTACAATTTCATTTTCCCTGAAAATCCTATTTAATTTAACCATCCAACCCCATTCACCACGCACACATAAGATAAATGATCGTTGCAATTGGTGTGAAAATAAGTAAATCGCCTGGCAATTTGGTTAACATCTTTTGTTTTTAGCCACATTAAAATTGTAATTAAGAATGAACAAAATAGGGAACTTTATTTTCGTGCGAATTTATCGATGACAAATTCCCTAAGGGCATCTATTACCTGAGGTCATAATTCACCAAACCTTTTATCCATCTGCATTTAAAGAAGGAATAATTATTCATCAAAGATACAAAAAAAATCTGAACAATACTATAAAGTTTCAACTTCATATGTGAATCACTAAATAAACGACTTATTTAAAAGAAGAAAGTATTTATTTTAAAGAGAAGAGCACATATCATACAGTACCAACATTTGGCACTGTTCATACAATTGTTTCGTTGACAGCAAAAAAATTATATCGATCGTGCGTCCCACATCACTTAGACTACTTTAATGTCATTCAATTTGCTAGGTCGTTATCAACTACAGATTCGTATATTCGTATACGATTATGTCTAAATGTAGTGTTAATAAATAACTTTTTCACTATATACATTTTGGCACTCATACTGTGAAGGTCATCTATTACCTGAGGTCATAATTCACCGAACCTTTTATCCATCTGCATTTAAAGAAGGAATAATTCATCAAAGATACAAAAAAAAATCTGAACAATACTATAAAGTTTCAACTTCATATGTGAATCATCCATACTCTCGGCATCCTGTCAAGTAGTTCCTAAACAATAAAAAGTCTTGTAAAACAAAGCAGATCAAGTGTTATACTCATTTTCGTGCAAGTTAATTGCATTTGAATTTAATAAGACGGTGGGTTTATTTTTTGTAATCAATTTATGGCAAGCAAAGAAAAAATAAAATTAATTTAACACTATACCGTTCTACTTGTAAAGAATTACCGAGACAATGGGTCGGAGAGAGGGCGCCCCCCAGTTCGTATTTTATCGAATGAGGGATTATTTCCATCTTTCGGACGCAATTTTCGTCCTCTTAATGTAGGAATACTTACCCCAGAAATTCTTTGTCCCCTCGTTGTAGTACTACCCAATAGCTATTTAATAGAGCAGGTTCTATAATCCCTAGCCATACAGAACTGCCGGGGCAATTGGTTTTAACAGGTGGGGTGACCCCAGTGCATATCTGATCAAGTTTGACTTTTTGTTTGTGTTACGGACGAAATTTTCGACCTTCAAGAATGCTTAACCCAAAATTTCTATACCCAGATAGATTTATTTTACATCAAAATTCTTTTTTGGTCGTTAATATGAGTTTTGAAAATCGCAAATGTTGATTAAACATGCGTTTATCACATCCTGGACTTAACACATAATAATTAATTTTGTTTGAATCATCATCATGATATTATTGTAAATGTTAATCATAAAACTGTAAATATGAGTTAAAAGTTTACAAACTTAATTCAGAATTTTGTTAATGAAATATTATACATTGTGATTTTCTATATAAATTTTGTAGTCGAATAAAAAGTGTCAAAAACTATGATTTTAAAGAAAAAGAAAATTGTCGCTCAAGTAGTTTACCAAACGCAATTGCAGGATGACGAATTGCAGGATAGATTTTAATAAACAGAATTGCAGGATGGGAATTGGTGGAAAACTTGACACTAGTGTTACTGAGCACTTGATGCAAAGCATTAGAGAAAAATACGAGACATCCATTTAAAGCAGGGCAAAATGAGAGGTAACGGGTCAAGTGGTATTCGGGTTCTAACTTGCCATACGGATTGTATTTAGGAACCAAATTTATTTTTCATTTACTTTTTTGCAAGTTTAATATTTAATAACTCCACCTGGTTTGCTGTGGGTGATCAATGTTGATTGATGATAATATTTGTGCTTTATTGAAGATGTTCCAATTTCTGTGAATAAATCTGAAGAAATGAAAGCCCTCTCGAGACAGTACTTTTGTTATTCTGTACAGTTTAAATCGTGGTACTCTTTTTTCAATTATACAGTCAGGTATAATGTTCTGTGTTTGTATGTTTTTTTTCTTGGTAAAACTATCTCAACCATGCATTATGATTGGTAACCAATAATTCTAATAAACCAGATAATAGTTTAAATAATTCTTTAATAACTTATTTTATGTCTAAATGTATTTGGGATTAAAGACACATTCAAACATTACACATTTCTATTATATTTAATAGCAACTATATAAATATCTGCTTTTTTATTTACATTTGGTTAATATATGGAAAAAGGATGTTGTGTACATTAACACCGTGCAAAAAAATGTTTTCTTTTACTATGTAGTGCATTTTCACTTATTTGGGCTACGGGAATCCATGTGCAAATACATATCTTGTACAGTAAATAAAGACAACGCTGTTCTAAAGCCATAACTCGATTATGCAATAGTAAATCCGAGTACTAGGGATCAAAGTAATCAGAAAAAAAAAAACATCAATTGATACGTACAATATATAACAACTGCCTTATTCCTAACTTGGTAGAGGATATTTAAAGACAAAATTATGTTTGAACTTAGTTTAATGGCTTGCCAAACTGTCTGCTCTTACGACAACGTAAACCTTCCACTAAAATGACAACACTACGTACCAGGTATACAGTGCCAGCAAATGGAAGAACACTCAGCACAGATAAACACATTAATAAATAATATGATAGTACATTAAACATTTAACCACAGAATGAATTTACGACAGCACACCAGGACAACACACAATAAATATAAACTGTGCGTTACACGAATGGAGTAACATTGGTACGATTAATGTAATTTTCATACTATGTGGATACTTACACTACAACACAGTATACCTCTGGTTATAAACATCGACCAGTATCAACCACTGAATATCAAATTTAGAATTTGAACTTTTCCCGCAGTAATTCACTAATTTAAAAGTAACTAGAATTAATTAGTGTTGTTAAACTAAACAATAGTTCCTGATTATGGACTAATACCAGCGCATGCATTATATATTTGCCATCGGACGTGTAGCAATCAAAAAGCAATTATTTTCCAAATCTTTTATCAATAACAATCCAAAACATTTTTCAACTCCATGTTGAATCCCCAGCCCTTCATTTTCAAGAAATCAAATAATGTATCCCTATCACCACTCAAACTCGTTATAAAACAATGAATTATACTTCAACTTTCTAATGACAACGACTTGTAGCTAATTCATTAAATGCACAGACGTTGTTGAAGAGTAACGTATACATAATACTAGTATCTCAATTGTTTGTAAAACAATTGAAAGGTCTTTCCTGTAAAAGTAATGTTTTTGTTATGTACTTTGTACGACCTTTCGTTTGATATACGACAAGCATACCTTTTGAAACTTTTCGCTTTTTACACTTTATTCTTCCAAACAAAGTCCTATTAAAACAATGGAAAATAAGTCATAACTCTACTTGTAATTTTTGTAACGTTACAGAAGATTATAAACATTTTTTTGTAACATGCCACTTTTTAGATGAGTTTTGGGGGGAAATATATAAGATACTTGAATTAGTTAAGATTGGTAGACACATTCTCACTGAAAAAAAATGTAATCTGGGGATATAAAATTAATGATGAACATTATTATGAAATAAACTTTTTACTTACAGTGATTGTATTCACTATTCACAAAATACATTATTTGTCAGAATATAGAACACAAAATATCAACATATATAATGTTTTTAGGTCAGAATTTAAAATAGGATTATTATTACAAAAAAAATATATTAATATTGAAGGTAAAGGAATACTAGAAAAGATATATTCTTATATTTGACAGCATTATTGTCAATTTTGCAATATTATGTGTATTTTACAGAACTCCTTGTACTTAAATTGTTTGATAGATGGTTTTCTTCAATGAGTTTTGAAAGTGAAAGTACAAATATACTTTTTCCATATATTTATATACTGTAACTTTAGATTATATATAAGATATGCAAATTATGCTTAATACATCATGAGAACAAGATTCTTATGTAAACCTACCTTCCGTGGCTAATTCATTTAAATTTGGCAAGCACGTGGTGAAAGTAATTAATCCACACAAAAAATTACAAATAAATTTACCGTTATACCGGACAACAGAGAAATACATTAAACCACAAATCAAATTCGGAACACGCTTAGATAACCCGTGATTCTGTTTTTTCCCCAACATCTATCGGATAGTTACAATATATATATATATATAAAGTTCATATTCAGAGTTATAATTGTAAAATTATAGAGAATTAATGTATTTAATGATAAACAATGTATAAATGACAAATAATATATAAACTAACAAAATTATAAAAATACTACCTGAAGGTACTAACAAACAGGGATCTTTACTGAAATCTGTTAACAGCATGTGATATATTGTTGTTGAATAAAAAAAAAAAAAGTTTATCAAGACCTTCAATTTGATATATCAGATGGCCCCTTTTGACAAAGTGCAAATAATGATGCAATATTAACTATATAAATAGAAGTTATGAAACTTACAAAGTCAATGCAAAACTTGAAATTTTCAAATTGTATTTTTGGCGGTTTTTTTCCATGGAATGTTTTTGGTATTTGTTCAAACAGATAACTATGTCAACCTCTTCAATTTCTAAAACATTTTAAGTGGTAGGCTCTTGTTGATTCAGAAATACATGCCTCCGCTCGCAAAACTTCAAACTGCATTATCTCAAAAACGACAATAGATATCTCAAATCTGTTAAATGATAAACCATCTACAGTTGAAGGACAACATTATAGAAAAAGAATTGGGACAATTTCAAAATTCACCAAGGTCACAATTAATCATCAAATATATGATGCAATACCAAACTTAAGAACCGGAAGTCGTAGAAACATGGGACTAGCACCATTCAACTCAAGACCGCTTAACCTTTCATATATCACAAGGTCAAGGTCATAGTATAATGTGAAGGTCAAGGTGAAATTTCATCATGACCTGACATTGACCTCAAATTGAAGGTCTTGACTTACTGATCATCTTTGCAGTTTATAGTAGGTTGATATCTGTTACCTTTAAAAAGATATACAGAAAATACAAGACTTTTAAGAATCATCCCGTTGTAACTTTTGAACAGACGGTCGGACATTTTTGGCTTATTGTATTAAATGTACAGCTCGTCGAGAAGAACATTTTATACGCTGTATGTATGCAGCAAAGTCTTATCGTTTTCCTAATATGTAAGCTTGAAATTGCAGCGTAATTTTGTTTTGCACTCGGTGACCTTTGACCTTTGGTGCATATTAAAGGTCATATGAATTTAAGATTATTGATAAAGGTTCAAAGTTTCTATGACTTCCGGTTCTCGAAATAAAATTTTTGAAAAAATATTTTTAATTTTAAAAGGGAAATAACTCCTTATAAGGGTTAATAACAAATTAATTGTTTATGTTTGTAAACATTGCCATCTGTTCTAATACATGCTGTCATTTTCAATTAAATTCTATCTCTAATACTTTTTGAGAAAAATGCAAATAAAAGAAATTGCTTCAAAGTAGATGATGAAGTCCTATGCAGCCTCATATGGTAATACATCATGATGGGATCTACCTATTGTCCAAATAAAGTCATGATATCTTTTAACACATTTTGGGGGGACCATGTTGAAAAAAATCAATAAAAGGGAGATAACTTCTTAAGGGGAAGGTGAAATCCTACAAAAGTTCATCTGGTAAAAGTTCATGTTCTATCAATATCAATGGTTTAATTTTGGTATTGATAAAGCCAATAGAAACGGTAGGAGGGCGTGCCAAACAAATGCTGGAAGAAAAAAAAGAAAAAAAACATTAGAAAAACAATAAGGTCTTTCCTCACGGAGAGGAAAGACCTTAAAAATTTGGTATCCCATATAGAACCGATCAAGTTAGTATTTTGTAACTCTCTAATAATGTACAGAAAAGATGTATTTATTGTTATCAGGATATCGAACATTATAAATATTGAATACGCATCAGTTTAATCTTATTTAGAAATTCTTAAGAAATTACTTAACATTACATAACATGCGTGAGAAAGTTTCCACTGAAACGAAGAACGACTTTTAACCGTGGTGATGGCTAAAAGAGCAACGCAATATGTAAGACCACGCCCTGTTGAGTTCAAGTATAATTTGATTACACACATTCATTTTGCAGATTGTTTTCAATATAATATTTGATATTTTAGACAAATAAATGCAAATCTAATTATTCTATTTTTCGATGAAAACCAAATTATTTTTAAATACCTAGCTTGTTGAAAAATACCTACAAATCATAGGAAATAGATACATGAAATAGACGGAAAGTACAAAGTAGATTTTATAACTTAAAACACATATAACTAATCTAGCTTTGAAAACTTTGAAGCTATACAATTTTGAATCAATGCCAGATGTACAAAATAGGTATTTAACTACACAATTAAAGGTCGTTTTTTTTTATATTTATTAAATCCGTTTTAAATTTCATGTTTAAACACAAGAGGAAAATTAAAGCGACTTTACTTGCATTTTCTAAATTAATCACTGTTTTTAATAAAAACCTAGAAAAAACAGCTATGTGTGATATTTAGTTCTTTATTATTCTGTTTAAAAAAAAAACAAGATTGGTATCAATTCGGCTATTTTTAAATGCAAAATTTAGATGCAAAGTGATCCACGACCTTAACCAGGATAATTCGCTTGTATATTTTATCATTCAACGATTTCCGCTTTTTGTTAATTAAAAGTCTTATGTTCTGTATTGCAACACAATAAATTAAAACAAGCATAACATATAATTTGTTTCGGGGCTTATCTTGATTTTCAGATAAATAAATAAATTATATTGTTTCTTAGTTTGAAAAAGTGAATAACATATTGTAAGGTGTGAATGTCTGCTTGGCAGATTTTATCTAACCTAGACCTTATTTTTATGGTCTTATTGTCCACCTGTACATATTTCAACCGACAAATTTTGGGTTTTCTTTACATTTGTTTCCTTTAATTAAAATACACTGTAAAACGTTCAGAAACAGATAGCCAAGGAATACAACAAACATATCATGGAACTTGGTAATGTAGGAGAGAGTAGCACGGATGATCATACTCGAGATGGCGAAAATACTGCACAATGTCCTGTACATGTGTACGAAACAATAAACAAAAATGACATAGGTGCTGATTTCGACCATACGTATGACCAGTTAGCACATCATGAATTCGGCAACACAGATCTGGTAAGTGATTATAATTATTCGACATTGTGTGAATCAGTCAAAACTAATCAACGAGTCATTAAACTAGACGCAATTGGACGATACAATATTACAAACACATAATGTGAGCAAATGTTTTATAGCTTATTTCAATACGTTTACATGAAATCTTACAAAGATTAAAAAAACAAACATACCGAACTCCAAAGTAAATTCAAATCGAAAAGTACCTTATCAAATGGCGAATTAAAAAAGATCAAACACATCAAACGAATGGAAAACAACTGTCATTCTCCTGACTTAGTACAGGCATTTCCTAATGATGGGCTTAAACTAGTTTTATAGCTAGCTAATATTGTATTTATATGATAATCGCATAAGATTCCATTATATACTGACGACAACGTGTGAACAAAAACATAGTAAGCAACAGAATCTGAAATAGGGATACAGCAGTCGACAAAGTGTTATTATTTAAAACAAAATAGTTTTATCATGAATTGAACTGAATGTTCAAATGAAAACGTCCACAAAATACACTTTCCTTGGCTATTGATATACATGCACTTCTGGTTTTCAATTTCCCAAACTCTATCCAATGTGTACCATTGAAGTATAATAATAAAAACTATCCTACCGGAATACCTTCAACAAAGGATATTTTCTTAAAAACAAAGTTCATGGGTTTATTGAATAGTTTTTAGTTTCAGGGAATAATCGATTATAATATTATTTTAAATTACAGGACTGAGCAAATATGGAGAGACTTCAAAAAAAGAAACGGAAACAAAGATGTATGTTGTCTGTATTGATTGCAGGATTTGCAGTTTTAATAGCTGTTGGAATTATTATATTCATGCTACTTAACAGAGATTCACAAAAGGTTTGTTTATTATAACAAAATTATTGCAAACATTTTGTCTAGAGGTCAGCTGAATGACACATCAGGGTGTGGGTTTTTATCGCTGCAATGAGGACAAATTAGCCTTTGGCTGTTTTCTGCTCTTTGTTCGGGTTGTTATCTTTTTGAAACATTCCCCATTTCTATACTCCATTTTATTGCAGAAATCTCAGCTAAGAAGTAGAATGTCTTAATCAGAACAAACTGTGGTTTTTTTTTAGTGGAAGAGTTTTTTTGCAGTAGAAATATTAATGAAAAATTTTTAAGATTTCATTGAACATATCATGTATATTCACGTTTAAAAAAATGAGCACCATCTTCGAAAAAACATGCAAGAGAGAAACATCATAACTGAATACACGAATAATTGATATTTCTTATAGATATATCTACGACAGATAAACCCGACGCCACTGCGACTGTACCATTTCCTGGTAAGAATATTGTTTTTAAATGGAATTTATCTTTATGTCCAAGTACACAACATGTAATATCGTTACAAAGGATACTCACACTTTCGTAATATAAGTTTTCTTAGATTTAAGAAGATGTGGTATGAGTGCCAATTGGACAACTCTCCGTCCAAGTAACAATTTTTAAAAGTAAATCAGTATAGGCCAACGTTCGGTCTTGTATCTGTTTATATACCTCCACCGTTTATACACGTAAATTAAATTGTTTGTTTTTTACTAGTTTGCGTAAGCCGATTCATTTTACTAAAAGGAACGAAAACACTTATTATTCATATTTTAGACCATCCTATATATCAATTTCAGAATGAAACTCTTAACAGAACAAAGCGCATTAACATTTGATAGTTTAATTTACAGATTTAAATTTTTCATAACAAAATCAAGTTCGAAAGAAACAAGCCAATTTCTTCTTAAAAATGGCAAACAGTATAAACGGAAAAACAACGTTGAACAAAATATTAATAATTTTTCTTTGCGAATGGAAAACAACTGTCATACTCTTAACTTGAAACAGATATGTACCAAACAAAATCGTTGTTTAAGTCTGGTGTTTTAGCAAGATAAATATATTGCTTGTATAACTATTAATTATAGTTCCGTAATATTGACAACAGTGGTTGAGAAACCTAAACAGACAGTTAAATACCTGTAGCCCTTTTCACAAAAAAAATCTCAAGTGTAAAATTAATCTTATGATAAAAATATTCAGTTGAATTGTTAAGGAATATTTTAGACTTACTATAAATTTTACACTTAAGATATTTTGTGAAAATGGCTACTGAAACATACTAATGTATACACAGGTCAGAATTTGAGCTTGCTTATCCATATGATATAAGAACTAAATTGCAGAAAGAAAAATCCAAACTTTTCCGATTGGGTTCCTTTTATATATCATCCAGAACTAGAACTAAAAGAAAGAACAGACATAGCTTCCTCTGTCATATTTTTAGATAACGCGAATTTGACATACGCGGTCATATATGTATACCAGCAACAGACTCAATGAAAAACGAGACGATCTTAACTTTGAAAATGCAAATTATCCCCACCTTAATACTTAACTGAATAACAACTTTACAAAGCATATCGGGTGTACATATCCCAACTCATTCGGTATTCAAAAGCTTGCAGTTGTTAATCAGACTTCATAAAACGTCACTATTGTCTGAATAAAAAGTTGAGGAACCAGGGTTATGTCAAAGAACGTCTAGTCTTTAAATTAAAAAAAAACATCCATTGGAAGAAACCCAGAACTTGTTGATAAATATCATTCTATAAAAGAAAATGTTTGTACCAAGTCAGGAATATGAAAGTTACTTTTTTCCGATGATCTTTTTGTGTAAAAAGGGCAAGACGATTTTTGATAAAAAATCAAACTCATAAAGGTGTTTTCTCAGACGCTGATGATGTTTTTTTTTATATAATGTATGAGCATATTTTATTACAGTTACACGACGAGTTTGTCTCTTTTTTGCCAAGGGCTTGCTACCTTGGTCCCAAAGTATGAGTTTGGTTATTCCGTTGGTACATGTCTTTCTTTTATGATTGTTGATTATATGGTTATTTGAAAGTTAAATTAATTTTTAAAAAACCTTTTAGAGGATTATTACTTAGCATAAAAGTACTTAAAATGGGTTATAATAGTTATTGGTATTTTCAAACAAATATTACGTGTATTCATTCAATGAAATATGTGTTATGTCTTGCTAGATTAATAAAACATTATTCAGTTACAATACATTGTCATTTTCTTTGAAGCGGTTTTCTGTACTGATGCACCATCTTTGCTAGACTTTGGACCAATTCAAATTGTTTGTGTAGTTACCACAACGTCGTTTTCTATGATAAATGTGACATTCAAGGAATCATATGGAGCTGATTCGTTGCTTATTTCACGAATTGAAAGCGATGGAAGTATCATAGATACAATTACTAATGATAATATTGTTATTTCTTACGCACTGTCAATAGTTACTATAACGATTTATAATGTATCGTGTCCATATAATGGTTTCTACGGGGTTTCAGTTGACAGTGTGAACAATTTGACAGGTATAGCAGAGTGGCAGTTATCTGTAAAAGGTATTTAAAGTTGTGGTTTAATTTTAAGTAATATACTACAAAATCAATATGTAGCTCAAAATTATTAAGCAATTTACTAGACCATTTATTCAAAATGTTCATCCCATTTTTACGTTTTCGTTTAAAGTTATGATAGTGAGTTTTGTTTTGTTTGTTTTTATTTTGCCAAACAAAATATTATCATTCTGTATGTTTTTCGGTCGGACCAAACCAAATTGCAATGTAGAAACAAAAGTAAAGAAAAATTACAATATTGCATGTAAATCCCCAGTCCCACTAGACCACAATCGCACCACGCTCACCCTGATCTAAAATAATTGCATATCGTGGTGAGGTCGCGGTATGAGCAGCATGAAAATTTTTATTTTCGATTTTTTCACGTTGCTACTACGTCCTCATTACGCTTCTACAACGATCCCGCTACGATTATACCACGTTTCATCACGCTTATTCTTCGACCTCACTACGTTTATTACGATCTTTCTACGCTCATCACGTCCTCAATACGACCATACACAGATTCATCCGATTGCAACCCGATCTTACCACGCTTCTACTGTGACTATAGCTCGCTCTTACCACGACCATACTACGATCATACGACGTTCATACTGCAATCTTACTACGCACCAAGCAATTACGTCAACATCGTGTTCCGTAGAAATACTTTATCTTTCCTTCTATTTCTCATTGATACGTAGAGTTTCTCGGAAACAACGCAGTCATGCTACCAAAACCTACGTAAGGGTAGTGGTAGATGTAGAGGCAGAAGGAGATATGAAAGAAACGAATCATGATCCAGAATTAAGATAGATGTCGGACCAACCAATCCAACCTGAATCACAACTTATTGCTGGTCCATCAAGATCAAATGATAATGCTTTAGTGAACGATAGCAGGGATAACACAGATTTGTCAAGAATGATTGAGCCGTTGGAGAGAAAGGACAAGAGGTCCAAATTACATACAGACAAACAAAAGCTGGAGATTTTTTATGATTTTTCTTTTTATGACAATGACTATGATCATTATGATCGTAGTATGAACATAGTCGGGTCGTGTAAGAACAGCGTGGACGGCATGGGCGTACTAAACTCGTACTGTGGTCTTGGACAGCGTGATTTAAGCGTGGTATAAACGTGGTTTTGTCGTGTTGGAAGCGTGTTTGTGTCGCAGTAAGAATGTGAGGGTCGTAATGGTGTCATAGAGAAGTCGCTGTGAGACCGAAACGCAATCTCCCCGACTAGCATCACGCTTTTGCTACGTTGTCACTTCGTTGATACAACAACCTTTGCGAAGATATGATTGAGGATATACGCTGGACAGACAAACCCGTCAAAGCTTCAGGCATTTATTTTGGTGACGATAGACTTCAATGTGAAAAGTTAAATTGGGAACCTAAAATAGATAACATGAAATCATTAATTAGAACATGGGGAAAAAAGAAAATTAACAATGTTTGGGAAAATATTGATCATAAAATCTTTAATATTACCAACATTTACATGTTTGGATACTTCGTGAAAAGTCCCAGATATTTACTTGAAAGAAATTGAAAGCTGCTGTTTCAAATATATTTGGGAAGGAAAAAAATGACACACTAAAAAGAAACACACTTATTGGCGAATACCAAAAAGGGGGGTTAAGAATGAATGATTTTGACAGTTATTTTACAGCACTGGAAGCCTTATGGTCTCAAAAATAACTACAACCATTCTGACGAATTGGAAGATTATTCCTACTAAATATTTTAACAATCTTGGTGAAAACTTTTTTTGTCTTTAACATGAATTTAGATAATATTAAATGGATTTGAAAACATACCCGATTTTTATATACAAGTAATTCAAGTTGGGTTAAAACAGGAGGAGGTCTATCAACATTTTCTTATCACTTTTCTAATATTAGAAAACAGATTATCTGGGGTAATAAATATATTAACTATCGCAACAAATGCTTGTTTTTCCCAAACTGGGTTAAAAGTGGATTGGTGTATATAAACGACATATTGGATCGTGAAGGAAATTTATCCGAAAGTTTTATTTTAATAAAGTTAAATAATACTTAAGTAGATTAAAAAATATACAAAGCCAATCGGTATCAATATTTGGACAAGCTATTTAAATTTAGAATACGTACCACATATGTCATTTGTATACGATTTTATATTTAAAATTTTAAAGGAAAATTAGTTAAAAATTTCAGATGGAAACTGCTTCAGTATATTATTCCTACAAAGCAGCTACTATTAAAGTGGAAAATATCTGCGAACGATAAATGCAATGTTTGTGAAACAAAAGAAGAAGATTATTTGCATTGTAAAGTTGTAACAAGCAATTTGAAGAATAAAGAATATTTATTTGTTGAAAAAAAAACTTTGCGATTTTACTACGACCTTACTGACTCTCAATACGCTTCTACTACGACCTTATTTCGCCACGACCAAACATCAATAATTTGAACATGTTCAAAAGTGGCCACGCTCATCACGATCTTGAAGACCTCATCACGACCGTACTACGAACTTACTGCGATCTGCACGATCGCACTACGAACGTCAAAATTTTCATTTTTTGCACAGATCGTAGTGCGATCGTGGCCTAATGGGACTGCGGTATAACGTTCATTATTAGCTTTTGTATGATAATTCAAAGTTTTGGCAGTTAAACTACGTAAACTATCAGAGTATGAGTTCTATGTCTTCAGTATGGTCAAGATTAGAGTCGGCCTTATGATAAGATTATGATTCGTTGGATACCAATTTTCGTGGGTTTCTTGGGTACATGTGAACCACGAATTCAAATGTTCAACAAATAACAAATTTTGAAAAGGCTTTATATGTAGATATTGGCAAAACCACGAAACCAATTACCCACTAAAATGCAAGTTTTCCCCAATCCACGAAAACTGATACCCACGAAAAAAAATGAATCCACTGTAATGAGCTTTCGACTAACTATATATAAAATTATTGACTACATTTACACTAATTTAAAATCTTACAGCAAAACCAAGTGGGGCTGTGCAAATCAATCTACACCCGGAGCAGATAACCAGCCTCGGTACTATTAGATCAAACAATTTGCATTCATGTGCTGGTGATATTGGCAATCCAGGAGGTAAAATCGGAGTTGAACTACTTCTAGATGGACACGTTAACTTTGAAATGCTGGATCCTAGTTTTACGTCCATAACAGACAATGCTGTAAATTGCACAGTATTTCGTGAATTCAGGTTTTGGATTAACTTTACAACTGAAATGAATTACGCAGCCATTAGATGCAAATTAACAAATGACGAATTCCCTGCTGACCCGCCTATATATTCTCAAAACAAAACACTTGCTATTGTTCAACGAAATTAAATCTATGATGCAGAACTAAATTCAGAGTTCAAAAGAGTTTCACCAGTTGAAATACATATTTGCAAAATAGTTCACATTAAACACAATTTTAAGCAAATTCGACAGAAGTAATTAATTGTCCAATTTCATTTTTTTTAACTTTAATATTTGTAAATAAATAATAAAATCTATCAAAAAGCATTTCGTACAAATATTTCATAATAACCATTAAAAACTGTACATTTATTCAAGTAGTAAAGAGGTTTATCAGTTTCATGACACAGTTATCGTCCTTTGACTTTCGTTCCATGATAGAAATTTCCAATAAGCGAGTCATATTAAGACAGTTAAAATGACAGGGGCGATCTCAAACAATAAAAATTTGCAGACATTGTGCTATTATCATTATAAACACTAATTGAAAAGTTGTATTCGGAGATTAACAAAACTCCCATAAACTTCAAAAATGAATGTAGTTAGTAACGAGGATGCCTCCGACATATCTAACTAGTTCCCATGACTTTGTAGCATTTCATCAAGCCAATAACATGTTTATAGGAAACCCAGTATTCTGCTATAAGTCTGTTTAACTATTTACACGTACTCTTATAATTAAAATGTTCTGGCTATCTGGTTATTTACTGTCTGGTGTAAAGCGTCACAACAGAACATCGGTTTGTAGTATATTTTGTATCACAAAGAATATACTTATTCAATGGGAAAGGACTGTTCTCGTCTGTCCCGATTTGACGCATTCATTTAAACTGTTTGGCATCGTTCTAATGCTTCAGAAAACCTTACTCCAATAAATCTATGTTACATTGATTGCCGATAACAACATGTGTGTGAATACACAGTGAAAGTGTGTGTTGCCAGACAAATAGTGTGTTAATTTGTGGATCTGTTCGGGGACGACATATATCTGTTGATATTCTGTCGATGGCACTTAGTGCGGATGGTGATATATTCCAGGCACCCTCTAGACTCCCCCATTCTTCTAATGTTGGCCAGCAATTTAAAGGGGTGTACATTTCTTAAAGTTTTTTTAGACGAACCGTTGTTTCGTTCATCAGCGTTGATACGCTGCCATCAAATAACGTAGGGAGAAATAGGCACGACGGATAAAAGCGGAGCAAAAGAACGAAAAGCATGACTCTGTTCAGCGGTGAATGTTTATGACGATAGCCGCATTTGGATTAACTGCGCTCCTAAATCCCTCAAAATATCTAACATAGTTTCAGGTGTATCTCCCGTTGCCTAGAAAAAACATACTTGCTTCTTGAAAATATTGCAAATACGTTTGTTCCTGTCCAACAATTTAAACTGTTTCCCAAAACTGTTTGATGCAAAGTGCAAAAAAGGGGAGATCCGGCAAAGGTTTCCGAATTACTTGTAAAATCATACTCACTTGTTTGATGAATTTGATTCCATCCGGTAGACACTGTAAAACGACATTTACCGTGCCAAAGAATATAAGACGTTGGTGATCGTCCATGTCCTGTAAATACATAAAAGACTACAATTTGAGTCCATGCTACCTAGGTTGTGGTCAAGTGATCGAAGTAATTAGCAATTTTCAAAGTTGTATTTTTTCTTTTATAGTTGGTTTGTCCGAACCTGCTAATTATTGTTCAATGTTAATTTGTATGAAGTTACATTACTATTAGTTTATATTAAAAAAAGAAGATGTGTTATGATTGCCAATGAGACAACCTTCCAAAAGAGACCAAATGACATAGAAACTATAGGTCACCGTACGGCCTTCAATAATTAGCAAAGCCAATACCTCATAGTCAGCTATAAAAGGCCCCGAAATGACAATGTAAAACAATTAAAACGAGAAAACTAATGGCCTAATTTATGTATCATTTTGAAGACTATTTTCGTCCCTGTCCTCTAGTTTGTGGTTTTATTTATCAGCAATTTCTCATGTTAAGGTTTTAGCTTCAGTCAATTTGATACGAACTACTTCATGTATTTGGATATATAAATCACCAAAACCTTGGATATGTTTTTATTAATGAAACTATGACTTTTAATCTGTAAACATGCCTAAGATAGCACTTTTACTTTTATGAGTTTATTTCAAAATTGTTGAAGGGGTTTACAAATCAGACAAACATCTACTATAGGGATGTTTTTTAAACAGTAGATATAATTCAAATTATAATTCTGATCGTCAGGATATCGCTTTCATTTCATTAGATCGTTTATAAATTTGTATTGGGTTTTTTGTTCATTGAATCTTTTGTGATTTCGATAATTGACCAGAGAAGAAATTTAAATTGGTACCATTAGTCGGGAGAGAAACACAAAATGTATGTCACTTATATATCTTATCAGTTTAGACAGGCTTTCATTCCTCTTGTCATTTCATTGAAAGCGAACATTTGTCATCAGGTTGCATTAAAAATTGGAACTGTCAATGTGACGTATATAGATTCATCTCATTTTTTGTGGGGGGAGGGGGTGTTATTATGTTAATGTGCTTGATTAATGTTCCTTTTGGTTTTGATTTTCCACATTTTCATTATAACCAATTCTATTACTATAAATAAACATTCTACGCTAAGTATAAAAGCAAAGTTTAACAATTTTCAGATAAAAAAAACACATATAAGCCAGCTGCATTGCATGAAAATTTGTTGTCCTTCTAATCCCTGAAAGAAGTTATGCGGGTTAAAACTTCCGCCTGACAATTGTTGGGAAGTAACAAAATATATATTAAGATGTTTAAGAAAAATATGATGAAAGCTCTTACGTTGTACTGGAAATCGTTCAATTAAAAGTCAAATTAAATATAAAACGATCTGACTTGACCATAACGAATTATTGATCTAACTTCCAAGATAATCTCATTAATCATTTTAAAGTTAGCACTATAACAAGTCATTATGCCTGTTAAATTATTAAAGTGAAATCTGCAAAACAAAATTTTTTAGACTGATACAAACAAAAATTACCAGCAGTTACAATAAATAAAAAAAATCAAGTAATTTCTTATTTTCATTCTAGATGATTTCTGTAACCAGAATCATAATCGAACCGATGTTTATCATCATCCTACAGACTGCAATAGATTTTTTTATTTTGTAGAGAAAGTTATTTATGTTCAGAATTGTCCAGAGATTTTATGTTTTGACCCTAGCATAGGACATTGTAATCATTGCTATTTCGTCAATACTTGTCTTTAATACAGGGTTACTAAAAGGATGCAGTTAATACTATCTTTCAACTGTAATATTTGATGGTGAAAAAATTGAATATTTTCCGTTAATATTTGGTTTATCTCGGTCTCTTTGATTGTTTGTTCATTCATGTCATAATTTCTGGTAGATAGATTATTTTCATATATTTTTCTTGTAAATATCCGGAGATCTTGATATAAGCAGGTGAATAATAGAGGGTTAAAAGATACCAGAGGGACATTCAAACTCATAGATCGAAAATAAAATTACAACGCAATGGCTAACAAAGACAAAAACAAACACAATTATTGTACATAAGACACAACATAGAAATATAAAGACTAAGCAACATTAACCCCATCATAAAGGGGGAGGGGTGAATGCATTTGCTCCGAAAGGGTAAGCAAATCCCGCTCCACATGTTGCACCTGTCGTGTTGCTCATGTTATTACAAACCCTGTAAAAAGTCTTATTCAGTAGTTAACTTTTGTGGGCAGTGAATGGTATTGTAGTGACGACATTTGAAACATATCCGATATCACCTGTATTTATCACGATGACATATTAAAATAGATACATAATTTCAGAGGAGATATGAAAAGACATATATCACTTATTTAACCGAGACAGTCTAAATAAATGTAATAGATTTCTTGTGAAATCATTGTTTGGAGAGAAAAACACAGACAAAGATACAAGATGGGACTTTCAAACTCATAAGTCGTAAATAAACTGGCAAAGATAAAGTAATAAAGACAAAGACAAACAGAAAAACAATAGTACACAAAACACAACATAGACTGGCAACACGAACCCAACAAAATAATAAATGGACAGTTTAGATCTAACTTGCTTATGATGACTTTAATAGACTATATACATATACGGCCAGGTTGTGGTGAAAAGTGACATTTTAAACTCTTGACGAAAAAAAACACAAAAAAATATTACAAAGAAAATTAACATGCTACAAACCCCTACATAGAAAACTAGAGGTTTGGATAAAGGAACCCCGCATAAAAACATGGAATATAGCAGGTGCTCCAGAATGTTTTAACAAACCACGCTGAACATGTGGCATCCATTCTGTTGATCTTGCACTAATAGACCAACTTTTGTCTTGTGTTATTTGACATGTTGAAAAATTGTTATGTCCGCATGACATTGTACAGTTATAACGGTTTCATCATTAACATTTTTATTACAGAACTCTTATTCCTATAGAATTCATTTTCCCGTTCACTATTATTTTTATAATTTTCATTGATGTTGAAGATACATGTGACAGCAGTATTCTAGTAACACTTCAACATCAATGAAAATATTAAAAAGTAATAGTGAACGAAATGTACAATTATTAGCTTTCGTCTCAGAGGTGCGAATAGAACGGAAGAAATAACTCAGAGATTAAAACATTTATCAGTAGTCCTAGTTCGTAGTATTTCTTTCTTTTCTTAATACATGCAGGAGCGAGTCAAGTTCTGTCACGGTGGGATACGGGTGATCCAAGAACGGAGGAAATAACAAAGAGAAGACAATATAGAACTCTCTGATGATTTAAAAACATGGTGCAAGTTTGTAATTTCTTTTTGTGTGGTGCGAGTTCTGTCTCTGTGTGACACCGGTGCTCCAAGAATAGAGAAATTAACTATAGACGAACACGATTTAATGATTAAACACATTTCTTCGAGTATGTTATATTTCTTTCTTGTTTAATGGTGGAGTTTAATAAATCGAATGAAGTTGTAATAATTACTGAGAGTTTGAAGAAATAGATCATGTAGATAATATTATTATTAAATCATTTAAGAAAAGGCAATGTTGTGTTTAATATATAAGTCATTATTTTCTATGCTCTATGTAAAAGGAAAAGGGTGTTTAGACGAATGGAAATCTAAATAATATCCGTTAAATTAATTCTTTTTCGTGTACCCTACTAAGGCATACAGCTAATCATATATCTTTGAATCATGTCTGAAGCTTTGCTATATTAGCAAAGCTATCCAAGTCATCGCCTAAAAAATACTCACCATTTCTGCTATCAATAACTTTACAAACATTATAACAATTGAGAATGGAAATGAGGTTTCTTTTGAACCGGAAATATATTTTTTTTTCAATTAAAGGACAAATTTTTAACTTAAAATAGACATACTGAAGGAAAAAAACAAAACACACAATTGTTATTTCATATATAATTTTAGAAAAAACACTTAAACTCTATCTTTGAAACATTGATTTTATTATAATGTCATTGATAATTAGAAGTCGGTCATGTTACAATGCAAAATTTCTAAGAAACTAAAAACAGACAAAATATGATGCATTGTTTATGCCCGCGTCACACTGTCCCGATTTTTACGCCGATGGCAACACGATTATGGAATTTTTCAAAATCGGGACTGATCGTATCCGGATCGGGCTATTCGTAGTGCCATCTTTAACCATCGTAGAACCATCGGCCACTTTTTCTAGCCTTCGGGGACAACTTCGGGAAGGGTTCTAAATTTTTTAACATGTTAAAAAATCCCCGAAGGTGCGTCCAATGTTGAGGGTTCGTATTGAGTTCGTATCATCATCCTCACCATCGTAATGTCACCGGGAATGCATCTTTGAACATCGTATTGCATTCGTGTTTCCATCGTTTCCATCGGGCAGTTTTGACATTACGATGTCTACACGAATGAATCACGAAGCTACCCGAAGGTCTTACGATGGCAACACGACTTCGTGAAGACCTCGTAATCCCGCCGTGTTGCTATCGAATAAAAGTACGAAGGCGACAAGATGGAACTACGACGACAATAAATCCAGCTAAATGTAAGTTAATTTTCGCGCTAAAATACATTTAAAGTGCCATACGCGATATGCACTGGTCAGTCAAATACGACAGTTAAGAAAGACGTTACCAAAACATGGAGCTCATATCATATGATTCTATGAGAACAAGAAAGGCGACAGCGTTGTTTATATAAATTCAAATGGAACAAGAAGAGCAGCTATTACAGGCTCAGGATTTACTTTTACAAGAAAAATATTTTTTTTTGTCAATTTTTCATATCAAGTAACATAATGAAAATCATAAACGCGCCTCGTACACCAACACTGCAGGTACACGTATATAGGGAAACCAACTTTTTCTTCATTATTCTGATTTTTTATGTATCGTCCGAGTTGTTGTCACACGAATGTTTACTCCATAACCATTTTGTTTTCTATATGTCATATTTTGCCGCATTTGTTGCTTTCCCCACATCCTTCCTTTTGTCTATATTATTATGATATTCTCCTGGAAAGAGCTCTTTTTGAATAAAAGGGATCAACGAACCCATTACCTTTTAGACATCGTATGGCCATCGCGCCATCATCGTAATCCATCATGTAGCCTTCGTAATCCATCGTGTAGCCTTCTTGATCCATCGTGTAGGCTTCGACTGAGATATGAAGCTTAAATACCCGTCTTCGGTTAACCTTCGTATGTCCATCTTTTGCTATCGTATATAATTTCGGCACCATCGTATAGACTTCGTTATTCATCGTACTTGCTTCGGTCACTTTTTGGTATTTTAACGAGATCGGGATCAACTTCGTACGAACTTACAATTTTCGCATTCGGGTGTCCATCGTATATAAAAATCGGGACAGTGTGACGCGGGCATTAAAGATTACAAATCAAAATTAGGAGATGATACTTGAAGTTATTCAGGATTACGAATGTGTACCAGTTTCTGTTAAAATCTTATCGTTGGTGAAGTAAATGATCACTTGATGCAAAACATTAGAGAAAAATACGAGACATCCATTTAAAAAAAGAGCTAATACAGAGACAAGGGGTCAAGCGGGGTTCATATCCTAACATGTTATACGTATTGTATTCAGAAGCCATATTTGTTTTTCATTTTTACTTAGAGGTTTCATATATAATTACTCCACCTGTGTTTGCTTTGAGTGATCAAAGGTGATTGATGATTATATTTGTTCTATATTCATGATGTTCCAATTTCTGTAAAAAATCACAGGCACTTGTCTCAGAAAAAAATTTCCTATATACCTTAATATAACACAAGGTACTTAACTAAATATTTGAAAAATGACACCCAGTCCCGAATTCCCGTTATTTTTCGATTTCTCGGTTGTCAAACCTACTTAAACTTAATATGCCGTAAATTTAAATTGATTTATCTACACAATGGTATATGACACGACTATCATTGTTGTCGGGATCATTAGTAGCAGGTCTCAGAAGTCGGTCAACGGGACCTAAACCTTTGATAAAGAGATCTTGGATTGACAGTATAATTTTCTAATAAAAGAATATGCTAATTAAACTTGAAAAGCACTAAAACATTAAAAAAACTCTTAACTATTAATTAATCATACTACTGGCCAGTTTAGACGTTTTGAAATACTGCATGACATCGCATTTAAACTAAGGATTGCAGGTACATGTGTTTATTGTGTTTGTTCACATACTTAATCAATAAAAAACAAAGAAAACACAAAACAATAAGCAAAGCCAAACCTTTGGCTTAAAATGTTTTAATTGTATTAGTCTGTACCATCTCATACTTGAGTAAACAGTTTTCACAATATAATCTTATTTATTCATGTAAGTATTTAAAAAGAAGTCATATCCGTTCATTCATATTTTCACGGATATGTATTTCCAGTAAGTTTTTATTATAATATAAGACGAAGCTATTGTGTAGCAGGATGACCATACATGTGTAAAATAATTCAGTTTTTAATTAATAATTGTACACAATTCTGTTTGCAAAAAAACAATATAGATTTAGGGGCTCATTGAATGTTCTTGTTTTCCCATCTTATCCTTTATGGGTTGAGTTAAAATACAAAAATAAGTAAGCAATAAATGTGGTTGTTAAATTTGAAATATGCTATTTTGTTCTAATTTGTTAAATATGTTTTGGTTTTTGTTCTGATTGAGATTGTGACACGGTGATGAATGCAGTTCCACTATTATGACAATTTTACCTATTTTGTTTGTCTTCTTCACGCATCGTTGTAGATATAATGGAATTTGATTCTGACCAGTTTCTACATTTAAATATACCTGTACCAAGTCAGGAATATGACAGTTGTTGTCCATTCGTTTGATGTGATTTATCATTTGATTTTGCCATTTGATTAAGAACTTTCCGTTTTGAAATTTCATCGGAGTTCACCATTTTTGTGATTTTACTTTTACAGCATTTAAAACATTCCTCAACTTCAAATTGGTATTTTAAAACATTTTGACATTGGTAGTAACGGTGCAAACACAGGAGGTACATTATAAATTGTGTGATACAATTGTTTTGTTGACAGTTATGAATTCGAACATGCAAATAGAATGTACTTAACCTTTCTTCAATGGAATACACTTTGGATATACTTACAGTTTAAATGGTAATCACAGTCGAGTAAAGCATCAAATGTCAAGTGCTCCTACTTTTGAATTAAGTGTACGTCTACTAACGTTTACTAATCATACCCTACCATTGATTTAAATGAAAAATAATGTTTCTATTTAAGGATGTACTTATGTGAGGTAAGGTGAAAATCAATAAATTAAGAAGTTAAAATTGATACTATAAGTTGGTAGAGCATCAATTAAAGATAAAAAAAATAAGCTATAAATATTAATAGGTTATGGACCTCGTTTTCGAGATATTTGAGATTAAAAATATTGCGGGAAAAGGCTGACTCGGACTTTTACCTTATATTATTTGCATTAGTATTATTAGGCCTCAAAACAAAAGAAAGAAAATTAAGAATCTTGTAAAATTTTGGTAAATGACCTTTCATGAGCTATTAAGTCTTATATGAAAAAATAAATGGGTGTTGTGGGGCAAAATATTTTACATTGTATTGTATGGGAAAACACCAAGGAATCCGAACATTTGACACAAATTCCTAGACTTGCTACAATTCCCTTTCTAATATTTCTCTCTTACTAATTTATATGTTTACTGATAAGTGCCAGCCTACTGATTGCCCTTGGAGAAAGGCTTCCTCCTTCCTCCTGCAGATGTCAGTATAATTGTAATCTCCTAGTTATAGCAGTAAAATTATTAAAGGGGCAAAATTGAAAAAAAAAAATAATTAGGAAGGGACATGTAGCAAGTCTAACAAATTCCATAACCTCACCTAAGTACATCCTTAAGTGATCATACAAAAAAGTATGAAATCCTTACTTGTTACTTATTTGTCTTAGTACAAGTTAAAGTACTTTGTATCGTTGTCATACTTCAGTAGACGGTCATCTTAATGTTATCGTATTTATTTATGTAAACATATGAATAGTCGACATATCCGTTCATTTATAATATAAATATGTTTTTACAGTACAAAATATTTAACCGTAGTTTTGGTTAATTCAAGGATAAAACTGGTCAAGAAATTTTGACGAAATATAGTACTGTTTACAATTTGTTTGTAAAAGACAGTTAACTGATTTTTTAGTGACCAAAACATCCAAATTTAATTATGCTAAACTTAGGAGATTATTTTTTGTTTTACCACAACTTATTAATATTTATAACATGTGTTGGAGTTTTCTATCATTCATTACAAAAAACGACACAACAAAAAGTTATTCTTCAATAAATGGGGACAAAAAAAGAAAAAATCCAAGATATTTATAGGTACGTAGCTACATGTACAGTTAAACGGTTCAATGTCTACAGTATTAAATTTACTCTCAATTCTAGGCCTAATAATGAAATTATTTTAAGTTGTGCAAGACGTAACATGAATTTCAAACTCATCAATTTATATTAATCTTATAAGGTGTTTCAGACCATGTCCGTAATGTAATTTTTAAACTAAAATAGTTTTACTGTACTAAATAGACACAAAAAAGTGGACAGTGTACAATCAGAAATGCTTTTAATCGTTCTTAATCTTTAAGTATGATGTCAAATTGTTTAAAAGCAGTACCACTAATTATTGATACTAATAAGCCAAAAAGTAAAATAGAGGCGAATAACACAAAAAGACGTTTCGCTCATAAGTCGAAAATAAACTGACAACACCATGGCTTAGTATGACTTTTATCTCCGCTTAAAACTTCAGGAGAACAAATTCAAGAATACGGTATATTTCAAAAAATATTCAATATCTAATCTAAAGACAGTCTTGTAGCATGTATGGAAAACACCATTTTAAAAGAAATAAATCAAACACTTTAACTAAACATTTTTAGCAACGAAAAACTTTCATACAATTATTGTGAAGAAAACATTTAGGTAACATTTACCTAGTTGCCATGCAGTGCATTGACAGTATGTTAAAAAAAGCGTTTATCTGTTTATAGTTAATGCCATGCTATGATTGTATCTAAGTTCTCTTAGTAGACCATGCTGGTATAATACCCATCATTATAAGATTTAATCTAACCCTTTTTAAGTAGCAAAACCACTTTCGAAAAATAATTTAATTTACCAGAAAAGTTTAGCGAAGTATAGTGTTAACAGAAAGTGAAATTTGTTGTTGAATATTTTTTTTTCTTCAAATTACCAGAAAAGAAAGTTGTATTCAGAAAAATTAAAGATGAAACTAACGTGTAAAAATTGGATGCGTATTCATTTCAAAATGCATTAACGCATACAATAAATTACTCAAGAATATGCTATATCATTCGTTGGTCCAATCAAATCATTCCAAAACATACAATTATTAAAGATAGGTTTACACTTGTTTCATACAAAGAGATTAAAGGAACAAAACACAAACAATCAGGAACAAAACATACCTGTATAGTTTAAACAAAAAATATAATTTCTTTTTTCCTTAGAAATATTTTACTGTTACGTCACCTATTTCTACTGATTAAAGATACTATCATAAAACAGAATTTTCAAAAATCGAACTTAAGTGGATTATTATGACTATTTACGATAGAACAATGGTATTTTTTTTAATGTTTCCGTAATTCTAGATCTGTCGCCAGCTGGGAGTGTTTTTGCAAATATAAGATAACTTAAAAAATAAAATTGTGAATGGAAAAGATGAATATGTCAAACAGACAACAACCAGACCAAAGAGTAGAAAACAGCCGAAGGCCACTAATAAGCCACCATGGTCAATAAGTGTACAAGTCAAAAATAAATGCTTAGCTTTATATTTTAGTGTGATATAGAGTGTTTATACTATGGGCGCTGTTAAGAAGTCAATAAGTCCGCACCCCTCCTTTTCCCTATTTCTTCTTCTTCTTCTTCTTCTTCTTCTTCTTCTTCTTCTTCTTCTTCTTCTTCTTCTTCTTCTTCTTCTTCTTCTTCTGCATCATAGGAATGGAAACTTTAAATGTAGACAACGCGTATGGATAAAGGTCATTTAAGACACACCAAAGTAACGATTCAAACCTAAATCTAAGAATTTTGAGTTCAATTATTTCTTATTAATCATAAACAATAGTGACTTTTAAGATTTGCACAAAGTTAACGTTTAGATAACAATATTTACAAGGAAAAAGTTCACAAACTTAAGTATTAAGTAAAACAAATATCTAGATATTAAAAATAAAAATATCGTAGTGGGTTTATTCAATTACGTCTAAAGATTTGAAATATGCTTTGTTCTAATAAAGAGGCATAGATAGACAATTAAAAATAAATGTTTATAAAACAATCATCAAGCATCGGCGTCTATTGAAATGAAATTAGAAAACTGTTTTAAAAATTATGGGACTTCTCAATGATTAAATAGTGCATACGTGAATAATATAAGATACAGAACAAATAGATATTGCTTTTTCTTTAATTTTCTGCGATAACTAAAACGTTTGATTCGTTGTAATTTTAGAGACAGTCCTTATCACAATTTATTTATAAAGAAAATGTTCTTATCAAGGTGAGCAGGGAAATACTTCGAAGAAAAATCTTCCTCTTATTTATGAGCTAATTAATGATAAGATAATCTGTAATAAATCGATGATTCATTTTTTCCGTATTTTGTTTTCTTGAAAATATTTACTGTTATATAACCGTTTTCTAATGATTATTGTTTCAGTGTGTTTTAACAATTATATACGAAAGAAAAATTTAAAGTATTGTAGATTTCTGCAAAAATGTCGATCGTCAAGTTAAAACGTTGTTCTCCCAATAAAAAATATACAAAGATATATATATATATATGAGTCTAAATATTACACCCAACAGTATTAGAATTAGATTTTGCAGCTGAAAAAATGTTTGTCCGTCCTTCACCGGGATTCGAAAATCGCTTAGTCTCATGTTCAACGCTCTAGACCACTCGACCACATCTGCTATATAAAAATATAACTTCAATAGTCGTAGTATAACCTTTTCATGGAAGGCGAATCTAGAGATAGACATAAGACATGTGTTTGTTTAAGCGTGTCAGGATGTTATATCATTATTTTATACACGACTAGAACACACCCGTGATATCATGGGTCCGTGACTGAATTAAAGTATATAACTATGCGCAAGCCTTATTTTAGTATTAGTATTGTCATCTGATAAAGTCATGCCGATTATAAGATACACAGTTTTTCTCTGCTTTCAAGTCTTTCTGTTTGAACCCGTCGAACTGAAACAGTAATATTAATTATTTGGAAAACAAAAGGTCATGGAATGGAGTATTTTTTAATCAACAGCATTGTCCTATATAAGTTATAAATAAAGTTGAATTCTTTGCTTCGTTGTTTTACGTCATGCCCACTAACAAATTGAAAACTGTACCTATACGCCTTATTTTTAGTCCAGATTTTTAGTATTCGTATTGTTATCTTAGAAAGTCTTACTGATTAAAATACTACAATAGGTAACAATTTGACAATTTAGTAGTGTCAACCCTGTGGTTATGACCCGTGTATATAGCATATTGATCCTGAATACAACGTTTGGTGGTGCGCCTGTCAGATGCGGAACGTACAGATAAGGTAATAGGTAACAGGTGAATATACTATTGGTATCGGTAGCAGACTCGACCCGGAACTTCTTAATTATTGGCAATATTAATTACGTGGAAAACAAAAGGGCCTGGAGTGGTGTAATTTTTAATGTACACCTTTGTACTATATTAGTTATATATAAAGTTGAATTCTGTGATTCGTCGTTTTTACGTGATGACGGCTGACAAATTGGACCTCGTAACTTTAGTATTATAGATATATTTTTAATTTGTCAGCATGAGTTCGAATCCCGGCGAGGGAAGAACAAAACATTTGCGAAAGCAAATTTACAGATCTATTATTGTTGGGCTGATCTTTAGACGAGTTGTATATATAAATATAAATATATACTTTCAGTTAAAAGTAAACAATCGTTAAGTTATAAAATGGACAACATTCCAAAGATGTACAGGGGCTACATCAAAGAGACATCTTCTTCTCAATAATTTGTATTTCTGAGTTACCTATAAGTCTTAAAAGATCAGTTAAAAACTGAGACATTACTGCCAAGAACCTTTAATTCCTTTAAACGGTATTGTTGGGACTGAACATATTCTGGAAGCTGAGGAGTTATAAATGATTATATAGATAAATCAAGAAAAATTAGATCTGTTTTGTGTCAATAGAAATATGAATAACGGATCACCTATCATTATATCAATTATTGTTTATGTGTTTATGAACCAAATCAGAACATGCCAATACAACTATCAAATTGAATATGTTTATAAAGTCCGACTTGGTTGACAAGTTATGTCTTCTGTTCCTGTGGAGTATTCTTATGTATAACGACTTATTTCATAATTTGTCAACCAAACTTTGAACTTCAAATAATTTATACGAAACGATATTCAATTATTAATTCATCAATAACATTAATATAGTTTTAGATCTCATACCAATCACTTTTACAAAGAAGTCTTGATTAACAAACAAAATAAGTTTACGGCTTGTGAGTTATTAATTCATGAAAGTGTTTATCCGTGTACAAACACCGTTAAAAATTTCTCTATAATCAGTTGCTTAGGGTTCACCGCAGGGCTCTTTGATTTTGTTCTTGTTCAGAAATTTGACCTGGGGTTGAAGTCCTTACACTTTGATCAGTGATCGGAGCACAAAAATCATGCTCGAAGCATGAAATCCAGCATTTTGAAAGTTTGATATTGGAGTGTGAGTATAATAAACTGACTCGAAAGTTTTATGACTTCAAGGACAGACCCACAATTCCAAATGAAAGTCTGGTTCTAAGTGTCTAAGTCCTACACATGAAAAAATCCTCTCGGAAGAAACGGATTATACTGGTACTTATAAAACACATTTTGCGATTTTAGATACACCTGTGACTAAGTTATAACACATACAGTAGAAGTCTCAGGAAGTCCACTACTTTCCGTCTGTACTTCTGGTATTTTCGTATACTGAATAAATGTTTTTTATTAGTATTACGAAGGATATTTCAAATGGAACTAAAGTTACGGCAAATGAAAAGAGAAATATCTCAAGATTTATCAAAGGCAAACGAGTATCCTAGTAATAAAACTGTACTGAGTGACTACTCAAGTACTCGTTGCCATCCCTAAAAGGAAAACTAATATAAGTATAATAAATTTACGATCGACAGGTTGTCTATTATATCTTCTTTTGTCGTGCGACACGTTCCATTCAGCTACCGGAACAAGTACTTGACCGTATTTTCCTTGTGAAAAATCATTTCCTGAATGATCTTTCCGGGTGTTTTCCTTACCATATAAAAGATCGACACTAACCTAATCCATAGCAAAGTGTATTACAGTTTGAAATATAGACGTACTTTTTGAAATATAAAGGTGTACAGACCAATCGAAACCAATGGACGAAACAGATGGAGTTACCAGATGTAGTAAAGAAGAAGGAAAAGGTAAAAACTTATTCCAAATTAAACACATTTCTTAACACTTGAATTCGTATCATGAAATATTCGAAAGTATAATTAATTAACTGATATAAAAGGGTCAATATGCTACATTGAGAATATTTTATCACGAATTTTTTAAGTAACATCTAAAATCCGATTTGTTATTAAGATCATTCTGTTTCTATAATCTTGTATAGTTACAACAAAAACCTTTGCGCTTATATATTTAACTAAAAACGTGCATTGTAAACCCTAAAGTTATCAGAATGCTTGACAAAAGCTCTGACATTTTGCTGATTCCATTTCCCATATATAAGCAAATCCTTTGATCACATCTGTTGTTTTGTATTTCTATGATGTATATATATTCATATAAGTTAAGGTAGTGGATCAAAATGTCCTAATGAATCTCTCGTGTACACCATCCATATTTCATTCCTATGGAATGACTGAATATGGTTTAGAACATTTTGTATTCATAAATCCTTTCGGTCAGATTTGATAAACAAAATATGATGGTCAGTTATAATTTTGAAGTCTGAATAGATCTACCCTAATATTTGTTTTAATATTACATAACATTTATTGAGCCAGACGATCATAAAATAATGTTTATAGATCCACATATACAACTCAATACTACCAAATATTCCTCATCTTTAATTCAGAGAGATTTTTTCCCCGAATTTTAGAAACAATAGCGTATATATTTTAGATTACAAGCATTTAACTGACAACAACACAAGCGAGTTTCTTAGTAGTGCAATTGAAGGTATTGATAAGAAGAAGGTTTTATATCATGCTGAAGACATCGAGTTTGAATCTGAAAATTGTAATTGTAATGTAAGTTTTATAATATAAATACACGAATTTGACTTTAAGATTGTTATTATTTGTGATTATATTTGCCTAATCAATGAACATATATTTAATTTTGTATTAATCATCATTTTCTCATTGATAAACTTGGTTTTTAAAAAATGATTAAACAACATTTTCTTGTGTGCAACTGTATATAACTAGCTCTTTAGACCTGATTTTAGACATGATGAAAAATTAATATCATACACCCTTTAACCTGTTTAACTAAAAAAGAAAACGAAACGTATGGATGTTTAAAAGAGGACACTTACATTATATACAAGACATTTAGAAGAAACATCTAATTTTCATACAAATAACAGTCAAACAATTATGATCGAACTAAAAAAAGACAACTATAGTAGATAACTAATCACTAATCATAAAACAATTATTCGAAAACGATTCCAGACTACAAACAAAAATCTACTACTAGTTTAAGAGAAAAACAACGAAACAATAGAAATACTGAACTGACGAAGAAAAATGGGTATAATTACTAATTAAACAACCAAACTGTATCAGGTAATTTTAAACACCGTGTACCAGTGGTTAAACCAGTAAAATATGCATTATTTCACAAATGACAGTTGATTTCAATTATTTAAAAAATAATACACATGACTAGTTATTGTCCCTAATTTACAGAATGTAAGTAAAACGGATATTCAAAGAACAAAGCTCTGTTTAACAGAAAACGAAATAAGTAGAAACAATGGCATGGTAAATATAGAAACTCGTTACATTTCTAAAGAAGGATACTTTCAACATACCGTTGAGTCTGAACACCAAAAAGAACTATTGTCTTCTAAATGCAGTGGTAGATTAAAATTTGGGTAAGTATATAATTAACTTTAGTAATCAAGTTTTTATCCCAAAATAAAAATATCCCATCAACGAATTATTATTTTTTATTATTTGATTCCCATCACGATGCAAAGCTAGAAGTGATAAACGATATAAAATTAGAATCCATGTCGGTATCAGTATTACACTTCCAACCAATGCATATATCGCGATGGGATCGTGTCGGACACATACTGTTGAAAAATCTGTGATATTCAAAATTGATACTTTTTTGCGTATTCAAATTACATAATCTGCATAACGCAGTATTTCCTTTAAAAACGAATATCTATGATGTTGTAAACGTGTCACTTGTCATGATTATTAATTTACGTTTCATACGAAAAAAGTAAAATCACAAAAATACTGAACCGCGAGGAAAATTCAAAACGGAAAGTTCCTGACTTTGTACAGGCATTTTCTAATGTAGAAAATGGTGGATTAAACCTGGTTTTTTTAGCTAGTAATACCTCTTACTTGTATGACAGTCTCATCAAATTCTATTATCTTGACAATCGCAATGAGTTATTGAAAGTTAATTCTGTAATGCGTTTACTCACCACTGACCAATATGGAATTACAAGGTGTATTAATTTAATCATATTATACAACAAGAACGCATAAAGGTAAAACGAAATATCATGCAAGTTACCAGCCCAGTAGCCAGTACCTCGGTACTGGCATGAAAATACGGATTTTTTGTGTTATTAAAATTTGCTGTTACAAAATATTAGAAATTATTATAAATTAAGGAATGTATCTCCCTCATGCAAAGCTCTGATTCCTTTCACGAATTTGGTTATACTTTTTGGACCTTTTGGATTATAGCTCTTCAACTTTTATATATGCTTTGGATTTCAAATATTTTGGCCACGAGCATCACTGAAGAGACATGAATTGTCGAAATGCGCATCTGGTGCAACAAAATTGGTACCGTTGATTTTATTACTACCACTGGGTCGATGCCTCTGCTGGTGGACTATTAGTCCCCGAGGGTATCACCAGCCCAGTAGCCAGTACCTCGGTACTGGCATGAAAATACGGATTTTTTTGTGTTATTAAAATTTGCTGTTACAAAATATTAGAAATTATTATAAATTAAGGAATGTATCTCCCTCATGCAAAGCTCTGATTCCTTTCACGAATTTGGTTATACTTTTTGGACCTTTTGGATTATAGCTCTTCAACTTTTATATATGCTTTGGATTTCAAATATTTTGGCCACGAGCATCACTGAAGAGACATGAATTGTCGAAATGCGCATCTGGTGCAACAAAATTGGTACCGTTGATTTTATTACTACCACTGGGTCGATGCCTCTGCTGGTGGACTATTAGTCCCCGAGGGTATCACCAGCCCAGTAGCCAGTACCTCGGTACTGTCATGAAAATACGGATTTTTTGTGTTATTAAAATTTGCTGTTACAAAATATTAGAAATTATTATAAATTAAGGAATGTATCTCCCTCATGCAAAGCTCTGATTCCTTTCACGAATTTGGTTATACTTTTTGGACCTTTTGGATTATAGCTCTTCAACTTTTATATATGCTTTGGATTTCAAATATTTTGGCCACGAGCATCACTGAAGAGACATGAATTGTCGAAATGCGCATCTGGTGCAACAAAATTGGTACCGTTGATTTTATTAATGTTGGATGTGTACCGATTGGTATTTCAGTTTTAGATGCTTGATTTTTTTTGAAAGTTGTTAAAGGCTTTTAACTAGCAGTCCGTAAACCACGTACTCTCAGATCTGTACTAAGTGTCTTTTTTTTTTGTTTCTTTTTTGGCGGATGAGTGGTGGATATATTCCCTACCGCGTTCTGTCTGTGTTTTTTTTTATGTTTTTCCTTGCATCGATCTGATATATTCAGCCTTTTACAACTGATTTTTATATTTTGTTTCTTCTCCATGTGTGCCAACCGTCGTGTTGCCCGCGTTAGTTCTAACCCGACGAAAAGTATAATTTAGTAGGTCACATTCATAGTAAAGAGCATGTTGTAGGGAAATGTTTGAACGGATATTTCTAATTTATTTCACTGGAAATATTGATTCAATAGCTTCCTTGTAAGCAGCAAAATTCCTATCGAGAGAAACAAATGAGAGGAAATGCAAGCTCTAGAGTATTCTTGGAAGATCATAATTGGGAAGATGAAAAAATCTCGTTTGTCGTAATGGTTTGTCCTCAACCGATCCCCATTGTCAATTCTTAGATGTATGTCAATTTACAGAACAGAATGAACAATATCTATTGAAGCTTTAATTTTTCATTCAAGAATGGAGGATATTAAAATAAAGTTTATAATTACCTCTATTATGCTGCATGATATAATAGTATTCCTCATATATGAAAACATTCACTGGAAATCTTAACTTGGTTTTCCCTTTTCGAAGTTGAATTAATTTCTTTTATGATTTTCATTTAGAAAAAGAAATCAGCTTCTAACCCTATTTGACGAGGATGTCACATTGATGACTCATGATGACGTGTTAGTCCGTTTGCGGAATAATATGGATACAAAGGTAACAATATTCCGTTTTTAAAATGTAATTATTCATGATGTCATGATGTGGGAATGGACATCGGATATCGCATTTGTTTTATAGTTATATCAATGTATGTATGTTTGTTGTACATGGACATGTACTGTCAACGTGTAGTAGCTCGACAGTCCGATCCATATCTTCAATTTAATTGCTTGAACATTTTCAATCTATTTACTGCCGTGAACATATCAAACTTTACTTTTGTAATTTTAAATGTTTGCTCCTTTTAATTACGAATATACCAAACACACGATACAGTTCCTTCAACATGACAAGTATATTTTAAACACCCAGAATAATATGATATAATTTGTGTATTTTATAAAAGGTATTCACCAATAACTAAAACGTTGACAAATGATAGTCTATAAATGAATGTCAACAGCATGCTCAATTTTGTTTATTCATACCAGTGTTTCTTCTTAAAGAGTGACGAAAGATACAAGAGGGACAGTCAAACTCATAGGTCGAAAATAAACTGACAGCGTCATGGCAAATAAAGAAAAAGAGAAACAGATAAGTTATAGTACACAAGCCACAACATAAAAAACTAAAGACTAAGCAACAGGAACCCCACCGAAAACTTGGGATGATATCAGGTGCTCCGGAAAAGCGGATCCTGCTCCACATGTGGCACCCATCGTGTTGCTCATGTTATTACAAACCCGGTAAATAGTCTTATACGGTAGGTCACATTCGTGAAATGGGATTGTAGTTCCCAATGAGGAACATATCCGATATCATCTGTGAAACGGTAATTCTTTGATTTAAACTTAATTTTTATGATATCAATCGTTTTTGATAATTTATTTCTTGTCAGTGAGGTATATTTTTCTTGCAGAATCAATGCAATACAGGATCAGTGGAGGAAAACATTTGTGCAACTGGCTACATTTCTTTAAGTAAGCAATAATTCTTGTTTAAGATACAGTCGACTCTCGTTATCTCGAAGTCAGCCGGACCGGAGAAATATTTCGAGATACACATAGTTCGACTCAAACGAAAACCGGAAGTTTGCCTGAACAAGGGACACAACTCTTGCTTAGCATGGTAAAGCTAAAATAAATCCGGGTGAATATGGGAAGGGGATCGATATTCTGGTATTAGATCAATGTATTTGTATGTCATGGTCTTTCGTTTTTATAATAACATTGTATTACTTATTCAATTGTTTCAGTTACAATGTTTCCTATGGCTTTTATCCGAGAGAGTAATTTCGAATCGATAGTTTCGTTATTCAGGTCGTTTAAAGTTGACAAAATTGTTTATTCTCGGATACAAAAGACTTTAGAAAATTTAGATTCCTCTTCATTTTGTTTTATCTCACTCTTTCTTTTAATAAAAGAAAATGCAACAAGATTAAAGACGCCGAATGAGTAGTTTTTAGGTGATCATCAACGGAAGTCATAATCCTTACTTTATACACACCCAAGCTCATTAGTGTAAATCACAATTAATTGTTTTGTAAACATTTGAAATACTTTTTCATGAACATTAACAATGTATCACTAATTATTTATAAAAATTCTATAAAAAATAATCTTAGGTAAACACTCGTGGAAATAGCATGTCATAAATCAATACAGTGGTCAGTGACTGGAAATTTAATTACACGTGTATTGTCAGATTAACTCTTCAATCCATTTAAATGCCGGAGGTCATGTTTTGACATATATGTATTAGTTCGAGATAAATAATGAATTTTGAATGCTTTTGTTAACATGGGATCGTAAATTTAGTTCGACTCAACCGAAATTTCGACACATCCAATTTCGACTCATCAGGAGTCGAATGCATACATTTATATGGAACAAAGGTTGGGACCACGTGAAAACTTCGACTCATCCGAAATTTCGAGTCAACCGAGTTCGAGACAACGAGAGTTAACATATATATAATAAGTGATAACTGATAACACAATCGACCGTACATTTTGATATTTTACTTTTGCCTGTCTGTTACAGTCATTGTGTTAGACAAATTTTTTTTTTAAATTATTTGTCATTTGCTTTTAAATAATTTTCGAACCTTTTCAGATTTGTATGTGTATACTTGTTCTATCTGTTTTATGCTTTTATGGATCATTTGAGTAAAGCTCTTTTAAACTATTTTTTTTTTATTGTTTTGTACAACTTAACCACTGTCCCATGCAAAGGGGAGTTTGGCGCAAGCAAACATGTTTAATCCTGCCAAATTTTGTATGTGCCTTCTTTTTCGTTTGAATGGTTTCACACTTGTCTGTGATATTCCTACTTCTAAAATCAATGTTATGGGATAAGCACAAGAGAGTAATCCTAATAATGGATATTGTGATCCTAGTGTTAGACAAAAAACTAATGATCTAACAAAACGATCTTTTTTGATACATTTATTGATTCTTACAGGTTCAGCTATTTGTGGAGCAGATCATTATGAGACTTCAGGATCAGCAAACAAATTTGTAATGAAACGTATGATTTCCCTGAATGCAAGACAAACCTCCAAGTTTATGCAAATACAAAACGGACAAATTGCTTTTACAGAACTTGTTTCGTCACGTTCGTTCATGAAAGTTGGAGATTTCCACAAAAGTAAGTCATGTACAGATGATTTTGCAGTTATAAAAAAAAGTTTTAAAGTACCAAAGCCACTGTTAAAATTATCAATAACAAGGTTTCCTTTTTGCTATCTGATTATTTGGTGGTTTTGAAAAAGGAATCATTGTTCAGAGTAGTTTTGCTAGCACTGCAGTTAATCAATATAAGAAACCGACATTAAACATTAGAATTCATCTGTATGATATTTTTATGTCTTTTATTTAAAATTTTAATTCAAATTTCAATTACGAAGAATGAAGAAATAAGATAAAAGTAGATTGCAAATGAAACAACTGTCCTTTATAGACCAAAACAGATGTAAGCAAGTATATGTCACCGAACGGCCTTTAATAATGAGCAACACGCATACGATACAGAAAGTTATATCAGATTAGGAGATGTTAATATGTTAACCAATAGAGAAACAACAACAACCGTTTTTGTGTACAACACAATAGATGAAAATCAAATATGATGGAGAGCGACAAACAACAATAACTACATAACAGAATCATATTCTCCAATACTTAGAAATTATAAAAAATTGTCTCCTAATTATTGATATCTCGTATTCGTGTTATTGGACGGATAAAATACAAACAAATGATGTAGTTGCTAATTGAGTAAAATATCTGAAGCTAATCAGATGTAGTTTTTTTCACAAATTTCATAAAGTCGTAAATGCAATTATTCAAATCTATTTCCCTCTACATAAAATTGTGTACCCATGTAACATGTAGTTTAATCTTTGTTCAAAAAACTTTGACAGAGTATATAATTTTGTTATTCAAAATATGTGATATGCAAAAAGTGTTACTGTAGCAACCAACCCCCATCCCTCACCGCCCACTCTAACCCCCACCCCAAACCTTTTCATTCTCAAAGATGTTTTTCTTTTTTGCAGGCCATTTTATAGAAGAAAGATTCCTAAATCAAGATAAAACTTTCTGGTTAAGACGTTATAGCAGTGAAGATAAGGAAAATAAGCAATATCTTAAAATAACACAGGAAGGAAACATTACATTGGTAAGGTTTATAGAGATGGTATGAGACAGATGTTTTCTCATTTATTTTACATTCGAAAATAAAAATCTTAACTCACGTTAAATACAATAGCTTCCAAATTCTTGTGCACCGACTCAAAGTCTCATATTTTATTACTAAAAGAAATGTAAAAGAACCAAAGGGACATTAACACGTATAAGCCATAGCAAATGAAATGAAAGACCAAAAACTAAACATCAGAACTAAGTATTGAAAACACATCATAGAAATCTAAAGACATAGCAATACGAACCAAATCAAAAACAGGAGGTGATCTCATGTTATCTGGAAGTGTAATCAGATCCTGCTTTACATGTGGCACCCGTCCAGAATAATATACTAAAACTATCATTAAATAAACAACAATTACAATGCATGGGCTTTTTATGATATATCAGTCTAGTATTTTTTTTTTTTTTTTTTTTTTTTTTTTTTTTTTTTTTTAAATTTGATCATACTTTATTGATAGTTTGACATTTGTTAGTGGATACATCAAATACCGGTACCTTATCCCGGCCTCGTTAACCGTTAGTAGCATTTATAAAATATAGTCAATTTGGTTAGTATTTGTTAGTTTTTTTAAACTGTAATATATACATTTATAAATCATTGTAAATTATAATATATCCAACTAAAACATTATCAATACAGAATGATGATCAATAAATCTGAATAGATAAAAAAAAATATATATATATATATAAAGAATAAATAAATAAAAATCACAGAAATTTGGAATTTTGGAAAAAGGAAAAAAAAATATATTTTACTTACAGCATTCATAATGTATCTTGCAGGATTTATTTATTCAAATATTTGCGTACATGCAATAACTTAGAGGTAGTTACATGTAGTTATAAACATCGACTAAAACATCAAGCATATATATATATAAACCAACATATAACAGTATCAAATCATTAAACATAGGTGGTGATGTGGATAAGGAAAGAAATGTACATAAAAATAATTCCGGTACATGATGTACCAATTTTTTGATAATCAACCTAGTCTTCTAAAATTGGAAGCCAGGGGTCCCAGCAGATATTGGCCATATGAAAAGGTTTTCTTTTAAAAAATAAATTCTTTTCTAATGCTAGAGATTCTTTGAGGTAGTTTTTAAGTCCTGTAAAATTTTACCTTTTTTTCACATAGTTTTGTTCTGTAAAGATAGAATTTTGTCAGGAGTATTATTAAGTTTTTTATCATATTATTTCCGTTGTTACCTAAATTTCCAAATAAAATAATATCTATATTAAATGGAATCAATATTTGTGTTTGGTTATAAATCCAATCACCAAGTTCAATCCATAAATCTGAAAGTTTATGGCATGTCCAAAATATGTGCTCAATATCTTCAATAGCTTCATTACAGAAAGTACATTTATCTGATTGTTTTATCTTAATTTTAAATAAAAATTCATTTGTGCCAATGATTCTGTGCACTATTCTGTACTGGAACCAATGAAGTTTAGAGCTTTTTGTGGTGTAGAAAGACATATTATGCACTTTTTTCCAATCAAAATTTTTATTTAATCTTAGAGACCATTTATCTTCACAACTAGGCCTTGTACTACTTTTTTCTAAGAAAACATTATACATATCTTTTGACCCTTTATTTGACAAAAAAAATGTTCTAATATTATTTGGTAGAATTGGTCCATGAACTTTATTAAGATTTTCTATAGAGATATTATGTTTAAGAGAATTTTGATATGATTTTATTGCTGATATAACTCCATTATAAACTAGAAAGTTAGATTTAATTTCATAAATATTTTTGCATTGCTCAAACGACATTAATTTACCCTCATTATCTACCAGATCATTAATCAATAAAATACCGTTATCAGCCCAGTCTTTATAGAACACACTTCTGCTACCTATTTTAATATTTCCATTATTCCAAAGTGAATCTGTTAAAAATTCTTCTTCATTTTTTGGTTTAAGTTTATTTAGCATTTCTGTCCATGCTTTAAAAATCTCTTTCCAAAAGGGGTTTTTACATTTGTTTGGTGGGCCTAGAAATACTAGTTTTTCAATATCAATATTTTCTGTGCTTTCTATAAGCTTTTTGAGTTTTGTATTGTTTTTTAGCAACCGTCGGACCCACGTTAATTTTAACCCTTTTATATATTCTTCAATATCTAACATTTTCAGCCCCCCAAATTTATGTTCCAGACATAATATTTCTCTTTTAATCTTGTCAGGCTTGTTTTCCCAAATAAATGAATAGATTGTACGAATAAGTTGTTTAAGAGTAGTATTGCAGGGTGTTGGTAATGTTAAAAACAGATGATTTAATTTTGAAATAATTAGTGTCTTGATAATTGTTATCTTTCCCACTGGAGTAAGTGTTTGTCTAGACCAAATATTTATTATATTTTCAATTTCTTTTATTTTAGGATAATAATTCAAAGATTCCATTTCTTGCAAATTGACAGAAAAGTTTATTCCTAATAGTGTAAACCTACTGGAACCCCATTCCAATCCCCACTTTACACACATGGTGTCTTGACTATATTTTTTCTTTCCTATCCACACCACCTAGTATTTTTGTCTTATAATTAAACTTCGAGTTGATTTCCGATGAATTCTGTAAGTTATATGACCTGATGTTAACATAGGTGTAAATATAAACAGACAGACAAGTGCAATCGTAAAAGTAATATTTTTATAGCCATTTTCTTGTTAAAAGATCATTGCTTTATCTGTATTTGAATGATTCTGTGTGAGCCAAATCAGCCAACAAAAGGGTTGTTCACTTTGACTCTCTTGATTTACTTTTCAAAGTTTACACTCTTTACATTTTAATAACAAACATGATTAGCCCATGCATAGTTTTATGTGTTTCAATTTAAGTTTGCATGAATAGGGGTTCAAAAGAGTTGATAAATTGTCATTGAAATTTGGAATTTTGAAATATTCCGCTTTTTATAATATCTGAAACAAAAAATGCCTACATTGTAGCTAATGCTCTGTTATAAAAACCTTGAACCGAAGTACTTGTCATTCGACAGATAATTAAGACTCTCCGGACTCCGGACTGGTAATCAACAAAAAGTGGTTTCAGATTCGTGGTAGTAACGGACGCAAAAACCTACAATGTATTTGATGAACAATCTTTTATCAGCCATTGTTGCGATCTTGAAATCGTTTGAGAATTCAAATATATAAATAAACTTAATATAAATTCAATTTATTAAAGGGGCATTAGTTGTCAAACTCAAAAATCTCATTTGTTTTCATAACATAATTAAACGTGTTTCCAAGTTACAAAAAGTCACACAATACATGGACTCGTTAACATTTCGTTTATAGTTATTAGGACCCTATCTATTTTACCATCGAGGTGATTGTAGGGGGATATGACCTGATGTAAACAATTGTCATAGGATTACAGAGGAAAGGACGTCTAATGACGATTTTTCGAGGTCGGTTAGATTTCATTTCCTATCTTTAAAAACACATAAATCATCGTTTTACCTGAATTTAAATTATTTTTCGTTGGATAAATCCTCTGAGCAAGAATCTGTCATCGAAACGGTGACATTTCACAATTTCTCTTTGATAAATGTTTGAAACAAAATAATAAACGTTTTGTTATTGTTTTGCAGCGAAAGGATGGAGGCAGTGACTTTCAATTAAAGTGTTCCGCTAAAGAAGCGTATTTTATAGTTGAGGAAATGGATGGAAAGAAATTGCTTTGTTTCAATGGACATAACGTTCAATTTGTCGAATACCCACAAAGCCGGAATGATACAAATTATATTGATTGTATTCCAGAGAAATTTAGATTCCAAGTGAACAGAGTAGTTTGTAATAGACAGTGAAATAATCATTTATCAATAACTAATAATTATCTTTACTTTGCCATGAGCTGCTAGCAAATGCAAGACAACGTAGTATACTTGCTATTCAGTATTTTAAGAGATTGCCACTGCCTATAATTGGTGAAATCGTTGGTGTCTTCATATCCATGGAGTAGTGCAGATTTAACTGATTCAATCTAGAGAACACCGGAATCAATACTAATAAACAAACAAAAACATTATAATATGTGTAATATAACAATAAAAATTAATTACAGTTATTGTAGTATAAATTATTATTCGATATTAAAGTTGTCATTCTTTGAAAATTTCTTTAGGTTACACTTTGTAAATACAGCTGTTTCTCAAAACACGCCTCTTTTGGGGAGATCTTGAATATTCATAGAAAATTAATTTTGTTTACATACTGGTTCCAAGTTATGCTCTCTGTGTTCCATCTCACAGAGAGATAACTATGGAATGTTACCAGTAAATAAACATGTGCATATTGTTTACATTGAAATCTGTGGCAGTCTTTCATTCAAGGTAGGGGTAGTTAAGAAAATTTGTGTTCGTTTAAACTCTGATAAGTTCAGGACATATAAACGTTGAAAATATGCCACAAAGGCCTATATTTTGACCTTTGAAAGAAAATGTGGTGCATATGAACTTTCAATTCTAGGATAAGATTCTTTTCAAAACTTCATAGTAAAAGTGTTACAGTTTTAGCCGTAAAAGGAGTTCCTATTGGAAATAACATTGTCAATATTTACAGAATTGCAACCTATAGCCACGAAAAAGCAAAGATAAGTCTGTTCAAACTAAAAACTACATTTAAAATACAGTAACTACAACTTGATATACTAGAATTGTAATACAAAATGTCGGAAAGCTGTGTTCAAAGCCTTGATGACTCAAACAAAACGGGAACTGATAACTTTAACAGCAAATACATTTAAGTCTGCCTCAAATCTTGACTTTCTTCTAGGGGTCAGTTGAAAACAAAACTTTACAACAAAAGAAAGGATTTCAGTTTCCCAATTGTGAACTTTTCATTTCTGTGAAGCAAACTTCCAGCAGCGCCTCAATACGAAGTAAATATCTGCCAATTGATAGCCCATGGCTTGTATTTCCTATCATGATTTCTTAATAGATGATTTCTACTCACATGGAGCTATTATACAAAGAGTTTCAATCGGTGATATTGAAATAATTTCTTCGTAAATTTTATCTCTAAAACCGTAAAAGATTTTTAGCAAGCTGTTTACACCAAATTGTTCGTCTACTCTTGAGAATGATTTGGTTTATTTTGACTTGAGTGATCGGAAGACATCTTATGGGAGTTATTTCCCTTTGTAAATTTAAGATAGGCGATTTGTTGGATAAATTCATACGTTATAAGTCGTAGAGGCCTACAGTTTTTTTATATGAAGTCCTTGGTCCATTTGAAGGAAATTGAGGTCAAGGGCAAAGGTCAAGGTTATGTTCTAAATTTTGAATTTTGCTTGTTATCGTTATTCTACAGAAACTGTGACAGTAAATAATATGATGTGTTTGCCAAATAACTGTTTACAATAAGGCACAACTTCAACCTATTTCAGTCGAAGTGTTTTGGTTAACCCTTATACGAGTTTTCTCCCCTTATGTATTTGAAATCAGTATTTCTCCACAACCATACAAATGATTGACCTGGGGTCTTTTGATTTGAGATCACTGACCTATGACATTGAAATTGAGGTCAATGTCAAAGGTCAATTTGACGTTCTAGATTTTGACCTGTGTTAAAAATTATTTTCTGTTCATAATAAAACAATTTTTAAAAGTCTTCTGCATATACCTATTAATCTTATTTTTTTTATATCAATTTGAAGAACCAAATTACATCAACAAGGAGTGACATTTCTAACATCGTTTTTTAAATTTCATTCTTATTATCGAGGTGGAAAGACCTTCAATTGTTCTCTGAAGAGTTGGTTTTTAATTATATCAATTATTGTTAATGTGTTCAAGTACCAAAATCAGAGCATGCCAGTACAAATATCAATATGTTTATAAAGTCCGACTTGGTAGACAATCTCTTTCTTCTGTTCATGAGGAATATTTGTATATATAACAACTTATCTCATAATTTGTCAACCAAACATAATTTGAACTTCAAATAATTTATACGAGACAGTATTTAATCATAAATTAAACAATTACATAAAAGTAGTCTTAAATCTCATACCAACCCCTTTTACAAAGAAGTCTCGCTTAACAAACACGAGTAAGTTTACGGCTTGTGAGTTATCAAATCATGAAAATGTTAATTCGTGTACAAACACCGTTAAAAATGTCTCTATAATAAGTTGCGTGGGGTTCACTGCAGGGCTCTTTGATTTTGTTATTGTTCAGAAATATGATCTGACCCATAATTTCAAATGAAAGTTTGTTTCTATGTTCTTAAATCCTTCACATGAAAAAAACTCTCGAAAGGAACGGACTATATTGATACTTCTAAACCACGTTTTGCGATTACAGATACACCTGTAACTAAGTTTTAACACATAGAAGTCTCAGGATAAACGTATTAAAATAATGTACCAGAAGTCCACAACTATTCGTCTGGACTTCTGGTATTTTCGTATACTGAATATTTTTTTTTTATTAGTATTACGAAGGATATTTCAAATTGAACTAATGTGACGGCAAATGAAAGGAGGAATATCTCAAGTGTCATAGGCAAACGAGTATCCTAGTACAAAAACTGTACTGAGTACTCGGCTTTTCGAGCAACTACTCAAGTACTCTTTGCCATCCCTAAAATAACAGATACAATGGCATACACGTTTTGTTATCCATCGTCTTTTGAGAAAACAAATATCAGTATAATAAATTAACTATCAACAAACTGGACACAATTGCCTATTGTGATATCTTCCCATGTCGTGACACATTTCATTCAGCTGCCGGAACAAGTACTTGAACTATTTTCCTTGTGAAAAAATCATTTCCTAAATGATCTTTCCGGGTGTTTTCCTTGCCATATAAAAGAGGGACGAAAGATACCAAAGGGACAGTAAAACTCATAAATCTAAAATAAAATCCATATAAAGGATTCACATTAATCTAATTCATAGCAAAGTTTATTTCACTTGGAAAAATATAGACGTACTGATTAAAATATAAAGTTAGGCAGACCAACCGAAACCAATGGATGAAACCTATGGAATAACCAGATGTAGTAAAGAACAAGCAAAAGGTGAACACTGATTCCAAATTTAAAAAAAATCTTAACAATTGAATTCGTATCATGAAATATTTGAAATATAATTAAATAACTTAATTAAAACGGCCAATGTACAACATTGAGTATACTTCATCAAGAATTTGTTAAGTAACATCTACAATCCTATTTATTATCAAGATCCGTCAGTTTCTATATTGTCTTGTACAGTTACTAAAATATATTAAGCCTAACATAATAAGCTAAAACATGCATTGTGACCTTAAAGTTAGAAGAGTGCTTGACAAAAGCTCTGACATTTGGCTGAGTCAGGTTGTTTTGTGTATAAACAATCCCTTTGGTCTCAATCTGTTGTTTTCTATGTCTATGATGTCAGTTCACACAAGTTAAGCTGGTGGTTTACAACTTCTATCTCGTTAAACAACTATGTTTGGGTTGCTTACACAATATTTTGATTAGGGGTCAATTTAACTAGCTTGCCCACCGTGTGCTCAGGTAACTTTCTGGACCAGATCTCATGTTTGTTTTGTGTACTTTTCCCTGCTCTAGTTTACCTATTTGGTTTAATATGTTTTGTCCCAATACCTTTTAACGACAGAACTTATAAAAATATTGGTAGATTACACTGATTCATCATTGCCAAGTGATGAAATTATTTGCAATGAACGAGAACAATTTTTTTTTAAAGATTTGTTTTAAGCAGTTAGGTACTTCTTCAATCATGGAATGTTCGTTATAAATGACTGTCATCAGCAATTTAGTAACGTTTCGATGCATGTTGTATGATGGAGAAATGTTCTGCACACATTTAACGGTTTATCAAACAAATAATGAAACAAGCTTAAGAAGGAAATAGTTGATTAAAAAATATAGTCACGTATTTGCTTCGAAATGATACCGTGTGAAGCTATTAGGTTGATACGATATTCCAGCCATCTTGAAATTTCTACGTTACAAATATTAGTTATCGTTGGTTATCTCATGACGTGGGAAAGATTATATTGTCTAGATTGAGATATATTAATTGGAAACATGTCACGGACAGGAAAAGATACTGAAAAATTTCAGTATAAATATTCAAGATCGAATTGACATCCGAACAATGTAAAAAAATATAACTTATTGCACAGAAGACTACGTTTTTTTATATATGCATGCATTGGTTCAAGAATTGGATAAACATTATTTTCACCAGTCACTCGTTCGTTTCATATTACTTTAAAGGCATGATGTATATCTTTATGTATAATTCTAATTGTGCTGCACACTTTTCTTTCATTTGTTACTTTTGTTCACATTAGCGATTTCGATTTAATGACCGCTGTTTAGAAGTGCTCTTATATTTGATTGTCGTCCAAATTAAACAATGAAGACAAGTTTTGGAAATAATTTAATGTAATCTTTCGTCAACACTACTGTGGGTTCATTTATTTTCGTGGTTATTAATTTTCGTGGATTGCTGAAAACTTGCACTTTCGTGGATATTTCATTTCGTGGTTTTACCAATCTCTGTATACAAAGCCTATTGAAAATACGTTATTCGTTGAACATTTGAATTTGTCGTTCATCTGTACCAAGAAACGCACGAAAATTGGTATCCAACGAATAATAATGAATCCACAATATATAATTTTCGCTCCTTTTAAATGACTGAATATGGTTTAAAACTTTTTGTGTTTATAAATCATTTCGGTCAGATTTGATAAATATAATATGACGGTCATTTATTATTTAGAAGTCTAATTAGATATACCTTAATACTTTTTAGTGTTACATAACATTTATTGAGCAAGACAATCATAAAAGAATGGTTATAGATCCACACTGTCCGCTCAATACTACCAAATACTCATTATCTTTAATTCAGAGAGATTTTTTTCCCGAATTTTTTGAAACAATAGCGTATATATTTTAGATAACAAGCATTTAACTGACGACAAAACAATAGAGTTTCTTAGCAGTGAAACGGAAGGCATTGATTAGAAGACGGTTTTATATCATGGTGAAGACATCGAGTTTGAAAATGAAAATTGTAATTGTAATGTAGGTTTCATAATATAAATACACGAATTTGACTTTTGGTTTTTTTATTTTTTGTGATTATATTTGCCTGATCAATGAACATATTTTTAATTTTACAGTTATAATCAGTCTGTCATTGACAAACTTGGTTTAAGAAAATGATTAGACAACATTTTCTTTTATGCAACCGTATTAAACTAGTTCTTTTGAACTGATTTAAGATCTGATGAAAAATTACCCCTGTATACCATTCAACTAAAAACGAAAAGAATTAAAATATGACACTGATGGATGTTTTAAAGAGGACACTTACATGATATTCAAAAGAATCAGCTGTTCATACAAATAACAGTCCAACACCTATGATCGAAGTAAATAAAAGCAACAGTGGCTAGATACCGCTGTTCAATATACATGACTCGAGTATGGGATAAAAATACCAGGTTACAAACAAAATATGAGGAAAAACATCAACTACTAGTATAAGAGAAAAAAACGGAACATCAGAAACACTGAACAGCAAGAAAAACAAACTGATTTTGAGTTGTAGAGAAAATCAACTTGATTCATCACCATTTAAAGTTCTTAAATCATTAAAATATGCTTTATTTCACAAATGACAATTTATTTTAATTATTTAAAAAAAAAATGCACATGACTAGTTAATTTTCCTTATTTACAGAATGTAAGTAAAACGGATATTCAAAGAACAAAGCTCTGTTTAACAGAAAACGAAATTAGTAGAAACAATAGCATTGTAAACATAGAAACTCGTTACATTTCTAAAGAAGGATACTTTCAACATACCGTTGAGTCTGAACACCAAAAAGAACGATTGCCTTCTATATGCAATGGTAGATGAAAATATGGGTATGTATATAATTAACTTTAGTAATCAAGTGTTTATCCGAAAAAAAAATAAACTATCAACGAATTATTATTCTTTATTATTTGAGTCGCATCACAATGCAAAACTTTAAGGTGGTAACTAACACTACATGGAGATAACTCTGTTAAATCAGCTAAACGTTTTAATTACGTTGTGTTGTAAAGGAAATATTAAGCTTTTCAATGATCAAAATTAGTGTTTGTCAAACTGCTATATAACCAGTGTAATTTTTTTGATAAATTGGTTGGTTCAATTTTTTTGATTTTTTTATATTTTTGTCTTTTAGGGTCAAATTAAATATTTTGTAAAATTTTATGAAATTTTATGAAAATTTTACGAGCCAAATAAATTTAAGTCAAGGTGTTGTGTACCACCTTACGTGATAAACGATATAAAATCAGAATCCATGTCGGTATCAGTATTGCACTTCCTCCCAATGCATATATCGCGATGGGATCGTGTCAGAAACATACAGTTGAAAAATCTGGGATATTCAAAATTGATACTTGATTACGTATTCAAATTACATAATCTGCATAGCGCAGGATTTCCTTTTCAAATAAATATCTACTTTTGATGTAGCAAACGTGTCACTTGTCATTAATTTACATTTTATACGAAAACAGTCAAATTTTCTATGGTCGGGTTGCTGTCTCTTTGGCACATTCCCCATTTCCATTCTCAATTTTAAATCTAAAAAATACTGAACTCGAGAAAAAGTCAAAACGGAAAGTAGCTGACTGGGTACAGGCATTTTCTAATGTAGAAAATGGTGGATTGAACCTGGTTTTTAGCTAACAAAAGCTCTTACTTGTATAGTCGCTAATTCTCTAATGCGTTTACTCAGCACTGACCGATATGGAATAACAAGGCGTATTAATTTAATCATATTATACAACAATAACGCATAAAGGTAAAACAAAATATCATGCAAGTCAGTTTCAGATGTGTACCGATTGGTATTTCAGTTTTAGATGCATGATTTTTGAAAGTTGTTGTTGGCTTTTAACTAGCAGTCCGTAAAACCATGTACTCTCAGATCTGTACTAATTGTCTTTTCTGTTGTTTCTTTTTTAGGGGGTGAGTGGTGGATATATTCCCTACCACGTTCTGTCTGTGTTTTTGTTTGATGTTTTTCCTTGCATCGATCTGATATATTCAGCCTTTTTCAACTGATTTTTATATTTTGTTTCTTCTCCATATGTGCCAACCGTCGTGTTGCTCGCGTAAGTTCTAACCCGACGAAAAGTATAATTTAGTAGGTCACATTCATAGTAAAGAGCATGTTGTAGGAAAATGTTCGAACGGATATTTCCAAATTTATTTCATTGGAAATATTGATTTAATAGCTTCCTTGTAAGCAGCAACACTCTATCGAGGAAAAGATGAGAGGAAATGCAAGCTCTAGAGTATTCTTGGAAGATTATAATTGAGAAGATGAAAAAATCTCTTTTGTCGTAATGGTTTGTCCTCAACCGATCCCCATTGTCAATTTTTAGATGTATGTCAATTTACGGGACAGAATAAACAATATCTATTGAAGATTTTGTATCCGGTGCAGTGAAATAAATAAGGGTTACCAAAAGGAAACAAAAGATGTTTTGTTCACACCCAATGAAAAAATTATTAAAAAAAAAACAACGGAAAAATGTACTTTATTCTTATATATTTTGAGTTCATATTGATAGTATTTAGTGAACTACAACCTTTTTCATTCAAGAATTGAGGATATTAAAATAAAGGTTTTAATTACCTCCTCATATATGAAAAAATTCACTGGAAATCTTAACCTAGGTTTTCCCTTTTCGAAGTTGAATTAATTTCTTGTATGATTTTCATTTAGAAAAAGAAATCAGCTTCTAAGCCTATTTGACGAGGATGTCACATTGATGTCCCATAATGACGTGTTAGCCCGTTTAATAAAAAATATGGACGCAAAGGTAACAATATGTAATTACTACACATTTGGAATTGAAGTTATTGATAACTTTATGGTGTGGGAACATCGAATATCGCATTTTTTAATAGTTATATTAATGTATTTATTGTTGTTGCACATGGACATGTACATTCAACGTGTAGTAGAAGTTCGACAGTCCGATCCATGGCTTCAACTAAATTGCTTGAACATTTTCAATTATTTTATTGCCGTAAACATATCAGACTTTACTTTTGTAATTTCAGTTGTTTGCTCCATTTAATTACGAATATATCAAACACAGGATACAGTTTCTTCAACATATTTCAACGCACCGAATAATATGATATAATTTGTGTATTTTATACAACGTATTCAATAATAACAAAACCGTTGACAAATGATAGTCTATAAATGAATGTCAACAGCATGCTCAATTTTGTTTATTCATACCAGTGTTTCTAATAAAAGAGGGACGAAAGATACCAGAGGGACAATCAAACAGATCGAAAATAAACAGACAGCGCCATGGCTAACAAAGAAAAACAGAAACAGACAAATAATATTACACAAGCCACAACATATAAAACTAAAGACTAAGCAACACGAACCCAACCAACAACTTGGGGTGATCTCAGTTGCTCCGGAAGGGTAAGCAGATCCTGCTCCACATGTGGCACCCGTCGTGTTGTTTATGTTATTACAAACCCGGTCAATAGTCTAATTCAGTAGGTCATATTCGTGAAATGGGATTGTAGTTACGATATAAGGAACATATCCGATATCATCTGTGAAACGGTAATTCCGTAACGGTCAACCAACTCGTGATGGCGTCCGTAAAATGTACGAAGGAATGATTTGAACTTCACTATTTGGAACTCTTGGTTCTAAATAAAGGAAATGCGTTTATTTCTTTTCATTTCTTTTAATTATAAATCAACACCAATAGAGGCCCTATAAGTATAGAACAGTATTTCTTTTAAAACGAAAACAAAGGGAACATCTAAATGACATTGATTTAAACTTAGTTTTTATATCAATCGTTTTCGAAAATTTATTTCTTATCGGTGAGGTATATTGTTCTTGCAGAATCAATGCAACACAGGATCAGTGGAGGAAAACGTTTGTGCAACTGACTACATTACTCTAGGTAAGCTATTCTTGTTAAAGATATTTATATCATAACAGATAACTGATAACACAATCGACCGTACATTTTGATATTTTACTTTTGCCTGTCTGTTACAGTCATTGTCTTAAACAGATATTTTTTTTAATTATCTGTCATTTGCTTTTAAATAACGTTCGAACGTTTTCAGATTTGTATGTGTATATTTGTTCGATCTGTTTTATGCTTTTATCGATCTTTTGAGTAAAGCTCTTTTCAACTATTATTTTGTTTTATTGTTTGGTACAATTTAACCACAGCCCCATAAAAAAGGGAGAGTTTGGCGCCAGTAAACATGTTTAATCCTGCCAAATTTTGTATGTGCCTTATTTTTCGTTTGAATTGTTTCACACTTGTCTGTGAAATCTCCTAATTCTAAAAATCAATGTTATGGAATAAGAACTAGAGTGTAATCCTATTAATGGATATTGTGATCCTACAGTTAGACAACAAACTAATAAACTTAGTAAACGATCTTAACGAATTTCAATTTTGATACATTTATTAATTCTTACAGGTTCAGCGATTTGTGGAAAAATTCATTATGAGTCTTCAGGATCAGCAAACAAATTTATAATGAAACGTTTGATTACCTTAAAAGGCAGACATAACTCCGAGTTTATACAAATACAAAAGGGATACATTGCTTTTACAGAACTTATTTCGTCACATTCGTTTATGAAAGTTGAAGATTTCCACGAAAGTAAGTTATGTTCATATGATTTTGCAGTTATAAAAAATAAAAGCTTTTAGAGTAAAACGTCCTTTTCCAAAGTCACTAATTAAATTATCAATAACGAGGTTTCCTGTTTGTTATCTGATTATTTGGTGGTTTTGGGAAAGGAATCAGTGTTCAGTGTTGATTTTTCTAGCCATGTAGGTTATCAATATAAGAAACCGACATTTAACATTAGAATTCATATGTATGATATTTTTATGTCTTTTATTTAAAATTTTAATTCAAATTTCAATTACGAAAAATGAAGAAATAAGATGAAAGTAGATTGCAAATGAAACAACTGTCCTTTATAGACCAAAACAAATGTAAGCAATTATGTGTCACCGAACGGCATTTAATAATGAGCAACACGCATACGATACAGAAAGTTATATCAGATTAGGAGATGTTTATATGTTAATCAATAGAGAAAAAACAACAACCGTTTTTGTGTACAACACAATAGATAAAAATCAAATATGATGGAGAGCGACAAATAAAAATCACTACATAACAGAATCATAATATCCAATACTTAGAAATTATAAAGGTTTTCTCCAATTTTGTATTCATAACCAAAAATGTTGTTGGACGGATAAGATACAAACAAATGATTTAGTTGATGATTGAGTCAAATGTCCGAAGCTAATCCGATTTCTTTTTTTCTCACCAATTTCACAAAGTCGTAAATGCAATTATTCAAATCTATTTACCGTTACATAAAATTGTGTACGCATGCTACATGTAGTTTAATCTTTGTTCACAAAATTTTGAAAGCGTATATAATTTTGTTATTCAAAATATGAGATATTCAAAGAATGTTACTGTAGCAACTAACCCTCATCACTCACCACCTACTCTAACCTCCACCCCAACCCCATTTCCCAACCCCAAACCTTTTCATTCTAAAAGTTTTTTTTTTCTTTTTTGCAGTTCATTTTATCGAAGAAAGATTCCTGAATCAAGATAGAACTTTCTGGTTAAGACGTTATAGCAGCGAAAATGAGGAAAAGAAGCAATACCTTAAAATAACACAGGATGGAAACATTACATTGGTAAGGTTTATAGAGATTGTATGAGACAGATGTGTTCATTTTTTATTTACATTGGAAAATATTAAACTTAACTCACGTGTAATGCTTTGCAAGGGCATTATTTGTCAAATTTATGTTCACCGAATCAGAACAAAACATAGAAAACTAAAGACATAGCAACTCGAACCCAATCAAATGTTGGAGGGGATTTCAGGTATTCTTGAAGTGTAATCAGATCCTGTTTTACATGTGCCGCCCTGAATAACATACTAAAAATGTTCTGATGCAACACAAAACAATGCATTGGCTTTTAATCTAGTATGTTTGTCTTATAATTAACCTTCGAGATGATCTCCGATGAATTATGTTAGTTAGATTACCTGATGTTAACATAAATGAAAATATAAATAAACAGACAAACAAGTGCAATCGTTAAACTAATAATTTTCTAGCCATTTTCATGACAAAATCATTGTTTTACCGGTATTTGAATGATTCTTTGTGAGCCAAATCAGCCAAAAATGTTTCTTCAATTCGGCTGTCTTGATTTACTTTACAAAGTATACACTCTTTTCATTTTAATAACAAACATGATTATCCCATGCATAGTTAAGGTTTCAATTTAAGTTCGCACGGATAGGGATTCAAAAGAGTTGATAAATTTTCATTGAGGTTTGGAATTTTAAAATATTCCGCTTTTAATGAATATCTGAAACAAAAAAAATCTACATTGTAGCTAATGCTCTGTTAAAAAACCTTGTACCGAAGTACTTATCATTCGACAGATAATTAAGACTCTCCGGACTGGTATTCATCAAAAAGCGGTTTAAGATTCGTGGTAGTAACGGACGCAAACGACCTACAATGTATTTGATGAACAATCTTTTCTCAGGCATTGTTGCGATCTAGAAATCGTTTGAGAATTCAAATTTATAGATAAACTTAATATAAATTAAATTTATTAAAGGGGCATTAGTTGTCAAACTCAAAATCTCATTTGGTTTTATAACATACTTAAACGTGTATCCAAGTCACAAAATATTCCTACAATAAATGGACTCATTGTTATTTCGTTTATAGTAATATGGACCATAACTTATTAACCATCGAGGTGATTTTAGGAGAATATGACCTGATGTAAACAATTGTCATAGAATTACAGAGGAAAGGACGCCTAATGACGATTTTTCGAAGTCGGTTTGATTTCATTTCTTATCTTTTAAAACACATAAATCATCGTTTTACCTGAATTTAAATTACTTTTCGTTGGAAGAATCATCTGAGCAAGAATCGGTCATCGAAACGGTGACATTTAACAATTTCTCTTTTATAAATGTTTGAAACAAAATAAACGGTTTCGTTATTGCTTTGCAGCGAAAGGATGGAGGCAGTGTCTTTCAATTAAAGTGTTCCGCTAAAGAAGCATATTTTATAGTTAAGGAAATGGATGATAGAAAATTGATTTGTTTCAATGGACATACCTTTCGATTTGTAGAACACCCAGACAGCCGGAATGATTTGAATTGTATTGATTGCATTCCAGAGAAATTTAGATTCCAAGTGAACAAAGTAGTTTGTAATAAACAGTGAAATAATCATTCATCAATAAACGATTATTATCTTTACTTTGCCATGAGCTGCTAACAATTACAAGACACAGTAGTATACTTGCAATTCAGCATTTTTAGAGATTGTCACTGCCTATGATTACTTAAATCGTTGGTGTCTCCATATCGATGGAGTGGTATACACTTATCTGATTAAAAATACAGAACACCGGCATTATTACGACAAAAAAAACCTAACATTATAATTTGTGTAATATAACAATCTAAATTTATTACAGTTATTGTAGATATTGTAGTATAAGTTATTATTAGATATTAAAAGTGTCTTTCTTTTAAGATTCCTTTAACCACGAAAAAAGCAACAAAGGCGAGATAAGTCTGTTCAAACTAAAAAATACATTTAAAATACAGTAACTAGAGCTTTAAATACTAAATTTCTAATACAAAATGTCGGAAAGCTGTGTTCAAAGTCTATTGCTCGAAATACATGTTATATGAGGGTGGATAGGGGCTGGATGTGTGTAGGGTATTTGTAAGGGGTATATTGTACTTATTAACTTCTCTAAAATATAAAATTATACGGAGATGTGATATTAATACCATTAAGTCCACTCTACACTATATACCACAAAATGATATAGTAGGTACTTTAGTTGATGTGTTACCCTCGGTTATAGCTTGTAACCCGCATTTGTTTCTTCTCAATCGATTTATGACTTTTTAACTACGGTATTCTGTTGTAGCCTTTATATGGCCCCGTTCAGCTTTCGACAATGAAAAAGATGCCCATAAAAGACCCGGAAATGACAAATGATAAACAATTCAAACGAGAAAATTAACAGACTGAACAATAATGAACGTGGCGGGATTACACATGTTTGCGGGCTGTCAGCTCTCGAGTAACCCTGAACAGTGGTGTAACAATCCAACATAAGTACAAATTGTAGAAATCAGTCAAAAAGAATTTACTCATCGGATCAATACAAAGCACAAAATTAGTGAACAAAAACATAAAAGACACTAATTACAGATCTTAAAGTACTCGAAGTTAATTAAAGCTAGTTGAAAGCCAATTATAACTAATAAGAAAATGACGTATCTAAGATTACAATATCAACCAGTACAAATTAATCTTTTAATGTATTTAGTGTGACCTGAGGTCTGTTACACTATAGTGTCTAATATTAAGTCGACAGAAAGAGTTAATTGGTGACCTTTCGACCTGATGTCTCAATCAAAATGGGAACTTAATGCCGGCGTCACACATAGGCGTATAGACCGGCGTGTTCCGGACGTTCAGAGAAAATCAGAGTCCGTATTCTTTAGTTGCACGCCAGAGGAACGCTAAGCAATCGTAAAACGCAAGTTGCATAAGTTCGAAGTACGTCGAAATGCAAAGGGATATGCTTGGCGAACGCTATGACTCCAGGAAATTTTTATCCAGCATGAAAATTTTCTTCCACCTCAAGCGTTTGCCAAACATATAACTGTATGCTACACGCTCGTAAAAAATACGCCACAAGCGCGTTGAAAACGCTACAGGTAAGTTTCAGATACGTTGTTTATGCTTCAAGCTCGTTCGACTTTAACTAAAACGTATTCGGGTGTTTTTGTAACAAACACCCTAAAATTGAACCTCCCGCATACGCCGAAAGCACCGATTATCGTCCCAAATACGACCGGGACGCGTCTCAAATACGTTCAAGAGACTTATTTGGTTTGTAGCGTGAATTCCATCTACGTTTGACAAATACCAGACATACGCCAACAGACGTTACTTGAACGCCTGATAAACGCTTATGTACGCTTCTTTTACGACCAATTCACGCTTGAAGCTCGTTATGCACAGGATACAGATATGATTGACAGGTTGAATGCATCCAAAATTTCTAGCGTATTGAAAGCGTACACGATTTGTTAACCACATGCGACGTATGTCGGAGCTACAAGCTGATGTGTGACGCCGGAATTAAAAAACAGATACATTTAAGTCTGCCTCAAATCTTGACTTTCATCTAGAAATTGACAATTGGGGTCGGTTGAAAACAAAACTTTACAAAGAAAGAAAGGATAATTCGCCGTTTCAGAATCTAATGCATCATGGGTAATATTCTTTGGTGTACGCTGCGACGCCATCTTGTTTCTAAGGACGCCGTAACGTTTACCGTAACTGGTGCAAAAAACGTCAATAATAATGGTTTGGACATGTGTCGTGTGCACTAATACATCTAGAAACACACAAAACTTGAGCTTTTTCAGAATTCCAAAAAACAAATTTCGAAAAAAGTGGTTACATGGGTCAGGATCCCTAATAGACCTTGCGATGAGGAACTCAGATGACGTAATTAATAAACAATATTAGTCCGCCATACAATTGTGGATGCTGTGATTTTAAAAATGGACATAAATGAACAATAAGAACTGTTTTATAGAGCTGATGTGATGAGAAAAGAAATATGTAGATTTGACCTGAAATAAATTATTAGAAAGGACAATTTTTTTATTGAGTTTTATGATCAAAATTTTGGGATTATTTCATGTGGAGAGTGACATTTTTCACCATCTTCCGGGGTCCAGCAATTTGCGAAAAAAGTAATCTCACTTGCCACCCCGAAAATTTAACCAGACATGTATAAATGTATCAGCTTCGATATGAGCCATCATACATGTTCAAGTAAACAATATGGACTGAGCAACGGAGGAAAACGTTACCATTACCGCCTATGTAGAATTAAGTAAAAATGTTGACCCACATGCCTTAGACTTAGAGGAGGAAGACGTAAATACGGGAACAAGAATTTGTTCTGAACATTTTTTCGCTGGTGAAAAGGTTCTGAGTAACGGTATCCCCGACCTCTCAATTGGCAAGCAAATAGGTAAAAAATGTGAACGCAAAACTCAGAAGATAGAAAAGAAATCTAAAGTAAAGCTAAATGGTCTAGTAGCAGAAGAAAATTCAGCTTACTTTTACAATGAATCTAGGTCCCAATTACCTTCAATGCCTTCTGGTGACGCTTGTCAACCAAAATCCACGGCCACGGAAAATGAAATAGTAACATAATAAACTGAAAGAGTAAATCCGAGATCAAGAAAAAGCGCTAGAACAAGAAAAGAACATAACTTAAAGTACTGACTTATTAAATGAAAAGAATATGCTCAGTAATAAACTCTTTAGATATAACAATTTCAAGAACAGTGATATAAAGATTAAAGAATTAACCGGATTACCTAATAACAACACATTTGAGATTCTGTTTACGTTATTTGACAAACCTAAACAATACTGTTCCAAGTAAGGAGCCTGTAATTCAGTGGTTGCCGTTTGTTTATGTGTTACATATTTGTTTTTCGTTAATTTTTTTACATAAATAAGGCCGTTAGTTTTCTCGTTTGAATTGTTTCACATTGTCTTATCGGGGCCTATTATATCTGACTATGCGGTATGGGATTTGCTCATTGTTGAAGGTGACCTATAGTTGTTAATGTCTGTGTCATTTTGGTCTTTTGTGGATAGTTGTCTCATTGGCAATCATACCACATCTTCTTTTCTATATTGGCTCTATGTTCAATGGTTCAATATCTACTGTTTCGTGTATATTGTCAACATAGGCCTGTCACATCAAATCAATATTTTCAAAAATTATTATGAATCCTACAATGGACGAATTACAAACATTATGTCCCCCTGATATACTTAAAAAATTCCCAAACTGCATTATGATCTTGGACTGTACAGAGTTTGAGGTCGATGAGTCCAGTGAACTCGATAAACAGTCAGCATTTTGGTCCGAATATTGGAGTCGTCATACAGCAAAGGTATTAGTTGGTTGCATTTTATGGGGGTCATTATCTTTCATCTCCGACTTGTTCCCTGGCAGTACAACATATGTTGAGATGTGCAAAAAGTCAGGTTTACTGGATAACATTCAAAAAGGCGAGGTATACATGGCCGACAAAGGTTTCACTCTTCAGAGGCAGTTTCAAGAAAAGAGTGCGCAACTTCTTGTGCCTCCTTTTGCCAATAAAAATAAGAAACAATTCAATCCACAGCAGGTCGAATATTTATAGAACATGCGATAGGTAGAATAAAATCGTATAGATTCTTAACTAGGAGAATTCCTATTTCATCTTTTTAATTGGCTTCAATACACATACAAAACATCGCTTACCTTACAAATTTCTAACGTTCATTCGTCACTGCTGCTGCTCGTCTCTCGTCGTAAAGTGCTCATTGAAAAATTTTGCAAACAGCTTTTACTACTAGATGAAAACGAAGAAAACACAGAGGAAAACAAGGAGGAATTCTACATTGCTGAGCCCATTGCAAAACAAAACGTTTGTGACGGAGACCCTGACATTCCGGAGATTAACGTCAGAGAATATGAAGAAGAGCTGGTGCTTGGGTTGGTAGATTTGGTAATTGAAGGGAAGATTGAAACCAAGGAAGTGTACAGCATTTGTTAGTCTGCAGATCTAAAATCCAAAGCATTAAAAAGATATATAGCTCGAAACTTAAATCTTTGTTTATAATAAGCTAATATCAAGAATACAGTATCCAAAACGTTGGTAATAAGAAATAATTACTTTCAATACATTTAAAGTGAAAACTGAATAGCAAATATTATATCATGCTTAAATAAACAACAACCAACAAACAAACAAACAAACAAACATACATACATACATACATACATACATACATACATACATACATACATACATACATACATACATACATACATACATACATACATACATACATACATACATACATACATACATACATACATACATACATACATACATACATACATACATACATACATACATAAACATACATACATACATACAAACACTTACGAAAATATATTTTAAAAAAATCAGAAAAGAAAAAAAAAGAAACAGATACGAAGCAAAACAATACATATATATTAAGTTGGCAATCAGCAACAGCAAAAGAAAAAAATGGAACAGATAAATTTACATTCGATTAAAGAGTAACTTCAGTCATTTGCCAGATGAATTAATTTAGAACTTGAGTTAAATTTAATTATAATAGATTGTACTATGCATGATAACGAGTCAACGGTCCGCATGAGCATCATTTGAAAGCATGCTTTTCTCTTTATAAATATTTGATATATATATAAAATCAGTCTCGTGTGTTGCCATTAAAGTGATTAGAAGTGAGGAAAAATATTGCAATACATGTAATGAAAAAAGAATCAGCACCCTTCCTACATTATATACAGGCATTGGTTGGAAGGTCAGAATGAATATCTGTTTCTTAGTTGGCACGAGAACATATTTTTATTCACATGCAATTAAAATACACAAACACGTACATAATTTGAAACAGAATCGTGTTGTTAAAAAACAAATTTATTCCTTCTTGGCATATTTAAGCTGCAATTTTGTTTGTACACGGCAAACTCTGTCTGAGAGTTGTAACTTATCAATTGCATTCTGTACACGACTTGTTATTTTGTCTTCCGTTAATAAAGGGTCTGAATTGAATGTTTTGCTTTCCAATTGTGAACTTTCTATTTCTAAGTAGCAACATTCCATCAGCACCTGCATACGGGGTATATATCTCCCAATTGATACGATATTCCCGTGCTTGCATTTCCTATCATGATTTTCTTGATAGAGGGTTACTGCTCACAAATTTGGAGATAACGACACTTTTCCCGTTTCATCAAATATAATTATCTCTTTCGAACTAGAGAAAAGATAAAATAAGTGTTTATTAATTCTAAGTAAGGGACGACATCAACGTACAGTTCAATGTAGGATAAAAAAAATCCTTAATTCATATTGTTTTTTCACTAACCTCCTACCCCCCTTTTAACTTAATTTGGGGAAAATTGAGTGCCCAATAAGGATATAATTATATATATATATATATATAAAATCGATGTCAATGAAACAAAACTTGCTGCAATTTTTACCCCCCCCCCCCCCCTTTTCCCTACCTCCAAACTATTTGAGGGTTTTGCTCATTGTTCAGAGTTACATGGTGTTATTTTAACGACGCATATCCCTTTGACCAGCATATTTGGTTTATTTTAAAGTAATTGTACAATATACAATACAACAACAATTTATTAACGTCTCACCATCAATAATACAGTATACACATTTTACATTATAAAAGTTAACCTTTTTTAAAATTATTAATGCCATTCTAAAAAGAATTATGAGAGACGGATTAAAAGGAACTAGTTTTTACAAATTTCAAAAGTTATTATAAAACAAAAGTGAAATCATAAAACATATTAACGTAAAACACGTCTTCTGCGGACTAAAATAAGCTTGCAGGTTTTGACACATTTTTGTATGACATTAATATTGTCACTCGCTAAAATAAATGAAAGTTTCAAGGAATTTGGTAATAAACTAAAATTTTCGTTTTCAAAGTTTAAAATCTTTTACACTTCGTCTCTAAGATCGTCATACAACGGACATTCAGTCAATACATGCTCCTCCGTTTCAATTGTATCGTCACAAACAAAACAAGTTCTTTGATCTATTGGAAGACTCTCGTAGCGTCCTGTCTCCACCCGTATTGGGGCAACACCATAGCGAAACTGAGAGTACGCTCTTCTGTGTGATGGTATAATAAGTTTATCTATTTAGGTAAGGTTCTGTATAAAAATCCTGTTTAAATGTTCTATATGTACGTAGTTTGTTACATGTACCTCCTGGTCCGTTTCGTCTAGTAGTGTCTAATGATAAAAATCTTCATTCCATTTCTGTTTGAAGTCGGACATAAGTTTTACATGTATATCATTGTTAACTTACTGCTTATCAATATCGGTGTCATTATACAAGTTCGCTATCCCACATGATTTGAATTGACCATAAATTCTAAAGTTTGAGTTTTTGCACGCTCGATGACGTCTGAAATTCTGCTCTGCCCAATAGTTTATTTTCGTACTATTCTACTTTCATCCATATATCGTGACCGATTCCAGTAGTTTATGATTACATGCCACTGATTCACAAACGGTGGTGTCGATCCTTAATCCTCATTAACTGCAACGGTGTAAGTATAACACGCTTGTGATTCACTATTTTACGGAATTGATCGTCTTGAATTTAGAAAAAGCCAGTTATATTTTAATAAAGCAAAGACAAACCTGTTAAAACTACAGAAAAACACGTTTGTTTTTAATGTCATCAACGGCAAAACTACAAAGCAAAATCAATTGATCAAACCCCCCGCCCCCCTCCCCCACCCTTACAAAAGTTAGTACTACTAAAGAAATTGATGAATCAACGGAAATCAATAAATACAATATTGAAATATTCTTTTTTTTATTTATTTAAAGGTCACTTTACAGAGGAGCGTCGAATAGAATCTAATAGTCATGCAATGTTGCGACGTTACATGGATGAGGAGCATAAGGATTACCTACATGTAACGTGTGATGGAAATATTATACTCGTAAGTCATAAGACAATAGAAAACGAATCAATCAGATCAATCTGTTCTTTTCATTTCTGTTTGAGATTGAAAATTTTTCGCATTTATTTTGTTACACAGAATATGTTTTTTTCTGACTGTTGCACCTTTTGAACGATGCAGATATCTAAAAGGTATTAATTATAATGTGTCAAACCCCTATTAAAGATACCAATTATTATATTTCAGTACGTTCTAGACGCTCATATCGGCTACATAAGACTCATCAGTAGCGCTCGAATCAAAATAATTAGAAGGTCGAATATACGACGTTGAAGAGCATTGTGTCATGGTGTAAATTCTGTGACTTTATTTCATATTTTTTATAACTGTTTTTTGTTGTTACAAACTGTCTCAAATCCATATGTCGTAATATGCTTGAAGTACAATTAGTAAATAGAACTTAAGCAGTCGATGTCATTTTGGGATAACGGATAAGCTAAGAGATGATTTCAGCTTTCCAATTGTGAACTTTCCATTTCTAAGTAGCAACATTCCAGCAGCACCTGCATACGGGGTATATATCTCCCAATTAATACGATATTCCCGTGCTTGCATTTCCTATCATGATTTTCTTGATAGAGGGTTGCTGCTCACAAGGAAGCTATTAAACCAAGAGTTCCAAATGGTGAAGTTGAAATCATCCTTTCGTAAATTTTACGGACGCCATCACGAGTTGGTTGACCGTTATGGAATAACCGTTTCACAAATGATATCGGATATGTTCCTTACGTCGTAACTACAATCCCCTTCCCTTTCATGAATGTGACCTACCGAATTAGACTATTTACCGGATTTGTAATCACATAAGCAACACGACGGGTGCCACATGTGGAGCAGGATCTGCTTACCCTTCCGGAGCACCTGAGATCACCCCTAGTTTTTGGTGGGGTTCGTGTTGTTTATTCTTTAGTTTTCTATGTTGTGTCATGTGTACTATTGTTTTTCTGTTTGTCTTTTTCATTTTTAGCCATGGCGTTGTCAGTTTGTTTTAGATTTATGAGTTTGACTGTCCCTTTGGTATCTTTCGTCCCTCTTTTTTTAACAGTACATTTTGTACTTGTAAAGAGACCAATTTTTTTTCAAATTTATATTAATTAGTGTCATATTATATTAGAACAATTCAAATTTTTTTATAAAGAGAGACCTTATGAAAATAAAGTCAGTGAGGATTTCCGAACGTTTGAAGGTGTCACACCACCAATTACTCCCTCAAATTTAGAACGTATGTGAAAGTAGGCCTACTCTGACAAAAAATAGTGCATTTGATGTCATTGTTTACTTAAACTACCGAACAAATTTGCAGAAATGAAACTTTTGGTGAAAGAGAAATATATTAAGACCATTTTGAGCCCAAATTTACTTGTCTATGAATTGAAAATAAAAATTGAGGATTAATGCGCTCCATAGTATACTAATTTAAGATTTCAAGAAAACCAGTGGTTATTTTTAGTGGTACATCCATTCGGAAGGTCTCTTCTTTCTTATATGGCTTTAAAGGTATGCTGAAAATTGGCATGAAGAAAGGTGATACCTGTACGATTCAGGACATACCTGGTTTGTAAGAGGTTAAACTTAAGATAAAAAATTTAGAAAGCTATGAAAATTGCAAAATTTGGTTGAACAGATAGGGACTTTTAATTGGTGGTCTGACACCTGAATACGGAACTCGTATTGCTACTTTAAGGACTTTTCAGCGGACTGTGCCGTTGTTATTATTTTATGGACTTCCATATGTATCTTTGATTTATGTTATTATTGATTTAGTTTGGATGCAATAATAGAACATTGAAAGTATAAACTGTGTATTTTTTATTTATGCAAATCTTCCGCTAGTAAAACTACGATACGTCAATTGACCCTCAAAAAATCCAAACAATTGTACCAAATATGCTTATTATTGATCAAACTGTTTTTATATTCACAATTCTTTTTTTTTTTTTTTTTTCATCTTTATTTCTTTTGATTCATAACAGAGTAGTACATGTTCCGTCTTCAAAAAGTGGGAAGCATGCGTGCTTTCGTCATTATGGAAGAGATAGTAACAGGAAAGGTTCTTTGCTTAGAAGATTTCAATGATTGTTGTGCAAAGTTTATTCATCCAACAAATTATGCAGCTGACCATAACTACATCGATCACATGGAGGAAAAGTTCAGATTCGAGAGGGATTCCGTAACTTGTTTAAAACAATAAATTCTAACTTTACTATTTATGGTCTAACGATGATCTCAGAAAGAGGATTGTCTCCCCTGAATACCAACGACGAATGAACAAGAAGAGCACAATACAACGTATGAAAGTAGTAGAGGCTAATGTGTTTATTTTCCTGTTTACTATTGCTTGTTTAAAAAAGAAAATAAAGGTGAAAACATTATTGTCAAGAACATACGATCACTTTAAAAGTTTGTCCATAATTCTCCTTTTTAAATTCTTTTTGTGTTGCTCTACGCGTACATTTATGCTTACGATATAATGCATTGCTTATAAATAAAATGTCTAGGGTTGTATATTGTTAATGTTAAGGCCAGTATGTCTTCTTATGTACAAAAATATATCATTTTGTATGTGTTGTTTTTATTATTATGTTGTAGAATAAAAGTTTTTGTTTTTACTTATATAGTTTTGAATAACATGTGCTGATATACTCAAATAATAAGCAAAATGATAAATGATGAAAAAAACATATGACATAATATTAGAACACACTGGTTCCCGAAAGTTGGATATTATAAAAAAAACAGGTACTCCCGATCTGGGCAACAGGGCAAACATTTCCACCATCATTATTTCATATATATAGTTACATATTTTTCAAGGGGCCAGCTGAAGGACGCCTAAGGTTCGGGAGTTTCTCGCTACATTGAAGACCCATTGGTGGCCTTCGGCTGTTGTCTGCTCTATGGTCGGGTTGTTGTCGCTTTGACACATTCCCTATTTCCATTCTCAATTTTAACTTATATCTGTTTGATGCGCACTTTATCATTGTTAACATAGACTGTGATCAAATAAATAATACAAAGCTTTATATGAAAGTAAAATTAGGACAACAAATAATAACGCTTCACAAGACAAGAGAGTCTGGATTGGGTGTCCGTCAGATCTGTTTTCTCTTTTTTAAGGTAATTTTTCTGTATTTATCATATACTTTGCCCATTATTTCTTTAAATCTTAGCAACCCATTTTGCTCTATTCTTTATTTTTTAGTGTGCTTTAATTTTCTCTTTATATTAATTTTGTCACATTTTGTGCACATTTTGACCATTTTTCTGTAAACCCCATCCATACCCCCAGTCAGGAAATATTTAATTTTTTTTTTTACAAACTAACTTTATTTCATAATAATGCTTATTACTTGCCATTTAATGTGTATGTGAAATGAAATATTGATAATAAAGTCTCGTTTTCATTTGAATAGGATATCAGTAAAAATATAATAGAGTACATTTTTAAGCCAAACGCAAATCTTAACAATTTCTTATTCATATTAACCTTAGTAAAAAGAGACCTTGTCATACCCTGATCAAACAATAATTGCAGAAGATTATTTGTGGAAAGTAATTTCATTTTTTGTTTTGTTGTAAAGTAAAATTTGAATGATAAGTTAATATCTGTTGGTTAATCCTGTAGTTAGGTTGCTGTCTCAATTGACAATTAACTCTCGTCTCCTTTTATTCACGCAGCACTTAATTTTCTTACACTAATGGCTGACAAAGCTTTTATATAAATCGGTTATACTAAGCAATGTCAGTGTTACTTTGCATAAAGTTTAGTGGATTGATTTGATTGTTTTTGCTTAAGGTCCAGTGGCAAATAGTCCATGCAAATAAAAGCCATTGTGTCAGAAATTCACCTCAAGTCTACTGAAACATTTTCGATTTTTGTATTATGTAAGGGATATAAGCCGATAACAGTCCATTCTGTAAAATATTGGACAGGTCTGAGGCCACAGGCTACAGAATGGGCTCTTAGGCTTATATCTTACTTAAAACATTGTTTAACACTTCGAAAAAAGGTAAAACAAAAGAAAAAGTAAGCAAAGATTAATTTTCATCAAGTATGAAAAATGTTTTGTGAATAAACTTTTAAAAATCAAATGTGTATTCAGAATCTTTAGTGTGAATTACTAAGAGGATATATATATATAGTCAAAACAGCTAATTATGGCAAGTTCTATATCTATTATATTTTAAAATGTAGTCCTCTTATACTAGTTTCTTGTTTAGTGTCGATTTTTTTAAATAGCTATAGGTAAATGAGAAGAAAAAAAATAGCATATGATATGATGATATGAAGACAGGTTGTGTTGAATCATATCGAGTTCAGCGCTGTCGATTTTATTTCAAATATAGAACTTATATGAACAAACGAAGAGATAACAACATGAAATCAGTTATATTATATTGTTAAAATTTCCAAGAGACTGGTATTGTAAATCCAAACAGTAACACCTGAATACCCCCCTTTCTCTGTTTTATTTTCTTTCTTCATAGTCGTGTAGTTCTTTTCCCGTTTTTTGTGTATTGAGTCACTTGTGCTTTTTATGTGTTCTTAAGCGTTCAGTGCCCTTATGCAAGTAGTTTCATACATGTAATTAGATACCCTGTATTTATCATGCTTTACAAAAAAATAGGATACAAAAATCGCAAAATGACCCGCTCATTAATTAGTGACAACATCGTTCTACATTGAAGATTGTTAGTTATCTTGTTGTATAAAGAATATACCCATTCGGTTTAACGCCCACAAGGTGTATCTATTACTAACATATTATTGTACTCGTTTATCTTTTTTTAAAAATCAAGTTTATGGAAATAAATCCATAAAAAAAATACAAGGTAGTAGATTCATATTGCCATTCAAAGCAGTGATTAGGTATCTCAATTTGATAACAGAAAAATAGACGCAATGAAGATTTTATTTCAAATACTATGAAACACCATCTGAAGGTTTTATTGCATCTAGAAATTTAGAGAGAACGACACTATTCCTGTTTTATTAAAGTTAATTGATCTCTTTAGAACAAGGGAAAAGACACAATAAGTTTTTATTACTAATACTTCTTAGTAAATCAGATATAGTCGTCTCATATCCCTGGGGCGAAATCGATGCGACACCTAATACGCATGTCAGCAAATCTTTATAATTATGCAATATTGTTTCTATTCAAAAAAACTATTAGAAAAATACAACGATTGTATTTCGTAACAAATAATCGGATGAATGGACAAGTATCAATGTATGAAATTTAATACGGAAAATTGGTACAATAATAATTCCTTGACTTATTGTGAAAAACAAACGTTTCATTCAGCGACCGGAAAAAAGTACTTTGGATATATTTTCCATTTAAAAAATGAATTTCCTTGATGAAGTTTCCTGGTGGTTTCTTAACCGTTTAAAGGATTGACTCTCACATACTATATACACAGTGAGGTTTTAATTTGGAATATAGCAGTGATGGATGAACTAGACAGTTGTGTTGTCCATTTAACATTGGAAGAAACCGGAGGAGAAGCTGAAAGTTGTACAGGAGAAGCAAAAGGTAAAACATAACGCCTAATTTAGATTGTGTTTGTTATAGTTGAAACACGCATCATAAAATATTCAACATGCATAACCAAATAACTTTAAACGGGCAATAAATGCGGTATGGGCTTTGTTCATCGTCTGTAGGCCGTACGGTGACCTTTAGTTGTAAAACTGTGTCATTTTGGTCTCTTGTCGGGAGTTTTCTCAATGTCATTCATACCACATTATTCTGTTTTTATAATAAATACATTTTGAAAAAAAAAATAATAATAAATACATTTTGTACTGATTTCTACTTAATTTCTTTAATACTTATGATATATGGACGTCAGATATTTTACTTCCTCATAATCATACACTGAAATACAAGTAATACACATGTATCATAATATACATAACAATTTATAACTGAGAAAGATATAACGGATGTTGTACTTAGCGGTAGTATATATATACGAACCATCATAGGATTTTAATAACCTAATACCATTGACAATCCATGAATGGGCTATAAGTGTATCTGAATGTCCCTTTTAAAATAGCATTATATTTTGAATATGAGTGGCTGTCCGTTCATCAGATATTTCGTCTGACTTGTAAATTCATGCATAGTTGTACACTAAAATGTATTTCATCTTATTTTGACTTTGGGGTCTAATCTAGAATGCATTTGATAATATGTTTTATAGAAATTCAGGTAGTTCAAGATGATCATATTGGCTACTGTGCGATTTAAATAGATTTAAATATTACAGTATCCACGAGGATGAATTATTAAAATGATCAGGGTTTTCGTCTCGATGACTCAGCCTCGATAAGGAAACACGTTTTATAGTAAGTGTTTTAGTTTAGGTATCTTCTCATTTTTTCCCTTTCTGTCTTTACTATTACATTATGTTTCAAATAGCTTTGTTCGCCGCAATTTTGCGCCTGTCCCAAGTCAGGAGACTCTGGCCTTTGTTAGTCTTGTATGATTTTTTATTTTAGTTTCTTGTGTATAATTCGGAGTTAAGTATGACGTCCATTATCACTGTACTAGTATACATATTTTTAGGGGCCAGCTGAAGGACACCTACGGGTGCGGGAATGCTAGCTACATTGAAGACCCATTGGTGGCCTTCGGCTGTTGTCTGATCTATGGTCGGGTTTTTGTCGCTTTGACACATTCCCCATTTCCTTTCTTAATTTTATTGTCTGTGCAGTTTCAAACTAAACAGTAGCACATCTTCATGCGATTGAGATTAATCTTATATAAATAAATACCGCCTGCCTCATTCTAAAAGACTTATTTTTTAATTAAATATTGAGATAGCCATATGAAATAGCACCAGTTCTATATAAATTATTCAAAAGAATCCGTTTACTTTTTTTTAAATTCCAAGAATCAAATCAGTGAAATCTGTTAAAATCATGATAATTTTATGATTATCTTAAAGAATTCCGTAATTACTACAAAAACCAACATAAACCTATGGGAAATGTCAAGTGCTCCGGGTAGGTCAAGTAGATTATATTACATCAATATCATATATATACTCAGCTTTATAAGGAATTATGTATTTAATATTCCTATTGAAACCAAACACAATAATAACTATATATATAAAAAAAACGTACAGCTATATATACCTTGACATATTAAATGAAAAGAGAGCCGAAAGATATCAAAGGGACATCCAAACTCATAAGTCGAAATTGCATGGCTTAAAAAGAAAAAGACCAACTTACAGAAAAACAAGGGTACACTAAACACAACATAGAAAACATAGAAAACTGAACACCATCAACCTATAAAATAACTTGGGGTGATCGTAGATGCTCAGGAAGGGTAAACAGATTATGGTCCACATGTGTAACCGCCGTGTTGCTTACGTTAGAACAAACTGGGTAATAATTCTAATTGGGAAAATCTTACAGGTGTAAAATAATGTTCATATAACGTGTTACTTAGTATATTTATCTACAAAACAGAACCAAGAAGAGATGATCATCTACAACAAAACATACCAGAAAGATCCGCTTCTCGTCCTTACGTGAGTATCGTATCTTACACTTTGGATTTATTAAAACTAATGATATGGTTCTTATAATACTAAAACTTCCTTTTTTTTCTATAATCATTTAAATTTTGGAAGTACATTTGTACCACGTCTTCTGGTTGCCTGAAGGTTTAATTTCTTTTAGTTCATAAACTTAATTTTGTCATGTGACCTAGACGACATCAACATTTTTTTCATGAATTACTCCTAAAAATAAATTTATAATAAAATTATAACGAATGAAAATTACAAATGAAAAGATAATATTCAGTCATAACGAAGAAGTTAAAGTGCTGTTTTTTTTTTATATAATACATAAATACGCTTAATGCTACGTTATACAAACAAAAAATGACCAACAAGCCAACAAACCACTGCTTTGCAACATATACAAACCGAAAAACTAAGCAACGCGGACTTCACTGAATACTGATGTAATATAAGGTGATCCGATAGGGTAAGCATATTATGATCCAAGCCCGGCAACCGTCATGTATATCACGATAAGTTCAAATTGACAATTTGTCTCGTTCAGTGATGTAAAACGGTTTTGAAATTCAGCACGACACATGCCAGTCACTAATGAAGGAATATTTGAACACTTGTAATCAATTATGTCTAATTAATCCAGTAAAGCGCTAATTCTGGCTCATGAATTTCTAACGTATTGTTTTCATTTTTTACTTTGTTCTCTCATTATTTTTTCTATGAATATTTTTAGAGACCAAATGAAAAACTAATCGCCAGAACAGAAATCTTTGTATCACCTAACCACATTAGTAAATTTAGTCTGATGGGAGACATTGAAAGTAGTTATATCACCCCTGATGGATATTTCCGACATAAAATTGTACTTGAATCGACACAAGAAGTATGGAACTCTGTTTGCTATGGAATGCTTAAACTCAGGTAATGATATCCATTCTCTTTATGTGTTAAGATTGCATAGTTCACTTGTATGAATTTTTCACAAAATTGTTTCCATTTTATTATTTACTTTAACGTTGAATTTACAATCCGATCAAATAAAAACATTACTACATTTTTGCATTCACAGTTGAACTGTTAGAACATATAAATCACGTGTTCTTTGCTTTGCTGCCTACCCTCTCTGCTACGAGGAGAAACTGAAAGTGTAGCGTCGTTTCCATTATTTGAGCGATATTTGTTATCGTCGAACTTCCTTAGAGTTGTAATACAGTGCATTATTAATTACACCCCTGAGATCGATGGTATATCAGTGCATTTATCTCAATGACAAAAATCGTAAATGATGAAAATTTAAACTGTCAGTCAGTTTATTTGTGAGTTTGAATGTCTCTCTGGTATCATTCGCTTCTATTGTTTTCTACAACACTTTTCACTGGTAATACCATCTCTACATTACCTTTTCATTGGACACATGGACGATAGATAGAAGCAGTCATATATTAGTAGTAGAACGCTTACTGAGAGTAATGGGGATACCTTCATGACGAATATAGGTAAACATTCTTGCCAAATGACTTTAACGGTAATTGTTGGTGCATGACGATAAAAGAGAGACGAACGATACCAGAGGGACAGTCACACTCATAGATTGAAAATTAAAATGACAACGTTAACGCCATTGCTAAAAATAAAAAGGCAAACAGAAAAATACTAGTACAGAAGACACAACATAGAAAACTATAGACTAAGCAACACGAACCCCACCAAAATCTGGGGGTGATCTCAGGTGCTCCGGAAGGGTAAGCAGATCTTGCATCACATGTGGCACCCGTCGTGTTGCTTATGTTATTACAAATCTGGTATATAGTCTAATTCGGTAGATCACATTCGGGAAAAGGGAAGGGTGTTATAGTTATAAATGTACACTTTCTATTAGACGATAAAAAAAATTGATTGATTTTGACGCAACGTGGTATTTTTTTCCGAAAATGACGCTAACGATGGTTATTTGAGACCTCTGACGAATCACGATAAGTATATTTTGACGAATCATGATAAGTATATTTTGACAAATCACGGTAAAATTTAACCAGTTTGACGCTAATGGTATCCGAAAATTACCGTTTGACGCTTGACGGTAAAGGGCATTAATACCCTCCTTACTAGATGCAATGAGGAAATGAAATTCAAATGGTTGTTTTTGTAATTTATTTAACCAGTAAATAGTCGGTACTTTCAAATTTTCGGAAGAGGCTTTCAGCTGTGTGATGGCAGTGAAATACCAAGTTCTTTTATAGTAGTAAGTTAGGTAGTTAGAAGCACTCGTACATACTCGTAGATAAGAATCAATGTATCACTCTTTGGAGCGTACTGACTTACATGTAGAATAATTGCTAATTTCCGTGTAGTGTATGCGTCACACCACCACTACATAATTGGCGGTGTCTTCTGGCTATTCCTACATTTTGTATTTTACTATTCTGGCTATTCCTACATCGGCAATGGACATTTGAGCGCATTGACAGGACATTTGAGCGAAAAAAAAGGACGTTTGAGCGCCAAAGTATAGGACATTTGAGCGCCTAAATTTTAGGACATTTGAGCGAAAATAAGAATAAGCGTAGGACATTTGAGCGAAAACAAGTCTTGGATAGAGAATTGTCTTATTGGCAATCATACCACATTTTCTTACGAATATAGTTCATTAAATGAGGAGTTTACCAACAAAAAGATTAAAACATATTTTAATTGTAAAAAACAAAGCACTAAAAACAAAGCACAGTCATAAAACAGGAGTTTACCAACAAAAAGATTAAAACATCTTTTAATTGTAAACAAAGCACTAAAAATAAAGCACTGTCATAAAACATAAAACTCGGCAACGGCATTATTTACAAGTCTGTTCGGGCTTGGAACTTATATCCCAGGCTTCTGACATAAAAATCCCTCGTAATTTCCTGCTGGCAGTATTTCGAATGCAAATCCCGGAGATTCTGTTCCTTCTCCTTTTCTGTTCGGCTCTGCGGTGCATCAATGTTCAAACTCCGAATTTTTATGTAAGTCACAGATTGCAATTTGATAATAGTGTCAAGGAAAGTATAAATTGATGGATGACTGTGATAGAACTGCTCGTTATAATGGGCATGAAATGATTCGGGCCCATTGTTAGTACGTTTTAACGAGGATGGAACTTCGGCCCAGAGATGAGGGGGAAATAACGATTCATCTGTTATATAAGTATCAGTCAGGTAATCTGCAAATTCTATACAAGGCTTGTCGTTAGGTACAACGGCCATAAAATCTTCTACGAAACAGTCGGCTACTTCGTCTGGAGCTAAAAAGGCTATCCCAAAAATCCCTTTAAGCCATTTACTAATGTCTGAATCAAGCTCTTTGTATTGTTGACTAAGTCCAACTTTCTGGTTGAATTGATTGGTAAATAGAGATCAACTTAGGATTTCACTTACATAAACCAGCCAGAACCGGTCGAATTACTCGGGTGTGAAATAAAATAAAAAATATTTATAACTAAATCTTACTTTTTTTTCTTACTTTTAAAAAAAAATCTTAATTCGTGTAAAATTATCAGGGAAAATTTCGCTCAAATGTCCTGTCTGAAAACTCAGGTAAGGTTAATATCCCGGCGCTCAAATGTCCTATGAAGTCGGCGCTCAAATGACCCTATGTGCTTTTTTCTTTTTCGCTCAAATGTCCTATGCCCTCCTACATGGGGGATTAGTGGAAGAACAATACATGTTGTTATTGAAAGAGATGTTGTTTTAGTCATTATAGTGTCTAATTGGGTCAAAGGTAAATTTACCTGTTGAAATTAAATAAAAATTATTTTTTATATGTAAAATAATGGGATTTTTTTTGTTTGAAAACATGCATTAAGTAATAAAATTAATTATTTTAATCTTATGGAATTTGTAGAAAATAAAACTATTTAGAAGAAAAGCAAGTAAAAGCACTGGAATAGAAAAGAAAAAGAAGTAAAACATTTAAAAGTCTGTAAAAAAACGTATTTAAAAAGAAAATTAATAGATACCCAAACTTTCAACTTCAGCCTCAAAGAAATTATTAATTTCATTATTTTAACAAAGTATGATTTTTAAAAATGAATATAATATCAAAAGTAATGCTTAACATGCTTAAAGTACTTAATCATTATAGATAAGTGTATATTGGCCTAATAGATTAAGTCAAGCCAATTAACTTTGAACTCTGATTACCTTTTATTCGAGATCTATGTAACCAATTCAACATCCTACTGCAACCAGCCAAGATGTTCCTAGCCCCCAAGGGTGACTGGGGAATAGAAATATGGTCACTTGGTTTTCTTCCGACCGGCAGTAACTTGAAACGCTTGCCGAAGTGGGGCGTCCGTTTGGATGTATCAAGTTTGCAGTCACATCCGGTCAGATTGGGGACGTTAAATCTGATGCCTCGTGTAAGGAGAGTGCCACGCTCTTTGCACGTTAAGAACCCTAAGTAATTAGTAAAGGCACATCACCTAAACATCTTCAGTATGATTAGGTTGTTAAGACAAGAAGAAGCCTTCAGTGTTCTCACATTGATTCAGTAAAGAGCTGGCGGGAAACGTATCCCAAGAAAGAGGAAGTACAGGGAAATAGATGACAGACTCCAAACACTCAAAAAATAAGGTTACAGAATGATGAACTTATCCCAGTTGAGTATGGAGATGCTGCTTCTCATCTCCTGCACATTGATTAAGAATTTGTATTCTCTTTTATGTTCAATTTATGAATTATGTGCAATGTATTAATGTGTGAGTGCTATGAATAATGTCAATTCAGTGTACTTTTGGTGCTTGGTTTAGTGTAACTCAAAATTTAGTGCTTTGATTCAAAGAATGATTTAACATTTATATTTCAATTGATATTATTTACTTGTATACAATAATTTAAATAATTACAATTGCTTGTGTATACCATTATGTCATTAAATTCATATTGTGCTTTTGAATATTATTTTCACCAAATATGCTATGAAATTATTATATAAAAGAATGTAATAAAAGATTGTGATATAAATTATTCTTTTTCTATATATTACAGAAGAATTCCCTGGATTTACCTTGATTCATTAGATCTCATTAGTTTTAGTGTTGTTACAGCATAATCCTACATAATCCCTTTGTTTACATACGAACTCCTACATAAAATTTTACTAGTTTACCTATAAAATTCAAAATGTAGGAATAGCCAGAATGAACCATAATTGGCTGGTACGAACACAAATTTAACCGCTTTGCGAGTGCTTGATTTTTTTGTTTTATTCTACAAATAGGTATATATCATAGACCCCTATTATTAATTTCAAAATTGTTTTCAAAATGAGATATACAAATATCAACAGTATTCATAATTATATTCAAATAACTGTCTAGAGATTTTTGTAAGATTTTTCACGTTTACACCATTTGTTCCAGTAGGCAGACAGCTAGAGTGTGACGACACTAATTCCAATCTATTATAGATTGTGGCCGATAAAGGCGATATATAGGTCCTCTCTTTAAAAAAAAGTTTTGACCTCACTGTATTAAACAGGTTTGACACCTATCGATGCATTATTTTTTTTTTAGGAATGGAGATCAGCTTCTCAGTATCAACAATGAAGATACCACATTACTTAGTCATGAAGACGCTTTAAGAGTTTTTGAAAATCTTCCAGGCAATAAAGATGAAAATATCACAATGGTAGGTGCTATAACTTTGAATATAAAATACACATCAAAACATAAATTTCTTCAGGAAAATGTACATCCATCTAATGAGAGGGTAGGGGAGGAGTTTGAAATGAGTATCATGGGCTGGTAAGAACTAAAAAAATACTTTTACCCGAAACAGAATGAAATGATCATTCTGCAACAAAAAACCGCAAAATATTGATGGTGTACAAAAGTGAAACAAATCTTCGCGCATTTATGCGCATAGAATAGTAATTTGGTATAATTGATGCAAATACTATTTTTAACATAATATATATATATCTTATGAACTTTGGAAAATATATTTTATAGAAATGTTTTTACAAAGTTTACTCACAATCAAGACAATCGGTGTTTTTTTCTCTTCAATCGCTGTTTCAAATATAGCCAATATCTTGTCATTTAACATTTATTTTAATGTGCAGTTAATTTTATATAAGAAAGACGTCATTCCAATATGTAATGTTATTCTAATCTTTAGCTACCCTCATCTTGAAATATTTTCGTTTTTTGCTTGGGTTCATAGCAAATGACAATCTACTCAAATATAGGCGACAGTAGTATACCGCTGTTCGAAATTCATAAATCGATTGAGAAAATAAATCAGGGTTACAACTAAAACTGAGGGAAACACATAAGATATATATTTTAATCGAAATTCCCATTATTTTCAGACTTACAGGCGACCAAGCACTAGAAATGTTGTCGACTTTTGTTTTGAGTTAAACTGTTCGCTAGGTAGTATGTATGAGTTATGTCATTTATAGAAAGTAAACTACAACAAATAAACGTATACCGAAAAATAGAAACGAAAATAAATTACAATTGAAAGAAAAAGATATAAAAAGTATGATTTTGTAATCGAAACTTTATTTTTTTTTAATTTTAATTGAATCCTTACGGAAGTCGATAAGGGCCATTCAAAAAAAATATTCTATGTCGTAATTACGATATAGCATGTCGTAATTTCGACATAACATGTCGTTATTACGACAGCAATATGTCGTAATTTCGACATAACTTGCCGTTACAACGACATCGCTACGTCATTATTTCGACATAACATGTCGTAATAACGACATCACTATGTCGTTACAACGACATAGCTATGTAACGACATAGCTATGTCGTGATAACGACATCGCTGTATATATATATATATATATAAAAGAATATGTATTATGATTGCCAAGAGACCGTCTAAATGACACAGAAATTAACAACTATAGGTCATAATAATGCCCTCAATAATAAGAAAATCCCCCGCATAGTCATCTGTAGAGGGACGAAAGATACCGGAGGGAGAGTCCCCGAAATGCTGTGTGGCAGACAGGGTTATTAATTAATTTTTAGGTCCCTTGGTAAAACTCCAAATTTCAAATTTAATGTATTTCATTGTTAAATAATTTACATGAAGCTTAATAAGTATATTTTTGTTAATTGCATAGCTTTTGCTATTTGAATTCATTGGTAAAAGATATTTATTTATATTGTAAAGTTTAATATTTGCATCGTCGCAAAATCTTTGGTTCCCTTCTGTGAAAAAACTTATATATTTTATAGATCCCATTCAAGTTTCTCCAATTACCATCAGTGGAAGGGCTGTGTAGCCAGTCAAGGTCGATATTATACAAATATAGCCTTTGTATGAGGTCGATACAAGAAGATATACTTCTTTGGGTCGATATATCCTGTATTGACCTCATGCAAAGGCTATATATGTTATATTATTAATTTCATTAATTTCCTACCATATTTGTATCAAAATCGTCATTTAGGTTTGTTGGAATTTTATAGATATTACATTGTCTCCTTGACAATAACAACATATTAGTTGTTATTTCATTTACTTTTTTTTTGACATCTTATGTATTTGAAGATTTTTTTCGTCAAATAATCGATCACAGATACATCATTTGTTTCAAAACGTTAAACAATATCCTGAAATTCATTACATGACGTCACAAAGTATATCGGTTTTTAGATATTCTAAAAATAACCGTGCAATATGCTTTTTGTCGGTCAATATGCTTTTTGCTATCCGCTGTTTTCTCTCTACCTTCGAAAATATAGTTTAACATGTGACTATCCCTAAACGAATCAAATTTGTTAAAATATACGAATTAATAATATAAACTTATATTAGTTGGAAGAATAATATGTGGAATTAAATGAGGACTGACAATCAATCGTACGATGGCAAGCCAAGTTTTCACCCTCCCTTTAATTCATCGCTAACTACATGGCTTCTTGTAATAAGGGTGAATTAAAGTATTGATTGCTCTATTTCTATTTTCAAACGTTGGGCACGATGTTCCTACAACACGTTGCACTTAAAATGCGGCGTCGAAGAGGGTTTTTGACTTCGATTAATTTTTGCAAGTTTTTTTTCGGTTTTTTATATGTTGGTTGATTCTGGTTCTGTTCGTTTTGTGATGTCATTTTATCATAAATTACCTCAAGTTGCGGAAATCGATTTAATAATGTTTATCTTTTGAGTTATTTCAACTGAAAATGCAGTACTGTCGCAAGTAATGTAGGAAGGAAAGATGGGACGGAAGTACTTGTATACGGTTTTCCATAAAAAAATATTTTTTTTAGATGTACAAAATTTTTATCATAGGATGTTTAACTTTCAAGGTGCATATCATCTGTCATTGTAAAATGTCTATATCCTAATTCAACCCCAATTCAAATATACTAAATAAATGTTATTATTTTTTATTTCAAAGTATTTTTATACATGAACGAAAGCTTCAATATTTGAACACGTTTGATAAGTAATTTGAATAAGCAATACACAATAATCGATACTATGGTGTATAGTAATTATTACACTTAAATATTAAATATACATCATAGTTTTTTTTATGTCCCATGTATAGGCATTATGTTTTCTGGTCTGTGCGTCCGTCCATCTGTTCGTCCGTTCGTCTGTTCGTCCGTCTGTCCCGCTTCAAGTTAAAGTTTTTTGTTCAGGTTAAAGTTTTTGGTCGAGGTAGTTATTGATGAAGCTGAAGTCCAATCAACTTGAAACTTATGTTTCTTATGATATGATCTTTCTAATTTTAATACCAAATTAGAGATTTCCCCCTATTTTCAAGTTCCACTAAACCTAGCAAATGATAATGCGGATAGGGTATTCGTGTACTAGGGGCACATTCTTGTTTTACATATTTTACAAATGTATATCAACACAGGCTCTGCAGTTGAGGCACGGATAAATAATGTGTCGTCAGTACCCGAATCTGACTGGATAAAAAAATCTGCAGTAACCATACAAAATCGAGGAACAAATAGATATATGCAAGCACTAGAGAAAAACTGCGTGATTTTTAAAGAACTTATATCGTCAATTCCAGGACAAAAGCCAAAGGATTTCCATATATGTAAGCTTTAAGTAACTAATAATTTAAAAATTTAAATAAAATATTCACATGCATGTATTACATACAACACTGTCTATTATTGAAGACACTGAAATCTTTTTGATGTTTGTGTTGCTTGGTTACTGTAAACATATTCTATTAAAAAAAAACACAAATTAAACAATATACATAATTTGGCCTTGCTGGGTTATTGCCTATTTGACGCAAACCATATCTACTGTAAACAATATTGACAAAACCAATATTTTATTACTTATAAATGTGAACAAATTTCATCAGCATATTAAAACAAAGGTTTAAAACAAACAAAAACAAAATTAAGCCGTACGTTATTTTTCTTATCGGAATTGTTTACATTTGTCATTCCGGAGCCTCTTGTAACTGATACTATGTGCGGTAGGCTTTGTTCATTGTTGAAGACAGTACGGCGACCTGTAGGTGTTAACTTCTATGCCAGTTGGTAGTGATGAGATAAGAGAACGAACGACAGTGCCATATAGATGTATGTATGTTCTGTATCTCCCTCCTTTAGTAGGAGCACCTACATGGGTTATGGTGTAAAAAGGAAGACGTTTAACACACTTAAATGTGAGCATTTGCCTATCCAGTTTCCTAACTTGGCCGTGACGGGTCTTGCTACCAGAAAGTTAACCTTCCCCAAAAAACAACAAGTACAATGTAATTAAATATATATATACGAACACACCCACTCACGTGATTCCCTAATCCTAAAAAAAAATGCAAAATATAAAAACACATTTTATACAAATTTGAGGATAAGGTCACCTCGGATGCCGCACAAATGCATAGACAACGAAGGGGAAACCGGAGAGGACATACTTGGAATCCAACCGATACCGCTAAATGCCTAGTTGTGTTCCTGGTAGCGGAAAGCCGACAATCCTACGATAAAGAATCTCGAAAAGAAACTACCAATCCATTAGAGGAACAGCTAAAACCCTCAGACATCAAATAGATTGGTCTGATAGTTTCCCACGTTGAAACTACTAATGGATCCCATCTGACTACATGTCTCAAACAAACCTGAAAATATCTGCAGAAACCTTCTTCAACAAAAAAAATCATAATCTAAATCATAAAATATACGATGTTAGGCAGCAACCATTTGATTTTCTGGGGGGGGCTATGGTTTTTTTTTCAATTTTAGCATTACATATAGTGGCAGCTGAGGGTGAAACAAACAATTTTTTTTTCTCAAAATCAAAAACAAATTATTTTTTTCTCCAAAAACTGGAAACAAACTTTTTTTTCCAAAAAAAACCATAGCCCCCCCCCCCCCCCCCCCCCCAGAAAATCAAATGGTTGCTGCCTTAGGATAATAATATTTATCAATGAAACCAATTTAATAAAACAATTTCAATGCTGTTGAAAAGTTCTCTCTGCAACAATTTTCACGTCCGCTCTCATCGGCATGCTCGACTATATTGCTATAATGTTTTGATAAAGGCAAATATGTTTAATTTCATAATTATCTTCTTAATTCAGTGTCGCAGGATGTTTTTTTACGACGTACTTTCTTTTGACATACATATTTGATTTCTTTGAAAGTAATTTCATGTATACAAGGCTTAGATTCACTATTGTACGGGATTGGATGTCCTGAAATATTTCAATAAAACAAATGAATGACATACCCCTTCAAGCTACAAAAAACACGTTTAGTTTTACACGACATTGACGAACCATTGTTAGAAAAACTGCAATACAAATATAATTGAACAATTTTCCTCAATCAACAAAAATCAGTACATGTGACAAAGGAAATAAGAATCCAGTGACATAATAAATACAAATATTCATTTTTGTTTAAATATATTTATAGGTCACTTTACAGAGGAGCGTTGGATAGAATCTAATAGTCATGCTATGTTGCGACGTTACATGGATGAGGAGCATAAGGATTACCTACATGTAACGTGTGACGGAAACATTATACTGGTAGGTTATAAGACAATAGAACACGAATCAATCAATCACTTGGTCGTTTTCATTTCTATTTGAGATTGAAAAATTTCAGCATTTATTTTGTTACACAAAATATATAAAAAAAAATTACTGTTGCACCTTTTGAACGATTCAGATATCTAAGTTATAATGTGTCAACCCCCTACTAAAGATTTCAGATATTATATTTCAGTACGCTTCTAGACGTTCACATCGGCTACATAAGACTCATCAGTTGCGCTCGAATCAAAATAATTACAAAGTATAATCAAATACGACGTTGAAGAGCATTGACAAATAAAAAATCCGAAAATTTGCACTAAATATGTTTATTATTGATAAACTGATTATATATGCACAAGGCTTGTTTTCCTTTTTCATATTTATTTATTTTGATTTACAACAGAGTAGTACATGTTCCGTCTTCAAATTGAAAGTAGAAAGAATGCATGCCTTCGTCATTATGGAAGAGATAGTAACAGGAAAGGTTCTTTGCTTAGAAGATTTCAATGATTGTTGTGCAAAGTTTATACATCCAACAAATTATGCAGCTGACCATAACTACATCGATCACATGGAGGAAAAATTCAGATTTGAGAGGGATTCTGTAACTTGTTCAAAACAATAAATGTTTATGTTACTGTCTATGGTGTCTAACGATGATCTCAGAAAGATTATTGTCTCCCCTGAATACCAACGACGGATGAACAAGAAGAGCACAAAACAACAACAAAAAAAAACGTATGACAGTATAATGTATTGGAGAAAAATGTGTTTATTTTTCTTGTTACTATTGCTTATTTAAAAAAAAAAGGAAAAAGGGTGAAAACATATTATTGTCAAGAACATACAATCACTTTAAAAATTTGTTCATAATTCTCCTTTTTATTTTTTTTTTTTGTTGCACTACGCGTACATTAATGCTTACGATATAATGCAATGCTTATACATAATATTTCTATGGTTGTATATTGTTAATGTTAAGGCCAGTATGTCTTCTTGTGTAAAAAAAATATCATTGTGTATGTGTTGTTTTAAGTATTATGTTGTAGAATAAAAGTTTTTGTTTTTACTGATATAGTTCAGAATAACATTGTGCTCTTTTATCGCTATTTTACGGAATTTTCCTTAGATCTTCCTGACTGACAATTTTCTTTCTGAAGGGAGTCGAGTGATATGACAATTATCGTTAGAGACTAAATTGGCGTTGCTAATGAAATTGACATGAGATTGAAAACGTGTCATAGTCGTCATAGGTGAAATAGCGATAAACAAATTATCATTGGTCATCTCAACTCGATTGGTTATCTCGGTTTCGCCGTACCGGCTCAAGCGAGAAAACCAATCTCGATGAGATGATCAACGATAATCTATAAATATATTCATGATGCGCACTTTATTGACTGTGATCAAAAAAATTATACAAAACTTTACATAAAAGTAAAATCAGGACAACCATAAACGCTTTGCAAGACAAGAGAGTCTGGATTTGGACGAGGTGTGTGTGTGTGGGGGGGGGGGGGGGGGGTCCTTCATATCTGTATTCTTTTTAAGTCATTTTTCTTTATCATATGTATTTCCCATTATTTCTTTATATCTTATAAAAGATGAAAAAAGATGCATATGACATAATATAGGAAAACACTGGTTCTTGAAAGTTGGATAGTATAAAACAGGTACTTCCGATCTGGGCAACAGGGCAAACATTTTCCCCATCATAATTCCATATATCTATTATATTATTCACGAGAAACTACCATCAAGGGTTTTTTGTCATCCTAAGAAATGGACCCTTTCAATTGATACCAATTATTACAGATTTTTTAAGTTACAAATCTACAGCTACTCGTAGAAACTATTTTGCCTAAAATATGTACTACTTTCTTGTATGTTCTTTGTGACTGAGCCTGAATTAATCTACATGTATATACCTTATTGGTGTCAATCGAAACAAAACACAAAGGAATTAACGCACTTATCAACTTTATCAAAAACTACCTCGACCAAAAACTTTAACCTGAAGCGGGACAGATGAACGGACGAACGGACACACAGACCAGAAACCATAATGCCCATAAATAGGGCATAAAAAAACTGTAAATTTTCATCCGGTTCAGTTTTGTGCTGTTGGCTAGCTGTTTGATTGATGTATACTCGGCATCTCCTTTTATTTATGTGATTGTTTTATATGTAAAAAAATGTGTTGCTTATTTACTAAACAATGAAAGTATTTTGCATTTTATAGCTGATGATTATCATTTGAAAAGCCTGTTTCAAGGCATCACCCTTTGTTAAATAAAATAATGCAAAAGCAAAACTAAAAACATCAAAATACCTAAACAATCGTTTTCTAGACATTACAGGTAAAAAACACAAGCAAGTTTTCTTTGTATAAAGTAGAGTGGATTGATTTGATTAAGATTTTTTTGCCTAACGTTCAGTTGACAAATATTCCATGCATACTAATGAAAGCCATTGTGTCAGAAATTCACCTCAAGTCTTCTTGAACGTTTGTTATTTTTTTGTATTTTTCTGAGAGAAGAAAAACAGAATTCTATAGAAACGCAGACACGTACTTGCTGCAAATGTGTTTTCTGGAATAAAACCACTTTGCAATTTATGGCTATTTTAACTTAGAATAAAGCGGCTGTTATTTCATATGAAATTATCTGATCCCGACTTGACTGTGATTAAAAAAGCAACATAAGATGTGACAACGGATTTTCACCATCTAAAATGGATAATTAAAACAATAGGATATGCGAAATCATTTCTTTTATCGCAAATTAAGTACTATAAATGATACAGATACAGGGGGAAATGCATGGAAAGGTGAGTTTACATAAGCTCTTATAATTACGGTACAAGTGATACGAAATGGGATATTTTTGAAAAACTAAAAAGTAGCGGATTAAGAGGTAAATTGTTCTGTAAGTTAATTTATGATGGTCGCCAATAGAACTTCAATATCAGATGCTTATGACAGTTATGCAACTCTGGGTGCATTAATGACTTTCGATAATGATGTTTTGCATTTCATTAAAATTTGCAAAAATTATTAAAAAGACAGATTTTTTCTCCATTATTGAAACAAGATTTCTTCAGATTCATTGTTTGCAAATACATTAAGTAACAACAGTCAAAAGAGAAAGATTTAGTCGCTTTAAAACATACATAAAACATAGAATTAAAACGAATGTTTAATCAGTCAGTTAACATGTGTTTATATATTATATTAATTCAGCATAGTATTAGTAGATCTATAGATTCACATTAAAATAAAATATAAAACTATAACAAATGTTACTCGTCCAAACTTCCCCAAAGCCATCCTTTACCAACAAGTGAAAGCGCTTCAACGGTGATTTCGTTATCTAAAATAGCAATTCCAATTCGTTTCCCAAGTTTAAGTCCACATCCAGCAACCTTTGCCTCTACGGTCCCATTTTCTATCTTAGCCCCGGTTGAAACACCAACTCCGAGATGAACATTGAAAGGGCCTCCTGTAGCATCTACCAATGTCCCTCTAGCTTTTATTTCTGCTCCAATCACATGTCCCTTTTTGACGAACGCCTCTAAATCAGCCCCAGCTTTTGCAGCGACGTCGACTCCAAAAGCTTTAAATTCAACAGGTGCTTTTTTACCCTTCATATTAAATACGTGAGCTTCCGCTCCTGCTCCGGCGCCTGCTCCATATATACCATGTTGTACACCGGCATTGGCATTTGCATCAAACATAAGCACGTCGGCATCGTCATTGTGTTCTGAATATGCATGTACCCCAACTTCTGCATTCATTATAAACTATAAAAAAAAAGTTAAGAATTGATAAAATTATGTATCCTTGTAAGACTTAAGCTTCATTCTTATATTTTCATATCTTATTACTTACATAATAGATATAGGAAGATGTGGTATGGGGGCCAATGAGACAACTCTTCATCCAAGTGACAATTTATAAAAGTAAACCATTAAAGGTCAAGGTACGGCCTTCAACACGGAGCATTGACTCACACCAAACAGCATACTATAAAGGGGCCCCAAAAATTACCAGTGAAAAACCAACGGTCTTATCAATATAAAAAATTGAAACACTTATGAACCACATAAACAGACGACAACCAATCTTTATAGGTTTTGGTATCAAGGTTTTAATTTTTGATTTTTATCGATTTTATAAACTGAATAGTATATACTTTCTGGGATTTGAAAAAAAAACCGGTAGTGACATGGTCTTTACGTTAGTATGATTATTCAAATCACCGTCTAGTTTTTGCATTATTATTGAGTGAATCCACTTTCTCAGAAATGGGTGAATGGAGATGAGAATTTAAAAAAAAAAATGCACTTCATTCCTTTACCAGTATACATTTATGTTGTATTTTGTTTATGAAATAAAACATCAGCCAAATTGTAGTACTGTCCAATGTTCACCTCTCGAAACAATCTTCCGAGCATTAGGGTTTGGACACAGGTTTCCATATCAACTGAGGTAACTCAGAAGTTGGTTTTTCCGTGCCGACAGGTTTTGTTTTTAAGACAGAGTTAAACTTTTCAACTCGTCATTGGAAGAATGAATAGTATTAATATTTTCATAAAATTAGTATGTCTATTAATAGTAATAGATTATTATAAAAAAAAATCACGTGTACTTCTAGGCTTGAGTGCGAATTATTTTCTCCCATAGGAAGTTTCAAATGATATACATGGAAATAATACATTCTAGTCATGTACAATATCTTGTCGTCATGTATACTGTTTACATGGAATTGTTTGATTGTTGTCTGCTTTACGTCCTGTGGCAAATATCTCATATACATTTGTATGTTACGTTTTTAAAATATCACTCTATTTCATTTATTTCATTTTAAAACAATAAGAAAAACCAAATTTTCTTTACATGATAAAACACTAACTAAAGCACGATTAAAAACTTATTCATTACAAAACCTTAAAAAAAATATGAACGTGTAAGGTTCAAGCGTGAAAAGGGCGAACGAGAATGGGAGCGAACGTGATTCTGGACGAGCGGACGAGCGGATCTGGATTCAAAGTAACATAAAACCTGTCTCAGAATTATCTATGCGAGAAAACAAAAATGATAAAACGAAATATATTAACCTTAAAAAAATAAATATTTGACTTACCTGAAAACAGTTATTACTATGATTGAAATTGCTTTAAGGTCTTCTTTCTTTAAAAGCATATGAAAGTGCCACTTTTCAGACCAAATTTTACTTTTATTGCAATTTGGCGTCACTATTTCATGTTCAGCCAATCATTTGATAAACAATCAAGCAACCTTAGTTACATTGTACTCTGATTTTTATGTTATGTAAAAAGGGGTGTGGCCAAGAACTTTAAACTAATCAGAACAATCAAGCTTCAAAATCACCAGGTAACCTACTCTTATGTAATTTAAATTAGTAGACAAGACAAGACAAGACAATATTTTATAATAATAATCTTTTATTCGTAAGCAATACAACTTATAGAATATAAATATTACAAATATTCAATTACAATTTATTTAATTATAAAGTCTCACCTATTCATCTTTTAAAACATACAAATAGTTAAAAAAAAAAAAAACAATTGATTTTAAACATACAAGAGCCACTCTAAAAAAAATTACGAGAGACTATATAAATAGTATAAAATACATTATTTACACAAAAATTAGCAATATAAAATACATCTTCTTTTTAAATAAAATGTCATTGCAGATTGTATGCTCATTTAAATAATGTTTCATACAAGTGAAACTGCGAGCTACTGCTCACTGATGATACCCCCGCCGCAAGTGGATAAATCAGTATTAATACACGGCCGACACTCGGCTAACCGAGAGATTGGTCGGTTAATCTATATTGAGTATACGGCTATATCGGCGGTTGGTCTGTTAATCGGGTTGGCTAAAGTCTGTTAATCAGGTGTTATCGAGAAAATTATTGAAAGTTTAGCATGTTTCATTGTATAACTTTTTAAATATATTTTTATTATAAACATTATTCATGTCTAACAAAACAATTCAATATACTGAATCCAGTGGTGTAATTATTAGTTTTCTAGCTTCGATGTACGATCTTTAAAATGAAAAGGCGGGTTACTCATCAATAAATTTATACACATTTTACACACACAAAATGTACACAAAATGACACGTTGGTTGATTTTACTTGCATGCAATATTTTGAACATCGAAAAAAGACAGACATTATGTTTGTTAACCATATTGATATCTTTGTGTGAAAAATCTACACGAAAATCTGTATTTTGGTGACATAAATCAATCTTTATTTAAAACCTGGTCTGTTAATGGGTCGGATGTATAAAACCCTGTCTGTTAATTGGTCTGTTAAGAGTTATGAATGGCAATAAAAATATAATTTTATTGCTATATGGGGTGTTATCGGATCAAATGGGTAGGCTCAATACGAGCAGCTAAAATATACGGAAACAACACATGAGCAATGAAACATAAAATATACGATAGCAACACATGAACAATTAACAATTTAGACAATGGAAATTGAAAATTGATAAAAATGCTTTCAAAAAGTGTTATATTAAAGTAATATTAATTTCATCCAAAAATGGTAGCATATATAGTATGGATTCTGTTTACATAATGAATGAAACCAATTTGTCATCTTCATTGGTAACCAGTATATAAATCAGAGATAAAGTCGTAATGTAACTAAACATCAGTAAGTAAAATATATTGGGATGCTAAAATATAAAGAATAGAGAAAGAATAATATACATTTATTTCCCGTGCCTCAGGGAGATATGAAGATTTGTTCAATGACACGTGGGATAGTCTCAACCAATCAGATATTGATTAAACTATCAATGTGTATAAACAGTGGAATAATATACAATTATTCTTGTATTGCCCTCATACAAAGGCTATATTATAGCCTTTGTATGAGGGCAATACAAGAATATATTGACATGAAAGAAGTATATTGACTGAGGACGAAGTCCTAGGTCGAAATACTTCTTTGGGTCGATATATCCTGTATTGACCTCATACATAGGCTATAATTGTTATATTATTAAATTTCCAACCATATAATTTGTATCAAAATCGTCATTTGATTTTTGTTTGAATTTTATAGATATCATATTATCTCCTATACATTAACGACATATAAATAAACCGTGCAATATGTTTTTTGCTGTGTAATATGCATTTTGCTATCCGCCGTTTTTGATGACCTTCGAAAATATAGTTTAACATGTGACTATCCCTGAACGAATCAAATTAGTTAAAATATACGAATTAATAATACTGAGTAAGATAAATAAAATGTAGATAAAAGTGACATAACAATTTAAAGAATACAGAAATAAACACCACCCCCAATCCGAACCCTCATGGTATACACGAGAATCTGGATGGAGACGCAGAATATAGAATAGTAGATAAGGACAGTAGAGATTGATGCATTGCTAAAAAAAGGGAGAAAAAATAATAATTGTTTGAGAATACAGACATGAAACACCCCTTGGTGTTGAAACAGTAACGGATTGCAATGTACTCATATTGGTGACGAATGCTAGAAGTTTACATGCGGACAACTGCAGTTCTCCTCTGCACTTATGTAGAAAAGAACTATATATAAACGGAATAAAATGAATTAAAACTTAAGTTAACAAAATGTAGCTGCATTCGCTCCTTTCCATTTACTTCTTTAGAATGATTTGAAAACAACATATGATTAAGTAATAGAAGAAAAGAACCAAATAGATGATGCTGACGAATTAGGGGTTAACGTCCAGTGACAAATATCATGTGATTATGGGAACGACAACACGTTTTATCGGTAATTCGTATATTTTCCCTTTGATCTTACTGCCTAATATTTTCGAGTATCAACGTACTGGCTGTATCACTGAAAATATTAGGCAATACATTGTGTGACGTCATAATTATCGATAAACAGAATAATAGGTAGTTGAGTTTTTGATACTGACTATATCATGTGGAATATCTTAACTCGCCCTAACGGGCTCGTCCAGATATACCACATGATATAGTCAGTATCAAAAACTCAACTACCTATTATTCTATGTATATGTACCCCTGTGTTGTATTAGAAAGACACTTTCAGTCGGATTTGAGAACGTGCTACTTTGAACAGATTCAAAAATTAAGGCTGATTGAACATGTTGAAAACGTTGATATTAAATGCATGCATATTCCAGCGGCCAATCCATATCATGCTATATTGAAGTGACACACCCTTCAATAAAATGCAAAGAAAGTCAAAATAAAAATGCTCTTACTAGAACGATACTGTTGCACCGTATTGTCACTTTTTTTTTACTCAAGAACATCTTATTCTTTACTTTTTCAATGGGAAAATATAAATGTAGCAAAACTATTGCCGTGACTAAATAACTCTTAACTGACACAATTTCAATTGTCCAACCCATTAACAGACTTTATTCCTATAATTTTCACTAAAACGTGGTATTATTCACGTTATATTACAATTATGAAATATTTACAAATGTCAATTTATTTTTTAGAACCAAAGTATATTTTGTGTCCTTTAAATGATATCTAAAATTGTTAGTTTCGCCTTTTATTAAAAAAATTGCTATGCGTATAAGCATAAATTATACATACTTACGCGACGCCTTTTAGTTTTACTGAAAACTGCGCAGACTATGAAATGTTTTTACAGGTGGAAAATATTCTGATAGATATCATTTTGTCAGACACTTTTCTTTTTTTGATTTGGTTCTTATAATATTCCAAAAATCTGTATATTTGATAGAGTTTAACATAAAATTGTGTGTTTTACTCTTAACAGACGTATAACCAACCCGATTAACAGACCAATCGCCCATATAGCCGCATACTCAATATAGATTAACCGACCAATCTCTCGGTTAGCCGAGTGTCGGCCGTGTAATAGTGTAAAAATATGCAAGTGTTCGGTAAACAGGAAGTTGTCGAGTGATGAATCTGAAAACGCATCACACGGTATAGCTGACTTACCGTTATAATTATTATTGAATTTTCTATGTACTATTTTCACATTTCCTGATCGGTGTGAGAAAATGTTTCTCCTCACTAGTGAAAAATCTGTTCTCGGCAAATGATTGGTTGAAATTTTATTGTGACGTTAAATTTTCTTGTTTTCTTCTGAATTTTCTTATTGTAACGTCATGAAAAAAGGCGCCCATGCCTGATGACGTAACATTAAAAGGACACAACTTTCCTCAAATCTTTGAAAAGGAATGATAAAAACCATAAGAGAAACAGATTTCACTACTGTAACGCGCGTATTACGATATTTTTCCACTCTCGACAGTTAAATTTTAATTATTTAAAAAGCATGGCAAGCCTCGCGCTTGAAATAATAAAATTTAACTGTCCCGAGTGGAGAAATATCGTAATACCTTTGTTGCAGTGAAGGAATCTATATATAATCACATATCAATGTCATCAAACGCATATACAAAAGAACTGAGTGTTTGATAAAGAACGAATAACTGGACACTTCATTGATGTGTTTATCCCAATACTCCTGTATATAGATGGACTGGTCTTATATACGCGAACTTTTTATAAAACCCGCCCAGTCAAGTGAAACAAATCTAGTAATATCAATAATGATCTCTTGTAACACATTGTTAATGTGCCCGAGTGTTTTCCTAATAAATCTTGAAAATCTTGAAATCTTGTACTACTGTATATTTATGTAATGAAAGTAGTAAGACTATAATATACGGAAGCGTATTAGCGCCACACATTTTTTTATTTTATTTTTCTTCCTATGTTTGCGTTTCAACGCAAACCTTTGCGTTACAACGCAAACCTAACGCAAACCTTTTGCGTTGTAACGCAAACCTTTGCGAAATAACGCTAACCTTTGCGTTATAACGCAAACATTTGCGTTACAACGCAAACCTTTGCGATATAACGCAAGCCTTTGCGTTACAACGCAAACTGTCAAACCTTTGCGTTGTAACGCAAACCTTTGCGATATAACGCAAACCTTTGCGTTAAAACGCAAACATTTGCGTTACAAGGCAAACCATTGCGATATAACGCAAACCTTTGCGTTATAACGCAAACATTTGCGTTAAACGCAAACCTTTGCGATATAACACAAAGGCTTTGCGTTGTAACGCAAACATTTGCGTTATAACGCAAACATTTGTTTTATCTTATTTCTTATCTAAGATTCAAAGGAAACAGTATTTATTAATGAAGGAGGCTGTATATATTAAAATTTATCACCTTTGTAGTCATTGCAAAGTAAAATGCTAGAATAATTAGATCATATCAATGACTAATAATGAGCAGAATAATATAAGAAGATGTGGTATGAGTGCCAATAAGAAATCTCTCCATCTAATTCACTATTCGTAAAAGTAAATCATCATAGGCTGAATTACGGTCTTCAACACGGAGCATTGGCTCACACTGAACAACAAACTATAAAGGTCCCCAAAAACGATATCCATGTTACTACTAGTATATATATTACAAAGAAAATTGAGTAAATTGAGTTTATACCTAAGAAAAAAATCAACCCTTCTAAGTACTATATATACCATGGTTCTTACGAGTTAACATATTTAAACAAACGAATCCGAAGGATGAGTTTGTTTAAATATGTTAATGAGTAAAACACATGGTATATAAAATTTGTAATATAAATAAAATGATTGACAGCTTTGAAGACCTTGAACTAATATTGGAAATTGGTCACGTTACAGTTTTATCCAATGAAAAGTAAGCTCGCGCAAGTCACTTTTGCGCCTCGTGTATAATCTGCGTGTTTCATTTAGAAAGCCCGCCGCACAATTTGCAGAAAGAGAAAAAAATGGCAGAACTTCCCGATTTATTGGATTTTGAGGAAAGCGAACTCATTATAACGGCAGCTGAAATGGAAGACGATGTTCATTTATCACAAATTGCGGCCGAAATAGAGGAAGATATTCAATTATCTGAAGTCGCGACCGAAATCGAAGATGATATCAAGTTGGCAGTCTGTTCTCAAGAGATTGAGGCCGACTATTTTGACGATCTGGCTATTTCTCAGGCAGCAAATATAATGGATGTCAATTTGACAATTTCACAAGCAATGAACGTATACGATGTTGAGTGCGAAGAAAATTTTGACTTGGGAACATTTGAACTTGGTTATTTGGCCCGGGAACCAAATACCAGCGGAGTCGAAAACCCCATGAACACAGGGATTAATCGTTTTTCTACATGTGTTTCTGCTGACGAGATCGATAAACTAATAACTTCGCAAACCAACCCGAATACACAAAAGAACACAAAGTGGGCTATAAAAGTGTTTAATGAATGGCGGGCAGCTAGAAGACAAAACGGTGTTGAAATAACAGATTTGTTAACAATGGATGTTAATACGATGGATTATTGGCTACAGAGATTTGTTTTGGAGGCTCGGAAAAAAACGGGAGACGAATATCCTCCGAAGTCGTTGTATTACATCGTCTGTGGTTTAATGAGACATTGCAAGGACAACAAATTATTTCATGTTAACTTCTTTGATGAAAAAGACGGCACATTTGCACAATTTCGCAAAGTGCTTGATGCAAGAATGAAATATTTGCTGGCGAAAGGACTGGGGACTAAACAAAAAAAGGCCGACGCAATATCGGAGGAAGATGAGGAAATGTTGTGGTCATCTGGTGTTTTTGGACAATCAAATTCAACAACACTTCAGTATACTGTTTTTTATTATGCCTGTAAAATGTTTGGCTTGAGGGGTAGGGATGAACATAGGAATTTGCAATGTTCTCAGTTTGAACTTGGAGAAGACGGAAAGGGGAAATACATTAGATTTATTGGCCGTAACAACAAAACTTTCAACGGTGGTCTGGCTCATATGAAAATTAGCAATAAGGATATAAAACATTATTCTAATGACGGTAAGTTTTGTTTTATTGTTAATAATCAAGATATCGTACTGTAAATATAATTATTTTGCATGTTGTTCCTTTCATTAAAAATGCTAAAACATGTACAATTAAGAATTTCTTGGCAAACTCCTTTAACTCGTTATTTAATGAATTTGAAACTTTATTTAATTATTTAATTATTCATTGATGAATCATATTTTTAAGGCTTATATTACCAAACACTAAACAGTAAAATAGTAATTAGGGAGCGTGAGAAGTGTACAGTGAAGTTCCATCTATTTGATCACTAACAAATTCATGTTTTTTACGATTTTTTGTGTTTGCTCTGTCTATCACGACTGACGAAAAACTGCATTCTTTACAAGAGTTATCTCCCATCCACCGTTAGTTTTAAAATTGAAAATGTAAAGCGCAAAGCCCGTTACCGTATTTAAAGTGACAAAATCAACCGAATCGAACACTTCTGTCATATTCAAGACTTGATACAGGAATTTTTGTATGTAGAAAATGGTGGATTAAACCTGGTTTTATAGTTTAACTCTCAAATTGCAAAATACTCATAAATAAAAGACAATGTAACTGCTTTTAATGAAGATGTATATTTTTATCACTTTTCGAAATTGTGCAAATCGAGGTACCCCTCCGTTATACATGTACTAAGTTTACCTACGGTAACTGATTATTTCTTAAAATCGCCATATATACAATATTTGTATTATTTTTAGTTTTATAATTCATTTTCAGGACCTAGGTGTATGTACAACATTTTTGAGACATATCTCAACATGCTTGGTAATGATGGATGCTTTTATCGAAAACCTTTGGCTATGGTCGGAAATACAATCCGGTATGGAAAGCAGCCGCTTGGTGTAAATAAACTAGAAGGGTTAATGAAAGAGATGTGTCAAAAAGCGGGCTTAACTGGAAATTACACAAATCATTCTGGGAAGAGGACGTGCGCAACAGCATTGTACAAAGCAGGATTAGATGAACAAACAATAATGGATCGTACTGGACACAGGTCGTCAGCTGTAAGGGCATACAAATCAAAAACTGATGAAATAGAGCAAAAAGTGTCTTCTGTGTTAAATCCACCAAGTATTGATACAGTTTCTGTTACCCATAATGAATTGGAAGTTGAGGAGCCACCTTTCAAGTGTACAAAACTGGAACCAGTCAACACTGAAAATTCCGCAAATTGTCGTGACATTTCAACGCGCCTAAAATGTTTGAATGATATTACTAACACAAGTGGAACTGTAAATTTTAACAACTGCAATTTTTCTTTCACTTAAACATTTGTTAAAAGAAAGTTAATTGGAATTTTCGCAATGGAACAATTTTTTTATTATTTTTTTCAAAACTGAAAGAAGGAACTTTTCGAATCTTTTTTCAACTTACGGGAGCTAGTGAAAAGCAATTTTTGTTTTGAGTTTAAAACATGTTTCTTGCGATGTGTTGTGTTACAATTGACTTATTGCTTTGTGCAAATGAAACAAATAAATGTTCATGACCTTTCACTTTTTTTTCTGTTTCCAAAATATTTCAGAGGCGGATATCTTTCAAAAAATGGGGTGGAGCTTCAGCCATGGAATAACATGAACATGAATATGTTGTACCATAGCTAAGCTCCGCCTTTATTCCTTTGGATTCTAGTTGAGCTGCATATTTAATTAGCAAGTATGGTACAACATAAATTTGCATATATTATACCATGGTTTTCCCTCGACACACTTTTTAAGCAAATTATTTCATTAAAACATCAAAGGAAAACATCCAATTTATGTTACAATATAGCTATAACCGAATATAAATATACTTCCAAAGTAAACTCTCGTTTGAGAACTGTGTAAAGTAGGTTAGATTCAAACAAGCTACCCTTTGGCAATTAATGTATAGAATGAAGATGTTTTATTAATAAAATTATGTTCTCTCTATTCAAATTGCTACCCAAGCATCTTAAAAATACTTCATTATATTTAAAATGAAAATTCAATGACTTTCTATCAAAGAATCTTGATCATATTCTGAGATTTAAAAAAAATGTTTCCTTATTTAAAATAATTCATTTTAAAGCAGAAAGATCATTTTGTCTATTTGACTTGGAGGTTTCACAATTGTATGACATTATTTTTGATCTTTCAATTTAAATATGACTATATACTAAACTATATCTATTTTCTTGTTAAATTATATAATTTTCTGATGCACAAATCAGTCTTAATTTATGTATAATTGCACTTCAAGTATTCCATTATTCCTATGCATATTTATCATAATGATTTGGCCTTGTATGTCTGTTTCTTTTTTTATCTACTAGTAAATCACACTAGTGTGGATCTAGCCGGCGTTAATATTCATGAGGCTAGCCGTCAATAATATTCATGAGATCAAAACCGCGTTCGATGAAATGTTTGGGTAGTTATTAGATTGTGACAATAAAATAACTTTTGCTGTTAATATCCAATATGGTTATGCTATTTATAGCAATATAAAGTAATTAGGAAATAGTAAGCCAATAGGTGTCTTCTGCAAGGTCCGCGTCATTTAAAATGAAAGTAAATGAAAAGTTTAATTGCATTGCCTCACACAACACAAAACAATTATGAACATTAAAATGTTGTTATTATTGAATCAATGTAAACTATAGTAATTAAAACAAGATGATTAAATATAGGGTAATTAAATGGAATTAATTGTCATATGGGCATTCCATAATCTGTTCGTTGTCTACAAATATAGTCCAATTCTAAAACTAAAATATACAATACATACGATAGTATCACACAAATATAGTCCAATTCTAAAACTAAAATATACAATACATACGATAGTATCACACAATTAAAAAGATCAGAAAAACAAGAAACATAGTTTGTTGAAGGAATATAATAAACAGAAAAATAGAAACTGTCAATTACTATTTCAATGACATAATTCTTCAAAATTACGGAGATCAATAAGAGTCTTTAATCTCAACATTACCAGTCCATTTAATTGCCTCTAAAATGTCCCATAGCACTTATGCCCTAGACCCGTACGAGTTAGTCAGAAAAGGATAAGGGGGGTACCCTGGTATATCACAAATTCGAAAATGAACTATTGCCGGCTGGCCAAACGAAGAGATTCTCCACGTGGGCAATGATACCAGAGGAAGAGGTACTTATTGCCTTTAAAATGGCCCATAGCACTTATACCCTAGACCCGTACGAGTTTGTCAGTAGAGGGTTCAAAGGGGGGATATGGTATCCCGGATACAACAAATTCGAACTGAACTATTGCCGGCTGGCCAAACTAAGAGATTCTCCACATCGGCCATTATACCAGAGGTAGAGGTTGGTATTGCCTCTAAAATGGCCCATAGCACTTATGCCCTAGACCCGTACGAGTTAGTCAGAAAAGGATAAGGGGGGGGTACCCTGGTATATCACAAATTCGAAAATGAACTATTGCCGGCTGGCCAAACGAAGAAATTCTCCACGTGGGCAATGATACCAGAGGAAGAGGTACTTATTGCCTTTAAAATGGCCCATAGCACTTATACCCTAGACTCGTACGAGTTTGTCAGTAGAGGGTTCAAAGGGAGGATATGGTATCCCGGATACAACGAATTCGAACTGAACTATTGCCGGCTGGCCAAACTAAGAGATTCTCAAAATCGGCCATTATACCAGAGGTAGAGGTTGGTATTGCCTCTAAAATAGCCCATAGCACTTATGCCCTAGACCCGTACGAGTTAGTCAGAAAAGGATAAGGGGGGTACCCTGGTATATCACAAATTCGAAAATGAACTATTGCCGGCTGGCCAAACGAAGAGATTCTCCACGTGGGCAATGATACCAGAGGAAGAGGTACTTATTGCCTTTAAAATGGCCCATAGCACTTATACCCTAGACCCGTACGAGTTTGTCAGTAGAGGGTTCAAAGGGGGGATATGGTATCCCGGATACAACAAATTCGAACTGAACTATTGCCGGCTGGCCAAACTAAGAGATTCTCCACATCGGCCATTATACCAGAGGTAGAGGTTGGTATTGCCTCTAAAATGGCCCATAGCACTTATGCCCTAGACCCGTACGAGTTAGTCAGAAAAGGATAAGGGGGGGGTACCCTGGTATATCACAAATTCGAAAATGAACTATTGCCGGCTGGCCAAACGAAGAAATTCTCCACGTGGGCAATGATACCAGAGGAAGAGGTACTTATTGCCTTTAAAATGGCCCATAGCACTTATACCCTAGACCCGTACGAGTTTGTCAGTAGAGGGTTCAAAGGGAGGATATGGTATCCCGGATACAACGAATTCGAACTGAACTATTGCCGGCTGGCCAAACTAAGAGATTCTCAAAATCGGCCATTATACCAGAGGTAGAGGTTGGTATTGCCTCTAAAATAGCCCATAGCACTTATGCCCTAGACCCGTACGAGTTAGTCAGAAAAGGATAAGGGGGGTACCCTGGTATATCACAAATTCGAAAATGAACTATTGCCGGCTGGCCAAACGAAGAGATTCTCCACGTGGGCAATGATACCAGAGGAAGAGGTACTTATTGCCTTTAAAATGGCCCATAGCACTTATACCCTAGACCCGTACGAGTTTGTCAGTAGAGGGTTCAAAGGGGGGATATGGTATCCCGGATACAACAAATTCGAACTGAACTATTGCCGGCTGGCCAAACTAAGAGATTCTCCACATCGGCCATTATACCAGAGGTAGAGGTTGGTATTGCCTCTAAAATGGCCCATAGCACTTATGCCCTAGACCCGTACGAGTTAGTCAGAAAAGGATAAGGGGGGGGGGGTACCCTGGTATATCACAAATTCGAAAATGAACTATTGCCGGCTGGCCAAACGAAGAAATTCTCCACGTGGGCAATGATACCAGAGGAAGAGGTACTTATTGCCTTTAAAATGGCCTATAGCACTTATACCCTAGACCCGTACGAGTTTGTCAGTAGAGGGTTCAAAGGGAGGATATGGTATCCCGGATACAACGAATTCGAACTGAACTATTGCCGGCTGGCCAAACTAAGAGATTCTCAAAATCGGCCATTATACCAGAGGTAGAGGTTGGTATTGCCTCTAAAATAGCCCATAGCACTTATGCCCTAGACCCGTACGAGTTAGTCAGAAAAGGATAAGGGGGGTACCCTGGTATATCACAAATTCGAAAATGAACTATTGCCGGCTGGCCAAACGAAGAGATTCTCCACGTGGGCAATGATACCAGAGGAAGAGGTACTTATTGCCTTTAAAATGGCCCATAGCACTTATACCCTAGACCCGTACGAGTTTGTCAGTAGAGGGTTCAAAGGGGGGATATGGTATCCCGGATACAACAAATTCGAACTGAACTATTGCCGGCTGGCCAAACTAAGAGATTCTCCACATCGGCCATTATACCAGAGGTAGAGGTTGGTATTGCCTCTAAAATGGCCCATAGCACTTATGCCCTAGACCCGTACGAGTTAGTCAGAAAAGGATAAGGGGGGGGGTACCCTGGTATATCACAAATTCGAAAATGAACTATTGCCGGCTGGCCAAACGAAGAAATTCTCCACGTGGGCAATGATACCAGAGGAAGAGGTACTTATTGCCTTTAAAATGGCCCATAGCACTTATACCCTAGACCCGTACGAGTTTGTCAGTAGAGGGTTCAAAGGGAGGATATGGTATCCCGGATACAACGAATTCGAACTGAACTATTGCCGGCTGGCCAAACTAAGAGATTCTCAAAATCGGCCATTATACCAGAGGTAGAGGTTGGTATTGCCTCTAAAATAGCCCATAGCACTTATGCCCTAGACCCGTACGAGTTAGTCAGAAAAGGATAAGGGGGGTACCCTGGTATATCACAAATTCGAAAATGAACTATTGCCGGCTGGCCAAACGAAGAGATTCTCCACGTGGGCAATGATACCAGAGGAAGAGGTACTTATTGCCTTTAAAATGGCCCATAGCACTTATACCCTAGACCCGTACGAGTTTGTCAGTAGAGGGTTCAAAGGGGGGATATGGTATCCCGGATACAACAAATTCGAACTGAACTATTGCCGGCTGGCCAAACTAAGAGATTCTCCACATCGGCCATTATACCAGAGGTAGAGGTTGGTATTGCCTCTAAAATGGCCCATAGCACTTATGCCCTAGACCCGTACGAGTTAGTCAGAAAAGGATAAGGGGGGGTACCCTGGTATATCACAAATTCGAAAATGAACTATTGCCGGCTGGCCAAACGAAGAAATTCTCCACGTGGGCAATGATACCAGAGGAAGAGGTACTTATTGCCTTTAAAATGGCCCATAGCACTTATACCCTAGACCCGTACGAGTTTGTCAGTAGAGGGTTCAAAGGGAGGATATGGTATCCCGGATACAACGAATTCGAACTGAACTATTGCCGGCTGGCCAAACTAAGAGATTCTCAAAATCGGCCATTATACCAGAGGTAGAGGTTGGTATTGCCTCTAAAATAGCCCATAGCACTTATGCCCTAGACCCGTACGAGTTAGTCAGAAAAGGATAAGGGGGGTACCCTGGTATATCACAAATTCGAAAATGAACTATTGCCGGCTGGCCAAACGAAGAGATTCTCCACGTGGGCAATGATACCAGAGGAAGAGGTACTTATTGCCTTTAAAATGGCCCATAGCACTTATACCCTAGACCCGTACGAGTTTGTCAGTAGAGGGTTCAAAGGGGGGATATGGTATCCCGGATACAACAAATTCGAACTGAACTATTGCCGGCTGGCCAAACTAAGAGATTCTCCACATCGGCCATTATACCAGAGGTAGAGGTTGGTATTGCCTCTAAAATGGCCCATAGCACTTATGCCCTAGACCCGTACGAGTTATTCAGAAAAGGATAAGGGGGGGTACCCTGGTATATCACAAATTCGAAAATGAACTATTGCCGGCTGGCCAAACGAAGAGATTCTCCACGTGGGCAATGATACCAGAGGAAGAGGTACTTATTGCCTTTAAAATGGCCCATAGCACTTATACCCTAGACCCGTACGAGTTTGTCAGTAGAGGGTTCAAAGGGGGGATATGGTATCCCGGATACAACAAATTCGAACTGAACTATTGCCGGCTGGCCAAACTAAGAGATTCTCCACATCGGCCATTATACCAGAGGTAGAGGTTGGTATTGCCTCTAAAATGGCCCATAGCACTTATGCCCTAGACCCGTACGAGTTAGTCAGAAAAGGATAAGGGGGGGGGGGGTACCCTGGTATATCACAAATTCGAAAATGAACTATTGCCGGCTGGCCAAACGAAGAAATTCTCCACGTGGGCAATGATACCAGAGGAAGAGGTACTTATTGCCTTTAAAATGGCCCATAGCACTTATACCCTAGACCCGTACGAGTTTGTCAGTAGAGGGTTCAAAGGGAGGATATGGTATCCCGGATACAACGAATTCGAACTGAACTATTGCCGGCTGGCCAAACTAAGAGATTCTCCACATCGGCCATTATACCAGAGGTAGAGGTTGGTATTGTCGATAAAATGGCTCATAGCACTTATGCCCTAGACCCGTACGAGTTAGTCAGGAAAGGATAAGGGGGTACCCTGGTTTATCACAAATTCGAAAATGAACTATTGCAGGCTGGCCAAACGAAGAGATTCTCCACGTGGGCAATGATACCAGAGGAAGAGGTACTTATTGCCTTTAAAAAGGCCCATAGCACTGGTACCCTAGACCCATACGAGTTTGTCAGTAGAGGGTTAAAAGGGGGGATATGGTATTCCGGTTTACAACGAATTCGAACCTAACTATTGTCGGCTGGCCAAAATAAGAGATTCACCACATCGACCATCATACCAGTGGTAGAGGTTGGTATGGCCTATAAAATGGCCCATAGCACTTATGCCCTAGACCCGTACGAGTTAGTCTTGAAAGGATAAGGGGGGTACCCTGGTATATCACAAATTCGAAAATGAACTATTGCCGGCTGACCAAACGAAGAGATTCTCCACGTGGGCAATGATACCACAGGAAGAGGTACTTATTGCCTTTAAAATGGCTCTGAGCACTTGTACCCTAGACCCGTACGAGTTTGTCAGTAGAGGGTTAAAAGGGGGGATATGGTATTCCGGTTTACAACGAATTCGAACTGAACTATTGCCGGCTGGCCAAACTAAGAGATTCTCCACATCAACCATCATACCAGAGGTAGAGGTTGGTATTGCCTATAAAATGGCTCATAGCACGTATGCCCTAGACCCGTACGAGTTAGTCAGGAAAGGATAAGGGGGTACCCTGGTTTATCACAAACTCGAAAATGAACTATTGCCGGCTGGCCAAACGAAGAGATTCTCCACGTGGGGAATGATACCAGAGGAAGAGGTACTTATTGCCTTTAAAATGGCCCATAAAAATTATACCCTAGATCCGTACGAATTTGTCAGTAGAGGGTTCAAATGGGGGGATATGGTATCCCGGATACAACGAATTCGAACTGAAGTATTGCCGGCTGGCCAAACTAAGAGATTCTCCACGTGGGCCATTATACCAGTGTTAGAGGTAGGCATTTCCTCTAAAATAGCCCATAACAATCATGCCCTAGACCTGTGCAAATTTGTCAGCAGACGGTTTAAAGGGGGATATAGTATCCCGGTGTACAACGAAGTCAAAATGAAATATTGCCAGCTGACCGACTAAGATAATCTAAACGTGGACCATATTAGCAGAGGTAGAGGTAGCCATTGCCTTTAAGATGGGTCATAGCACTAACCCTGATTGCGTTGTCAAACATATCAGATGTATGGAATAATGTTGCCTCGAAAATTACCCATGGTTCTTATGTCCTAGACCCGTAACTGTTGAACAGCAAAGGGAAGTCCTCTTGTATATCACAAAGACCAAACTAAGAGATTCTCCTTGTGGGCTAACAAAAAGATTAGCGTAGGTGTTTTCTCTAAAAAGGCCCATGTATCGTATATCATAGATCCGTACGTATTGGTAGGAAAAGGGTAAGGGAATTACTCTTGTATATCAAAATATTCAAACATACTTTTACTTGCTGGTCATTTTAAAGGTAATTAGTACCTTAACCTCTGTATCATGGTCCACGAGGAGAATCTTTTAGTTTGACAAGTCGTCAATAGTTCAATCCGACTTTGAGATATATAAATGTGCCCATCTTTCTCTTTGCTGACTAGGTCGTACGTTCTAGGGTATAGTAGTATGGGTCATTTTAGAGGCAATTCCTATTTCTTCCTCTGATATAATGACCCACGTGGAGAATTTCTTAATTTGGCCATCCGGCAATAGTTTTTTTCGACTTCGTGATGAATCGGAGTACCACAACCCTTGTTATCCCCTCCTGACAAACTCGTACGGGTCTAGGACATAAGTACTATGGGCCATTATACAACTACTACATATACCTCTTGTGTCGTGACCCATGTGGAAAATGTCTTGGTTTGGCCAGCTGGCAATAGTTCATTTCGACTTTGTGATATATAAAGGTACCAACCTTATCCTTTCCTGGCTAAGTCGTACGAGTCTAGGGCATTAAAGATTTTTGTCATTTTTGAGGCAATGGATACCTCTCCCTCTGATATAATGACTCGTGTGAATAATTCTTTCTATTCAAGCTCTAATGTCAACATGTCACACATGTTACAATGAATATGGGCAGCGAGAACGTTGCGTTTGTGATTTTGCTCTTAACATACTTGGGCCGCACATGAATTACTTTAAAATAAATGAAAGTGACCACAACATTAATTATTAATAAAATAAATTACTAGTAAAATTTTAAAATTATATGTAAAATATTTAACAGCCCACGGTTTAAATTCATTTTAATGTCCATATGCTAATCACACGTTATCATTTAACTTTTCACGATTTATATTTAACACATGTTAGTCTATGTTTTTATTTTCGTCTTTTCCTCACTCTGAGCTGCTATATTTTCAAGTTCCAAAGAATTCAAGTTTGATGATTGGTCTAGATATCAAACCAGTTTTTGTTCGAATTATGGCTGATCGTGTAAGTCCATCTTTGCCGTAAAAAAATTTGTCACTGATCGCCAAAGTCCAATTTACTCTAGATACATAGTCCTGAATCTGAACTAAATATTTCCGACGTTAATGTTCTATGTGTTTCGATCTGTGTATCGGTAATATTTCCTAAGCGAATTTATGTATTCCTGCTTCCATCTTTTTATGTAGTTTTTAAGAATTAATGAAAGAAACTTCGATTGTCTAGCCAGTTACTGGTTCATGCGTAGTGTCTTTGGTTCCTGGTTGTAAACTACAGTCTTTAAGGCCGTTATACGGTAGCGTCTTGGTCCGTTTTCAATATAATAAATGTGACGGAGTAAGGGGTTCGTCGTCCGCGTTTGATCCGATGAAACGTATGTTAGTGGGCGATCACTGAGTAAACGTTCTACTTCAGTCATTATCGTGTTGAGTGTTTTATTGTCCATATGTGCTCGTTTAATTCAGTTTTTCGTTATTCCTCTCAATCTCTCCCACCATCCACCGAACAAAATTGATCCATAAGGATTAAGCTTCTCGGTTACATGATGATTTTGATAAATGTTCAATTTCTTATGCTCTCGCATCATACAAATCATTTACAAATACTAAACGTGATGCATGGAAGAAGTCTAACAAAGCTCTTTGTTAATTAAAGCTCGATATAATATTGTCAACATAAAAGTATTTCTTTAACATTGCTGTCCAGTCTGTTGAATTGCAGTCAAATGTTTACGTATAACAGCATTTTGGATAAACGGAGAGAAAGTTGCTCCAAATTATACTGACTTGAATCTGTTTGCGGTTAGTTGACTATTTGGGTCATCCGGGTTACTAAGCATAAGAGAATCTGGTAACATCACGATCCTCTTCATCCAGCCCATAATAAGTAAGGCTTTTTCTATACCTGTAGAGACGGCGTATTTGTGCATTCTAAATCGGAGAAAAATTCCGGTTAAATCATTAAAGTTTGGCCAAAGATCCATCAAACAATCATTTAAGCTTAGATTAATAGGTGAAGGTTTGCAGCTACAGTCAAATACAATTCTGATTGGCGTGGTTGACGACTTTTTACGGAAATGATGGTGCGGTATGGAATGAACAATTGTTTTGGCTGATCGTTCATCAACTCTCTCGATAAATCTACGTTTTTCTTGTTCATTAATAATTTTTCCGTTTTTCTGTAAAAGTGTAAGTTTACGATTAAGACGCTTAATGACATTTTTTGTTCTCCGTTATTCAATACTTCTGTTGTCTAGTAAGGTGTGGTGTTCCTCCTTACAAGGTAACTTATCAACATATCTTTATGTTTCCATATGGTAACCTCTACCATTTGATTTATACACATCTTGGAATTGTCTGTTTTCAGATTTGTTGTCACTATTACTTATACTAGCAGCTTCAACTTCCATAAATTTCTCCATTATAAAAGTTCTACTCTTCAACTCTGTGACTTACTAATATGTTCATCATTGACGTAAGTGTGTGATCTGGATTTGCAGGTATTCAATTGATTGTGCCGGACAGAAGGTTACGGATTTCCGACTTGACGGTAGTAGGTCCTGTTCCTCATACTATTCTATCATCGACAATTGACCAGTAATAATCGAATTAGATATAATTCAATAGAGAATCTTCAACCATTGGGTCATGTGAGACCGGATGGTCTAATTTCAAGCCAAACAAATACTTTATATTTGTTATATTACGTACATAAGTCTTCATTGGTACAGCTATTTCTGGTACAATCAAAACGTTGATAGGTAATTTGTCGTTGTCTGTGCCATCACTTGTGTCACAAAATCCTGACAAGTTTATGGTCTTCTGTCTGGTAATTGTCAAATCAAGCTCTGTAGCTTATTTTTCTGTGATGAGGGCATCTGTGCGCCCTTGTCAAATAATGTGTTTGTGTAAGTACATTGAATGCCCGAACTTACTTGCGCTACGACAGTTTTTAGTCTGTGTCTGTGAGTGAAGAACTGTACCCGTTTTCTTCGCGTTGTGTTGTGTTTACTGAATTGTGTTACTAGTAATATATTCATTAGTGTTACTCTGTTTTTCATCTTTTTAACCTCGTCTTTGCATAAACTAGTATGCTGCTTTATTTTACATTTCCTGCAACTTTTGTGTGATTTGCAATCAGCTATATTGGGGGTCAAAGACAGTTAAAACATAAACGATGCTGTTTAACAACAGAAATATTTGCTGTTTGATCAATTATCTTAGTGCAATTAACAGGAAAATGTGATTCGTTACAAAAGTACACATGATTTTACGTTTATTTGTGTTGATTTATTTTGTACGTACCTTTGCATTGGTGTGACATGCTGCTGTAGTGGTTTAAGTTTCCGTATGATCAGAGGAATTGCCTCTCTCCATAATGTTGAGTTCTTGAGATAGTATATGTAGTAGTTCATTTAATTGCCAACTATTTGATTCATGGTGTCTTGTAAGATTTATGCGTACGTCCCCGGTAACTTTTTCAATATGATAGGGACCAATAATGGGTCATATGTATTCTCTGTCTGACCAAGGGATTCTAAACCACGTACATATGTTTCAATTTTGTCGTAAAAAATAACGTAAGCTCTTGTATGAAGGTATGTAAAATTATGCATTCATGTACGTTTGCGTGATGTTGCGAACTTGTGGCATTTGTGTTTAGCGTTGATGTTTGTACTTAGATAAATTTTGCTATTGGCTGTATTTTTTTTCTAAATTAAATTAATAATCATCAGAGTTAACGATTTCTGTTTCGAAGGTTATTGGAATCAACAAGTTTTGTGCCGCTCTCCCCATTTTTCGTCGAATTTCTGGAATATTCCGGAGACGGCACTACTATGTCCTGCTAGTATCGATTTCAGCTGTAAATTCATCCTGGTCACTTGACACCAATATCGTTAAGAGGTTCACTTGACACCAATATCGTTAAGAGGTTACATCGGACAATAGCTAACAATAACAAAAGTGAATAGAATGTATGTATATCTATTTTGACTCTATTGTCAACACGTGACACTTACGTAACATTACAATGATTAACAACAGCGAAAACTTGATCAATTACTCCTTAACATATTGTCTAAGTATCGGTACCCAATACGATTGTAATACGTAAGTAAGCGTAGCATTGAGTCCGAATTAAGAGAACGCTCGTGTGCGTCTGTCACTATCAGTTTGGTAAGTAAATGATTCGCAGGTAATAAATACGGAAATTTGGTATTCTCTAAAATGATTTCGCTGTGAATCCTTCCATTGCATCTCAAAAAGCTACCGTCATCTATGAAGAGTCACAATTGTCTAGTGCTAGGATATTGCCTTGTGTTTTTATCCTAGATGTTTGGTATATCGGTATATTGGTAGTTAAATATGAACCGCTGAACGTAAGCAGTTACTCAAATCACTTTCCTGAAAATTTCAATATTTCCAATTGTCTATAACGTTACTGATATCATAGTGATCAGTATGAACTTCATTGTTTAGAAATTCCTCGTCTTCGTTTTTTTCTGTAATTGTCAATACCGTTAACTAATTCTGTCTTTTTTTAAAGGACACTATCGATGTATTGATCGACGTCAATTCCTCGTGTTAAGAGATTGGTTGGGTTGCATTCTTTTGGGCAATATCTCCATTAATGCTGATTTTGTAGATTTTGTTATTCCTCGCGCTCGATTCACAATAAATCGTTTAAACAGTTTCGATGATTTAACCAGTGCAATACTATACAGCTATCCGACCAGAAAGCCACGTTTTTACATTAGAAGGTCGATTTTACATGAAAAGCTAGTCTAGTTCCAATAACTGCGGCCATAAGTTCTAGTTGCGGTTATGTAAGGGTTTTCACTTGCGCTAATCTGCTTTTCGCAATCACTAACGTAATTTCGGTTCCGTTGTTCAGATAGTCAAACGCAAAATACGTGTAGTTGAAGGTATACCAAAGATTAGATGAAACAAAGGAGAATACAAAATTCGATCAAGTAGAAGTAATTACAACACTAGGAAAACTTGTGCAAACACAAACATTGTTTTAGGACTTGAATGAACAAATTCTAAAGTTAACGGAACCGGAAGATGTGGTAAATTAGATTATTTCATTCAGATGAATTTTCGGTTAATATGTTAACCTTGATTTGACACGTACGTAAATTCATACAAATGTCCAAAATCCTGCAGTCCCGTCACATTGAATCAAATACTAAAGTACTAGAACGCACACTTTAAATCCAAAAACTATACCGTTTGTTTCAACGCAAAACATAACAAACCTACACAACGCACTGTCGTTTGAAAACCAGTTTGCCCAAGCCATTCTCACAATCAACACGCAATAAAGTACATTTCCTGCAACTTTTAATCAGAGTAACGTACCAAAACTTACGCTTCCAACTTTCGAAGGCACGATTTCAGAATGGCAAACCTTCTGGGACTCATGTGAGTCGTCCGTACATCTTAACTAGTTACTTACAAATATACAAAAGTGTAACTGCTTGAAAGCTCATGAAGTAGAACACGAAGCACTAGATTTAGAAATTCCTTCGCCTATAAATCAGTAAACAAGCTTACGAAGTATTTTACGATCAAATTGGAGGTAGCGTCAAGGTCTAGAAACTTTGGGTAAGACACATGAAACATACGGCACACTACTTCTTCCCATTATTGTCAACAAATTACCCGTTGAAGTCAGAAAATATCTCGCGCGAGGACATAGAACAAAAACGTTGGTATAACGGACCTCCCTGAAAGCATATTAGACGATATCGTTATACCGGACACAGGATAAAAGAGTCGACATCCGAAATTGGTGAAATCTAAATCTTACAAGAATATTAAGACTAGACCTAGCGTTTACTGTCACGAAATACATCCACCAACTAATTGCAGTAAAACAGCCGACACATAATGCCGTATGAACAAATTTGCTATCTTTAACTACCTTGGTATACACAGACTAAACGAATGTAAATCTAAACGCACATTGTAATGAGAAACACCACACAAACTAATGTAATGCACGTTAAACCCACTATCTTCGAATTCGCCCAACGTTCAACTCGTGAATGACATTGATGATACGGAACATAATACTACTATTTTGTATTCTCAACGGACAGAATTGCAATCGAATGTACTTTTGAAAACTGCCGTGGCACAAGTAGGCTCAAATCAGTTCTTTATCGATACGGATAATTCTTTTTGACGAAGGAGGGCAAACATCTTTTGAAACGCAAAACTTAACTAAATTTACAGATAGCGGGAACATAAATAATATATTAATCGGCATTTGGAGGTGCAGAGAAAAACGTGAGACACATAGAAAAGTCAACAATCTATCTCAAAACCGATGTAGGACACGTATTGTCAATCAAAGCACTGATAGTACAGATGATCGGCATGCCTATACAGAATCACATACGTAATATTGATACACAGAACGGTTATTTGCGTGGTTTAAAGATAGCGCACACGGTGACAAAGCACGATTCATTCGAGATATCGTTGCTGGTAGGCGCATATCACTACGGGGACATTGTTAACGATTATATAGTCCGTGTAAACGATCCGACCGCCGTGAAATCCAATATCGGATAAATGCTATCGGTACTTACATACGGTAAGAAAACAAACACGTCGAAGACTAGTATGTGTAATGTTGATAAAAGGGATGATTTTTCATTTCCTATCGTTAATTATCCGTTTTTAGATGGTGACGTTACCTTGTCACCATCTTACGGTGTTTATATATCTCAACTTGTACGATTCGCTCGTGTATGTAACAATGTTTTAGATTTTAACGAGAGAAATTTATGTATTACTGAAAAATTATTACACCAGGGTTTTCGATATCACAAACTAGTCAAAACATTTACTAAATTTTATCATCGGTATAAAGACATCATTCGTAAATATAGCTCAACATGCAGACTTCTAATACGTTCAGGTATTTCACATCCAATTTTTTATGGAAATATTCTTTATAAAGCACAAAGGTGTCAGTATTCACCTCAGAAACTTACAAAACCTTTGAATAGACTTATTAAGAAGGGATATAATTACGATACTGTTGTCAAGTCATTAAAAATTGCATATTTTGGCGTTAATATTGAGTCACTGATAAGGTCCTTGCATCGGAACTAAACACATTTATTCTAAAAACAGTTGTTGGCATGACACGGGTTATGTTCTTCTCATATATGTTATGATGGTATGATACTAAACCACTAACGGGAAGGATTGTGCCTGATGTTCATATGATGAAATCATAATCTTTCAGTCAGTTTAATTGAAGTCTGGAGCTGGCATGTCAGTTAACTGCTAGTAGTCTGTTGTTATTTATGTATTATTGTCATTTTGTTTATTTTCTTTGGTTACATCTTCTGACATCAGACTCGGACTTCTCTTGAACTGAATTTTAATGTGCGTATTGTTATGCGTTTACTTTTCTACATTGGTTAGATGTATATGGGGAGGGTTGAGATCTCACAAACATGTTTAACCCCGCCGCATTTTTGCGCCTGTCCCAAGTCAGGAGCCTCTGACCTTTGTTAGTCTTGTATTATTTTAATTTTAGTTTCTTGTGTACAATTTGGAAATTAGTATGGCGTTCATTATCACTGGACTAGTATATATTTGTTTAGGGGCCAGCTGAAGGACGCCTCCGGGTGCGGGAATTTCTCGCTACATTGAAGACCTGTTGGTGACCCTCTGCTGTTGTTTTTTATTTGGTCGGGTTGTTGTATCTTTGACACATTCCCCATTTCCATTCTCAATTTTATCTAGTATCACACAAAGTTAAAGAATTCAATCTGGAGAGATTTTGGAATTTAGATTCAATAGGAATAAATAGTAGGGAGGTAGACGAAGACGACAATGCATATATTTAAGTCTATCAGGACAGATAAATTGAGTTCTGAGAAAACAAATATTCCGCTATGTTACCTTGAAAACGTGATGAATTGCTTTTTAAATTAAGCAGTCACGAACAGAAGGACAGAAAACGTCCTTCAAAGACTTACTCAAAACTCAGATATGTTAAAGAAGTAAGGGAACATTATACAAGAACAGGAACGAAGAGGATTCTTAGAGAAGGTAGATGAAACAGATGAACTTAAGAAAAGTATCACTACATTCCTTATTATCCTGTACAAAGGAATCAACCACTATGCCTATCAAAATTGTTTACAACTGCATTTGTCGACATCGCATAATTCGCAAAGTTTGAATGACTGATTTGTATGTGGACAACATTCTATTAAGTTTACAGAACGAGGGTGGGCTGACTATAAGGAAGGGAGATCAATGATGGAGGAAACTGGCTTCTATCTACGATCCTGGACGTCAAACCGTGTGGATATACGTAAGCTAGCTAAAACGGAAAAAGTACTACTATATGCGGACAAAACACAAAAGTACTTGGTATGTTATGGAATAGCTGATTCGATGATCTGATGTACCAGAAATTAATACGGCCGCTTTGTGAAAAATTGTGCAAATCATGCTACAGGAATAAAATTTGGCATAGACTCAGCTCAGCTGTTACTCTTTTATTCAAGATAAGGAGGCATTTGAAAAAAATGTCTCACATCCGGTAAAAATCTTAAATGGCCGACATCATACTTAAATCATTCAAATATCAGAGGCTAGTGTAAGTGTGTGAAAAGCGGTTTTTATCATGCTGATATAATAATATTTGGAACAAACCTTTGTTATGTACTACTTTTGGATATTTTATATAGATTAGATGTCTTTTAAAACCCTACTTTCGGTAAAATCCGACATGGCGGACATTGTACTAAAATAAGCTTATTTTTAAAGGAGGGTATTGCTACTATCATTAAATTGTTCAGGAACCTTTCTTTGATGCTGCTAATGGATACAATACATAAGACATATGTCTTTAAAAGCATTACTTCCGGTTATAGTCAAACTGGCGGACATGAAACATCATTATTTTACTTTAATATTCAACTTAATTTCAAAATGTAAAGAAACTGGGTTTTTTTTGTGCTGGTCAGCTACCATTTGGTTTTGGCTTTAAGTTATCTTCTAAACCACCTATTGTATTCTATAGATAATGATTAAATACAAAGCTAACACTTCCGGTATATAAAACCAATTTGGAGTAAATTTCAAAGATGAGTCCTCAGTCCATATCTTCGAAATAGAGCTTTTATTTGGATAGATTGATGAAAATAAGATAAAATCACTGTAGTACTAAAACATCTTTAAAAGTACAGATCATTTATGGCCGCAAATATTCACAATCGGAAAGCTGATTTTCCTCATTTACTAAGACAGCGGCGGTATTGGTTTTTACATCAATAATGTACACGCTCCTGATAAGGTGAAGAGGCCTCACAAAGAGTTGTCCAAAGGGGTTCCAATGTTTCATATTTTCCCCGCCATTATAAGCGTCTGGAATAGTAAGCATAGAAACCAAATCTCAAGCTTGTTACTCATCCACACCCGCCATGGTATATTGCACATTTTACATGATGAAAAACATTAGACCGAGTCGTTCAAATATCATCAATAAGTCTTTCCACTTTCAAAAACATGTTTTCTTGCTTCGTAAACCCTATCTGATAAGTTTGTTCGATCTTACTACAAAACCACGTATCGTTTTATCAATGGCATTATCAAATCCATATCTGGTGATGTTGGCTGATCAATCATCATTCTAAATCATTAAGTCACATCTTCAAACGCCATCCATGTCAACAACGAAGTTTCCTTTCAAGTAAACGTGCACTTGAAAGGTCACGGATAGATTATATCTAAGGCTTTTTCCACTTCCAAATACAAGCCAAAGTTCATCTGCCCCCATGTCACGGAATAATGACACAGCAATGACAGCAGCATCAGTATCGACTGTTCAAGTCATGAGTCAGTTAAGTCTGTGAATCACTGCATCAGACACATGTTTTTTTTTGTATATTGATTCTATAGTATAGGCCTATTCATTTTAACATGGGGCTAAACTTGAAACACCATCATGTGGTGAATAACACAAAACATCCTCAGCATTTGTTGCTACAACTAACTCTTCCTCAAAATCTATTGAGCAAGCGCCTGTGAATAAAAACTAAAAAGTTCTTTCTTAATGTCGTCATCTCTCAGAAAACTTTACCAATTTTGAGATTTGTTTCGACTCTGGATTCGTCTTTGTATTCTCTTACCCCGAAGTGTATTTCTTTTTTCTTGTGGCAGCATTCAAACTACCGGTATTGTCTATATATGCATTCATCCACTGTTACAGTTTCAAATTGTTTCATAACGAGTATGCTGATAGGGTATTATGCCCTTATCTTAAAAAGCATGAAACTATTATGATAAAGTCTTGGATGCATATGACAGTTGTAGCAACACATGTTCAGGATATTCTATCTTTACCGACGTGATGCGTTTCAAGTTAAACACCATATTAATACATATGTATTAAAAGGCTGACACTAGAATCATGCGGTGCATGTGTCTGATGCAGTGAAACACAAAATTAAACAAGTCATTATTCGAACAGTCGTTACTGATGATGCTGTCATTACTGTTTCGCTATTCCGTGACATAGGGGTAGACGAACTATGGATTGTGTTTAAGAGAAGAAAAAACTTTGGATAAATATATATAAATGACCTTCCAAATGCACTCGCGATTAGGGATCACACACAAATATTGTGATCCATTTTCCGGTTGTGATACGGTTCTCTGTTTTCTTGAAAAGGGGGGAAAAGACTGTTTGGGAGACATTGATAGCATTTGAAGATGTGACTTTAACTTAAAGAATGATAATTGATCCGCCTAAATCACCGGTGTTTACTGTAAGATAGCAAAAAATAATCATATGGGGTTAGCATGGTTAACAAAGCAAGAAATATCTATTTACGCAAAAGAGTAGGTTAATTGAGGTTATCAACTTAGTCTAGTCTTTTCCAGCATGCAAAATGTACAATATACTAAGACACGTGTTTAGGGGACGAGCCTGAAATTGGCTCGTATGCTACCAAGTCCAGGCGCTAATGGATGACGACGGGACAAAGAGGATCACTTTTAAAAAACTCTTTCTGAGGGCTCATCATGTTGTCAGAAGCTTGCACATTGTGGATGTAAGAAAGGTTGTCACGGTTGTTTTTATGAAGAAAATCAAGTCTCTCGTGCCCTGCGTCTTGTGCATGTGGTGGTAACTGGGAATTTACAACTTTTTTTTGCCAAATAGTGGTAATTTTTAAAAGGTTTAGTACTTAAGTGATTTTATTTTGATTAAATCAATCTATCCAAAGCTCTACATCGAACATATGGAGTGAGGACTCATCTTTGACATTTACGCCATATTGGTTTTTTTTTACCGGAAGTGTTAACTTTGTATTTAAATATTAATTACAGAATATGATAAGTGGTTTAGAGGATAAATTAAAGCCTAAAGTTGATGACCACCACAAAAAAAAACCACTTTCTTCACATTTTGAAAAAAAAAAAAATATCAAAATAAAAAAATGACATATTTATGTCCTCCATTTTGAATATTACCGGAAGAAAGGATTTTTAAGACATATATCTTATACATTGTATCCCTTGGAAGCATCAAAGAAATGTTACTGTACAATTTAATGATAGTAACAATACGTTAAAACACATTTCAATCCCTCTCCCTAAAAAATAAGCTTATTTTAGTCAATGTCCACCATATTGGATTCTACCGAAAGTAGGGTTTTTAGAGACATTTTATCTATATAATATATCCAAAAGTATTACATAACAGCATGCTGATAGATCCTTTTCACATACTGTGGATTCATTATTATTCGTGGGATACCAATTTCTCGTGGATTTCGTTGGTACAGGCAAACCACGAAATTTGATGTTCAACGAATGACAAATTTTACAAAGGCTTGTTCTAGTATGCAGACTTCGGTAAAACCACGAAATCAAATATCCACGAATATGTAAGTTTCCCTGAATCCACGAAAATTGGTACCCACGAAAATAAATGAATCCACAGTACTAGCCTTCTATATTGGGCCGATTAAAGTATGATGTCCGCCATTTTTTATTTAACCGGCAGTGAGACATTTTTTTCAAATGCCTTCTTATCTGAAATAAAAGAGTAATATTTCAGGAAGGTCTATGCCAATGTTCATGCTTATATCAGGATGTGCACAACTCGTCTGAAATATACTTGTGGCCGCCGGACTAAATGTGATATTCCAATACTAGACATTGTAACAAAAAGTGAGATTTTGAAAATTCTTCGAAAAAATACGATCCACTTATAATACTTAGCCCGGTCACAATACGAACAAAGAAGCTCATACAGGATCTATGGAAAAGTGGATTGAATTGGGATAAACACGTTTCGGAAAACTCTAAGGATTACTGTAGCAAGCGACTTTGAGAAAGCGACACACAACGTATTTCCGAGATATTATTTCTCCGGTAATTCTATTTCGGAATAGTCTGGTAACAGCGCTTCTGTCTTCTGTTCTCCGATCTGACTGATTTCATTTTTTCGAGATCCGGGTCACGGTATCATAAATAAAGATGATAGTTAAGGCAATATGTACTACAACAACTGTTCAGCCAGTACATTAAATATACATATTCGTATTCCAAGGCGAAGTCACTGACAGTACGACGTCGACAATGGACAAGTACAATAAATCGGACGTTATGCTCCCGCGATAGGTTAACCAATAATGGCTAACGTGGAGAATCTCTTAGTATGGCCAGTCAACAATAGTTAATTTTCATTTTTAACCCTCTTCTGAAAAATCTTACGGGTCTAAGGCATCAGTGCTTTTATCAATTTTAAAGGTAATAACTACCTTTGTCCCTGTTATCGTGGCCCTAGTGGAGAATCTTTTAGTTTTGCTAGTCGGCAACAGTTCAATAAACCCCTTTCCCTTTGCTGACTGACTCGTACGGGTCTAGGGCATAAGTGTTAAGGGTCATTTTAGAGTCAATATCAACTTCTACCTCTGGTATAATTGTCGATGTGGAGAATCTCTTAGCTTGGCCAGCCGGCAATAGTTCAGTTCGAATTTGTTGTAAACCGGTATCCCATTTCCCCACTTTTAACCCTCTACTTACTTACTCATACGGGTCTAGGGTATAAGTGCTATAGGTCATTTTAAAGTCAATAAGTACCTCTTCCTCTGGTATTATTGCCTACGGGGACAATATCTTCGTTTGGCCAGCCGGCAATAATTCATTTCGAATTTGTGATATACTTGGGTACCCCCTCCTTATCCTTTCCTGACTAACTCGTACGGGTCTAGGGCATAAGTGCTATCGGCCATTTTAGAGGCAGTACCAACCTCTACCTCTGGTATAATGGTCGATGTTGAGAATCTTTTAGTTTGGCCAGCCGGCAATAGTTCAGTTCGAATTCGTTGTAAACCGGAATACCATATCCCCCCTTTTAACCCTCTACTGACAAACTCGTACGGGTCTAGGGTACAAGTGCTTGGAGCCATTTTTAAGGCAATAAGTACCTCTTCCTCTGGTATCATTGCCCACGTGGAGAATCTCTTCGTTTGGCCAGCCGGCAATAGTTCATTTTCGAATTTGTGATATACCAGGCTACCCCCTTATCCTTTTCTGACTAACTCGTACGGGTCTAGGGCATAAGTGCTATGGGTCATTTTAGAGGCAATACTAACCTCTACCTCTGGTATAATGGCCGATGTGGAGAATCTCTTAGTTTGGCCAGCCGGCAATAGTTCAGTTCGAATTCGTTGTATCCGGGATACCATATCCTCCCTTTGAACCCTTTACTGACAAACTCGTACGGGTCTAGGGTATAAGTGCTATGGGCCATTTTAAAGGCAATAAGTACCTCTTCCTCTGGTATCATTGCCCACGTGGAGAATCTCTTCGTTTGGCCAGCCGGCAATAGTTCAGTTCGAATTCGTTGTATCCGGGATACCATATCCCCCTTTGAACCCTCTACTGACAAACTCGTACGGGTCTAGGGCATAAGTGCTATGGGCCACTTTATAGGCCATACCAACCTCTACCTCTGGTATGATGGTCGATGTGGAGAATCTCTTAGTTTGGCCAGCCGGCAATAGTTCAGTTCGAATTCGTTGTATCCGGGATACCATATCCTCCCTTTGAACCCTCTACTGTCAAACTCGTACGGGTCTAGGGTATAAGTGCTATGAGCCATTTTAAAGGCAATAAGTACCTCTTCCTCTGGTATCATTGCCCACGTGGAGAATCTCTTCGTTTGGCCAGCCGGCAATAGTTCATTTTCGAATTTGTGATATACCAGGGTACCGCCCTTATCCTTTTCTGACTAACTCGTACGGGTCTAGGGCATAAGTGCTATGGGCCATTTTAGAGGCAATACCAACCTCTACCTCTGGTATAATGGCCGATGTGGAGAATCTCTTAGTTTGGCCAGCCGGCAATAGTTCATTTTCGAATTCGTTGTATCCGGGATACCATATCCTCCCTTTGAACCCTCTACTTACAAACTCGTACGGGTCTAGGGTATAAGTGCTATGGGCCATTTTGAAGGCAATAAGTACCTCTTCCTCTGGTATCATTATCCACGTGGGGAATCTCTTCGTTTGGCCAGCCGGCAATAGTTCATTTTCGAATTTGTGATATACCAGGGTAGCCCCCTTATCCTTTTCTGACTAACTCGTACGGGTCTAGGGCATAATTGCTATGGGCCATTTTAGAGGCAATACCAACCTCTACCTCTGGTATAATGGCCGATGTGGAGAATCTCTTAGTTTGGCCAGCCGGCAATAGTTCAGTTCGAATTCGTTGTATCCGGGATACCATATCCCCCCTTTTAACCCTCTACTGACAAACTCGTATGGGTCTAGGGTATAAGTGCTATGGGCCATTTTAAAGGCAATAATTACCTCTTCCTCTGGTATCATTGCCCACGTGGAGAATCTCTTCGTTTGGCCAGCCGGCAATAGTTCATTTTCGAATTTGTGATATACCAGGATAGCCCCCTTATCCTTTTCTGACTATCTCGTACGGGTCTAGGGCATACGTGCTATGAGCCATTTTATAGGCAATACTAACCTCTACCTCTAGTATGATGGTTGATGTGGAGAATCTCTTAGTTTGGCCAGCCGGCAATAGTTCAGTTCGAATTCGTTGTAAACCGGAATACCATATCCCCCCTTTTAACCCTCTACTGACAAACTCGTACGGGTCTAGGGTACAAGTGCTCAGAGCCATTTTAAAGGCAATAAGTACTTCTTCCTGTGGTATCATTGCCTACGTGGAGAATCTCTTCGTTTGGTCAGCCGGCAATAGTTCATTTTCGAATTTGTGATATACCAGGGAACCCCCCTAATCCTTTCAAGACTAACTCGTACGGGTCTAGGGCATAAGTGTTATGGGCCACTTTATAGGCCATACCAACCTCTACCTCTGGTATGATGGTCGATGTGGAGAATCTCTTAGTTTGGCCAGCCGGTAATAGTTCAGTTCGAATTCGTTGTATCCGGGATACCATATCCTCCCTTTGAACCCTCTACTGTCAAACTCGTACGGGTCTAGGGTATAAGTGCTATGAGCCATTTTAAAGGCAATAAGTACCTCTTCCTCTGGTATCATTGCCCACGTGGAGAATCTCTTCGTTTGGCCAGCCGGCAATAGTTCATTTTCGAATTTGTGATATACCAGGGTACCGCCCTTATCCTTTTCTGACTAACTCGTACGGGTCTAGGGCATAAGTGCTATGGGCCATTTTAGAGGCAATACCAACCTCTACCTCTGGTATAATGGCCGATGTGGAGAATCTCTTAGTTTGGCCAGCCGGCAATAGTTCATTTTCGAATTCGTTGTATCCGGGATACCATATCCCCCCTTTGAACCCTCTACTTACAAACTCGTACGGGTCTAGGGTATAAGTGCTATGGGCCATTTTGAAGGCAATAAGTACCTCTTCCTCTGGTATCATTATCCACGTGGGGAATCTCTTCGTTTGGCCAGCCGGCAATAGTTCATTTTCGAATTTGTGATATACCAGGGTAGCCCCCTTATCCTTTTCTGACTAACTCGTACGGGTCTAGGGCATAATTGCTATGGGTCATTTTAGAGGCAATACCAACCTCTACCTCTGGTATAATGGCCGATGTGGAGAATCTCTTAGTTTGGCCAGCCGGCAATAGTTCAGTTCGAATTCGTTGTATCCGGGATACCATATCCCCCCTTTTAACCCTCTACTGACAAACTCGTATGGGTCTAGGGTATAAGTGCTATGGGCCATTTTAAAGGCAATAATTACCTCTTCCTCTGGTATCATTGCCCACGTGGAGAATCTCTTCGTTTGGCCAGCCGGCAATAGTTCATTTTCGAATTTGTGATATACCAGGATAGCCCCCTTATCCTTTTCTGACTAACTCGTACGGGTCTAGGGCATACGTGCTATGAGCCATTTTATAGGCAATACTAACCTCTACCTCTAGTATGATGGTTGATGTGGAGAATCTCTTAGTTTGGCCAGCCGGCAATAGTTCAGTTCGAATTCGTTGTAAACCGGAATACCATATCCCCCCTTTTAACCCTCTACTGACAAACTCGTACGGGTCTAGGGTACAAGTGCTCAGAGCCATTTTAAAGGCAATAATTACTTCTTCCTGTGGTATCATTGCCTACGTGGAGAATCTCTTCGTTTGGTCAGCCGGCAATAGTTCATTTTCGAATTTGTGATATACCAGGGAACCCCCTTATCCTTTCAAGACTAACTCGTACGGGTCTAGGGCATAAGTGTTATGGGCCACTTTATAGGCCATACCAACCTCTACCTCTGGTATGATGGTCGATGTGGAGAATCTCTTAGTTTGGCCAGCCGGCAATAGTTTAGTTCGAATTCGTTGTAAACCGGAATACCATATCCCTCCTTTTAACCTTCCACTGACAAACTCGTACGGGTCTAGGGTACAAGTGCTATGGGCCATTTTAAAGGCAATAAGTACCTCTTCCTCTGGTATCATTGCCCACGTGGAGAATCTCTTTGTTTGGCCAGCCGGCAATAGTTCATTTTCGAATTTGTGATATACCAGGGTACCCCCCTTATCCTTTCCTGACTAACTCGTACGGGTCTAGGGCATAAGTGATATCGACCATTTTAGAGGCAATACCAACCTCTACCTCTGGTATGATGGTTGATGTGGAGAATCTCTTAGTTTGGCCAGCCGGCAATAGTTCAGTTCGAATTCGTTGTAAACCGGAATACCATATCCCCCCTTTTAACCCTCTACTGACAAACTCGTACGGGTCTAGGGTACACGTGCTCTGGGCCATTTTAAAGGCAATAAGTACTTCTTCCTCTGGTATCATTGCCCACGTGGAGAATCTCTTCGTTTGGCCAGCCGCCAATAGTTCATTTTCGAATTTGTGATATACCAGGGTACCCCCCTTATCCTTTCAAGACTAACTCGTACGGGTCTAGGGCATAAGTGCTATGGGCCATTTTATAGGCCATACCAACCTTTACCTCTGGTATAATGGTCGATGTGGTGAATCTCTTATTTTGGCCAGTCGACAATAGTTCAGTTCGAATTCGTTGTAAACCGGAATACCATATCCCCCCTTTTAACCCTCTACTGACAAACTCGTATGGGTCTAGGGTATAAGTGCTATGGGCCATTTTAAAGGCAATAAGAACCTCTTCCTCTGGTATCATTGCCCACGTGGAGAGACTCTTCGTTTGGCCAGCCGGTAATAATTCATTTTAGAATTTGTGATAAACCAGGGTACCCCCTTATCCTTTCCTGACTAACTCATACGGGTCTAGGGCATACGTGCTATGGGCCATTTTAGAGGCAATACCAACCTCTACCTCTGGTATAATGGTTGATGTGGAGAATTTCTTAGTTTGGCCAGCCGGCAATAGTTCAGTTCGAATTCGTTGTAAACCGGAATACCATATCCCCCCTTTTAACCCTCTACTGACAAACTCGTACGGGTCTAGGGTACAAGTGCTCAGAGCCATTTGAAAGGCAATAAGTACCTCTGCCTGTGGTATCATTGCCTACGTGGAGAATCTCTTCGTTTGGTCAGCCGGCAATAGTTCATTTTCGAATTTGTGATATACCAGGGAACCCCCCTAATCCTTTCAAGACTAACTCGTACGGGTCTAGGGCATAAGTGCTATGGGCCACTTTATAGGCCATACCAACCTCTACCTCTGGTATGATGGTCGATGTGGAGAATCTCTTAGTTTGGCCAGTCGGCAATAGTTCAGTTCGAATTCGTTGTAAACCGGAATACCATATCCCCCTTTTAACCTTCCACTGACAAACTCGTACGGGTCTAGGGTACAAGTGCTATGGGCCATTTCAAAGGCAATAAGTACCTCTTCCTCTGGTATCATTGCCCACATGGAGAATCTCTTTGTTTGGCCAGCCGGCAATAGTTCATTTTCGAATTTGTGATATACCAGGGTACCCCCCTTATCCTTTCAAGACTAACTCGTACGGGTCTAGGGCATAAGTGCTCTGGGCCATTTTATAGGCCATACCAACCTTTACCTCTGGTATGATGGTCGATGTGGTGAATCTCTTATTTTGGCCAGCCGACAATAGTTCAGTTCGAATTCGTTGTAAACCGGAATACCATATCCCCCCTTTTAACCCTCTACTGACAAAGTCGTATGGGTCTAGGGTATAAGTGCTATGGGCCATTTGAAAGGCAATAAGAACCTCTTCCTCTGGTATCATTGCCCACGTGGATAATCTCTTCGTTTGGCCAGCCGGCAATAGTTCATTTTAGAATTTGTGATAAACCAGGGTACCACCTTATCCTTTCCTGACTAACTCATACGGGTCTAGGGCATAAGTGCTATAGGCCATTTTAGAGGCAATACCAACCTCTACCTCTGGTATAATGGTCGATGTGGAGAATCTCTTAGTTTGGCCAGCCGGCAATAGTTCAGTTCGAATTCGTTGTATCCGGGATACCATATCCCCCCTTTGAACCCTCTACTGACAAACTCGTACGGGTCTAGGGTATAAGTGCTATGGGCCATTTGAAAGGCGATAAAAACCTCTTCCTCTGGTATCATTGCCCACGTGGAGAATCTCTTCGTTTGGCCAGCCGACAATAGTTCATTTTCGAATTTGTGATATACCAGGGTACCCCCCTTATCCTTTTCTGACTAACTCGTACGGGTCTAGGGCATAAGTGCTATGGGCCATTTTAGAGGCAATACCAACCTCTACCACTGGTATAATGGTCAATGTGGAGAGTGTCTTACTTTGGCCAGCCGGCAATAGTTCAATTCGAATTCGTTGTAAACCGGAATACCATATCCCTCCTTTGAACCCTCTACTGACAAACTCGTACGGGTCTAGGGTATAAGTACTATGGGCCATTTTAAAGGCAATAAGGACCTCTTCCTCTGGTATCATTGCCCACGTGGAGAATCTCTTTGTTTGGCCAGCCGGCAATAGTTCATTTTCGAATTTGTGATATACCAGGGTACCCCCTTATCCTTTTCTGACTAACTGGTACGGGTCTAGGGCATAAGTGCTATGGGCCATTTTAGAGGCAATACCAACCTCTACCTCTGGTATAATGGCCGATGTGGAGAATCTCTTAGTTTGGCCAGCCGGCAATAGTTCAGTTCGAATTCGTTGTATCCGGGATACTATATCCCCCCTTTGAACCCTCTACTGACAAACTCGTACGGGTCTAGGGTATAAGTGCTATGGGCCATTTTGAAGGCAATAAGTACCTCTTCCTCTGGTAGCATTATCCACGTGGGGAATCTCTTCGTTTGGCCAGCCGGCAATAGTTCATTTTCGAATTTGTGATATACCAGGGTAGCCCCCTTATCCTTTTCTGACTAACTCGTACGGGTCTAGGGCATAATTGCTATGGGTCATTTTAGAGGCAATACCAACCTCTACCTCTGGTATAATGGCCGATGTGGAGAATCTCTTAGTTTGGCCAGCCGGCAATAGTTCAGTTCGAATTCGTTGTATCCGGGATACCATATCCCCCCTTTTAACCCTCTACTGACAAACTCGTATGGGTCTAGGGTATAAGTGCTATGGGCCATTTTAAAGGCAATAATTACCTCTTCCTCTGGTATCATTGCCCACGTGGAGAATCTCTTCGTTTGGCCAGCCGGCAATAGTTCATTTTCGAATTTGTGATATACCAGGATAGCCCCCTTATCCTTTTCTGACTAACTCGTACGGGTCTAGGGCATACGTGCTATGAGCCATTTTATAGGCAATACTAACCTCTACCTCTAGTATGATGGTTGATGTGGAGAATCTCTTAGTTTGGCCAGCCGGCAATAGTTCAGTTCGAATTCGTTGTAAACCGGAATACCATATCCCCCCTTTTAACCCTCTACTGACAAACTCGTACGGGTCTAGGGTACAAGTGCTCAGAGCCATTTTAAAGGCAATAAGTACTTCTTCCTGTGGTATCATTGCCTACGTGGAGAATCTCTTCGTTTGGTCAGCCGGCAATAGTTCATTTTCGAATTTGTGATATACCAGGGAACCCCCCTAATCCTTTCAAGACTAACTCGTACGGGTCTAGGGCATAAGTGTTATGGGCCACTTTATAGGCCATACCAACCTCTACCTCTGGTATGATGGTCGATGTGGAGAATCTCTTAGTTTGGCCAGCCGGCAATAGTTCAGTTCGAATTCGTTGTATCCGGGATACCATATCCCCCCTTTTAACCCTCTACTGACAAACTCGTATGGGTCTAGGGTATAAGTGCTATGGGCCATTTTAAAGGCAATAATTACCTCTTCCTCTGGTATCATTGCCCACGTGGAGAATCTCTTCGTTTGGCCAGCCGGCAATAGTTCATTTTCGAATTTGTGATATACCAGGATAGCCCCCTTATCCTTTTCTGACTAACTCGTACGGGTCTAGGGCATACGTGCTATGAGCCATTTTATAGGCAATACTAACCTCTACCTCTAGTATGATGGTTGATGTGGAGAATCTCTTAGTTTGGCCAGCCGGCAATAGTTCAGTTCGAATTCGTTGTAAACCGGAATACCATATCCCCCCTTTTAACCCTCTACTGACAAACTCGTACGGGTCTAGGGTACAAGTGCTCAGAGCCATTTTAAAGGCAATAAGTACTTCTTCCTGTGGTATCATTGCCTACGTGGAGAATCTCTTCGTTTGGTCAGCCGGCAATAGTTCATTTTCGAATTTGTGATATACCAGGGAACCCCCCTAATCCTTTCAAGACTAACTCGTACGGGTCTAGGGCATAAGTGTTATGGGCCACTTTATAGGCCATACCAACCTCTACCTCTGGTATGATGGTCGATGTGGAGAATCTCTTAGTTTGGCCAGCCGGCAATAGTTTACTTCGAATTCGTTGTAAACCGGAATACCATATCCCTCCTTTTAACCTTCCACTGACAAACTCGTACGGGTCTAGGGTACAAGTGCTATGGGCCATTTTAAAGGCAATAAGTACCTCTTCCTCTGGTATCATTGCCCACGTGGAGAATCTCTTTGTTTGGCCAGCCGGCAATAGTTCATTTTCGAATTTGTGATATACCAGGGTACCCCCCTTATCCTTTCCTGACTAACTCGTACGGGTCTAGGGCATAAGTGATATCGACCATTTTAGAGGCAATACCAACCTCTACCTCTGGTATGATGGTTGATGTGGAGAATCTCTTAGTTTGGCCAGCCGGCAATAGTTCAGTTCGAATTCGTTGTAAACCGGAATACCATATCCCCCCTTTTAACCCTCTACTGACAAACTCGTACGGGTCTAGGGTACACGTGCTCTGGGCCATTTTAAAGGCAATAAGTACTTCTTCCTCTGGTATCATTGCCCACGTGGATAATCTCTTCGTTTGGCCAGCCGGCAATAGTTCATTTTCGAATTTGTGATATACCAGGGTACCCCCCTTATCCTTTCAAGACTAACTCGTACGGGTCTAGGGCATAAGTGCTATGGGCCATTTTATAGGCCATACCAACCTTTACCTCTGGTATGATGGTCGATGTGGTGAATCTCTTATTTTGGCCAGCCGACAATAGTTCAGTTCGAATTCGTTGTAAACCGGAATACCATATCCCCCCTTTTAACCCTCTACTGACAAACTCGTATGGGTCTAGGGTATAAGTGCTATGGGCCATTTTAAAGGCAATAAGAACCTCTTCCTCTGGTATCATTGCCCACGTGGAGAGACTCTTCGTTTGGCCAGCCGGTAATAATTCATTTTAGAATTTGTGATAAACCAGGGTACCCCCTTATCCTTTCCTGACTAACTCATACGGGTCTAGGGCATACGTGCTATGGGCCATTTTAGAGGCAATACCAACCTCTACCTCTGGTATAATGGTTGATGTGGAGAATTTCTTAGTTTGGCCAGCCGGCAATAGTTCAGTTCGAATTCGTTGTAAACCGGAATACCATATCCCCCCTTTTAACCCTCTACTGACAAACTCGTACGGGTCTAGGGTACAAGTGCTCAGAGCCATTTGAAAGGCAATAAGTACCTCTGCCTGTGGTATCATTGCCTACGTGGAGAATCTCTTCGTTTGGTCAGCCGGCAATAGTTCATTTTCGAATTTGTGATATACCAGGGAACCCCCCTAATCCTTTCAAGACTAACTCGTACGGGTCTAGGGCATAAGTGCTATGGGCCACTTTATAGGCCATACCAACCTCTACCTCTGGTATGATGGTCGATGTGGAGAATCTCTTAGTTTGGCCAGTCGGCAATAGTTCAGTTCGAATTCGTTGTAAACCGGAATACCATATCCCCCTTTTAACCTTCCACTGACAAACTCGTACGGGTCTAGGGTACAAGTGCTATGGGCCATTTTAAAGGCAATAAGTACGTCTTCCTCTGGTATCATTGCCCACATGGAGAATCTCTTTGTTTGGCCAGCCGGCAATAGTTCATTTTCGAATTTGTGATATACCAGGGTACCCCCCTTATCCTTTCAAGACTAACTCGTACGGGTCTAGGGCATAAGTGCTCTGGGCCATTTTATAGGCCATTCCAACCTTTACCTCTGGTATGATGGTCGATGTGGTGAATCTCTTATTTTGGCCAGCCGACAATAGTTCAGTTCGAATTCGTTGTAAACCGGAATACCATATCCCCCCTTTTAACCCTCTACTGACAAAGTCGTATGGGTCTAGGGTATAAGTGCTATGGGCCATTTGAAAGGCAATAAGAACCTCTTCCTCTGGTATCATTGCCCACGTGGATAATCTCTTCGTTTGGCCAGCCGGCAATAGTTCATTTTAGAATTTGTGATATACCAGGGTACCACCTTATCCTTTCCTGACTAACTCATACGGGTCTAGGGCATAAGTGCTATGGGCCATTTTAGAGGCAATACCAACCTCTACCTCTGGTATAATGGTCGATGTGGAGAATCTCTTAGTTTGGCCAGCCGGCAATAGTTCAGTTCGAATTCGTTGTATCCGGGATACCATATCCCCCCTTTGAACCCTCTACTGACAAACTCGTACGGGTCTAGGGTATAAGTGCTATGAGCCATTTGAAAGGCGATAAAAACCTCTTCCTCTGGTATCATTGCCCACGTGGAGAATCTCTTCGTTTGGCCAGCCGACAATAGTTCATTTTCGAATTTGTGATATACCAGGGTACCCCCCTTATCCTTTTCTGACTAACTCGTACGGGTCTAGGGCATAAGTGCTATGGGCCATTTTAGAGGCAATACCAACCTCTACCACTGGTATAATGGTCAATGTGGAGAGTGTCTTACTTTGGCCAGCCGGCAATAGTTCAATTCGAATTCGTTGTAAACCGGAATACCATATCCCTCCTTTGAACCCTCTACTGACAAACTCGTACGGGTCTCGGGTATAAGTACTATGGGCCATTTTAAAGGCAATAAGGACCTCTTCCTCTGGTATCATTGCCCACGTGGAGAATCTCTTTGTTTGGCCAGCCGGCAATAGTTCATTTTCGAATTTGTGATATACCAGGGTACCCCCCTTATCCTTTTCTGACTAACTGGTACGGGTCTAGGGCATAAGTGCTATGGGCCATTTTAGAGGCAATACCAACCTCTACCTCTGGTATAATGGCCGATGTGGAGAATCTCTTAGTTTGGCCAGCCGGCAATAGTTCAGTTCGAATTCGTTGTATCCGGGATACTATATCCCCCCTTTGAACCCTCTACTGACAAACTCGTACGGGTCTAGGGTATAAGTACTCTGGGCCATTTTAAAGGCAACAAGGACCTCTTCCTCTGGTATCATTGCCCACGTGGAGAATCTCTTCGTTTGGCCAGCCGGCAATAGTTCATTTTCGAATTTGTGATATACCAGGGTACCCCCTTAACCTTTTCTGACTAACTCGTACGGGTCTAGGGCATAAGTGCTATGAGCCATTTTAGAGGCAATACCAACCTCTACCTCTGGTATAATGGTCGATGTGGAGAATCTCTTAGTTTGGCCAGCCGGCAATAGTTCAGTTCGAATTCGTTGTATCCGGGATATCATATCCCCCCTTTGAACCCTCTACTGACAAACTCGTACGGGTCTAGGGTATAAGTGCTTTAGGCCATTTTAAAGGCAATAAATACCTCTTCCTCTGGTATCATTGCCCACGTGGAGAATCTCTTCGTTTGGCCAGCCGGCAATAGTTCATTTTCGAATTTGTGATATACCAGGGTACCCCCTTATCCTTTTCTGACTAACTCGTACGGGTCTAGGGCATAATTGCTATGGGCCATTTTAGAGGCAATACCAACCTCTACCTCTGGTATAATGGTCGATGTGGAGAATCTCTTAGTTTGGCCAGCCGGCAATAGTTCAGTTCGAATTCGTTGTATCCGGGATACCATATCCCCCCTTTGAACCCTCTACTGACAAACTCGTACGGGTCTAGGGTATAAGTGCTATAGGCCATTTTAAAGGCAATAAGTACCTCTTCCTCTGGTAGCATTGCCCACGTGGAGAATCTCTTCGTTTGGCCAGCCGGCAATAGTTCATTTTCGAATTTGTGATATACCAGGGTAGCCCCCTTATCCTTTTCTGACTTACTCGTACGGGTCTAGGGCATAAGTGCTATGGGCCATTTTAGAGGCAATACCAACCTCTACCTCTGGTATAATGGCCGATGTGGAGAATCTCTTAGTTTGGCCAGCCGGCAATAGTTCATTTTCGAATTCGTTGTATCCGGGATACCATATCCCCCCTTTGAACCCTCTACTGACAAACTCGTACGTGTCTAGGGTATAAGTGCTATGGGCCATTTTGAAGGCAATAAGTACCTCTTCCTCTGGTAGCATTGCCCACGTGGAGAATCTCTTCGTTTGGCCAGCCGGCAATAGTTCATTTTCGAATTTGTGATATACCAGGGTACCCCCCTTATCCTTTTCTGACTAACTCGTACGGGTCTAGGGCATAAGTGCTATTGGCCATTTTAGAGGCAATACCAACCTCTACCTCTGGTATAATGGCCGATGTGGATAATCTCTTAGTTTGGCCAGCCGGCAATAGTTCAGTTCGAATTCGTTGCATCCGAGTTACCATATCCCCCCTTTGAACCCTCTACTGACAAACTCGTACGGGTCTAGGGTACAAGTGCTATAGGCCATTTTAAAGGCAATAAGTACCTCTTTCTCTGGTATCATTGCCCACGTGGAGAATCTCTTCGTTTGGCCAGCCGGCAATAGTTCATTTTCGAATTTGTGATATACCAGGGTACCCCCCTTATCCTTTTCTGACTAACTCGTACGGGTCTAGGGCATAAGTGCTATGGGCCATTTTAGAGGCAATACCAACCTCTATCTCTGGTATAATGGTCGATGTGGAGAATCTCTTAGTTTGGCCAGCCGGCAATAGTTCAGTTCGAATTTGTTGTATCCGGGATACCATATCCCCCCCTTTGAACCCTCTACTGACAAACTCGTACGGGTCTAGGGTATAAGTGCTATGAGCCATTTTAAAGGCAATAATTACCTCTTCCTCTGGTATCATTGTCCACGTGGAGAATCTCTTCGTTTGGCCAGCCGGCAATAGTTCATTTTCGAATTTGTGATATACCAGGGTAGCCCCCTTATCCTTTTCTGACTAACTCGTACGGGTCAAGGGCATAAGTGCTATGGGCCATTTTAGAGGCAATACCAACTTTACCTCTGGTATAATGGCCGATGTGGAGAATCTCTTAGTTTGGCCAGCCGGCAATAGTTCAGTTCGAATTCGTTGTATCCGGGATACCATATCCCCCCCTTTGAACCCTCTACTGACAAACTCGTACGGGTCTAGGGTACAAGTGCTATAGGCCATTTTAAAGGCAATAAGTACCTCTTTCTCTGGTATCATTGCCCACGTGGAGAATCTCTTCGTTTGGCCAGCCGGCAAAAGTTCATTTTGGAATTTGTGATATACCAGGGTACCCCCCTTATCCTTTTCTGACTAATTCTTACGGGTCTAGGGCATAAGTGCTCTGAGCCATTTTATAGACAATACCAACCTCTACCTCTGGTATGATGGTCGATGTGGAGAATCTCTTAGTTTGGCCAGCCGGCAATAGTTCAGTTCGAATTCGTTGTAAACCGGAATACCATATCTCCCCTTTTAGCCTTCTACTGACAAACTCGTACGGGTCTAGGGTACAAGTGCTATGAGCAATTTTAAAGGTAATAAGTACCTCTTCCTCTGGTATCATTGCCCACGTGGAGAATATCTTCGTTTGACCAGCCGGCAATAGTTCATTTTCGAATTTGTGATATACCAGGGTACCCCCCTTATCCTTTCCTGACTAACTCGTACGGGTCTAGGGCATAAGTGCTCTGGGCCATTTTATAGGCAATACCAACCTCTACCTCTGGTATGATGGTTGATGTGGAGAATCTCTTAGTTTGGCCAGCCGGCAATAGTTCAGTTCGAATTCGTTGTAAACCGGAATACCATATCCCCCCTTTTAACCTTCTACTGACAAACTCGTACGGGTCTAGGGTACAAGTGCTTTGGGCCATTTTAAAGGCAATAAGTACCTCTTCCTCTGGTATCATTGCCCACGTGGAGAATCTCTTCGTTTGGCCAGCCGGCAATAGTTCATTTTGGAATTTGTGATATACCAGGGTACCCCCCTTATCCTTTCCTGACTAACTCGTACGGGTCAAGGGCATAAGTGCTATAAGCCATTTTATAGGCAATACCAACCTCTACCTCTGGTATGATGGTTGATGTGGAGAATCTCTTAGTTTGACCAGCCGGCAATAGTTCAGTTCGAATTCGTTGTAAACCGGAATACCATATCCCCCCTTTTAACCCTCTACTGACAAACTCGTACGGGTCTAGGGTACAAGTGCTATGAGCCATTTTAAAGGCAATAAGTACCTCTTCCTCTGGTATCATTGCCCACGTGGAGAATCTCTTTATTTGGCCAGCCGCAATAGTTCATTTTCGAATTTGTGATGTACCAGAGTACCCCCCTTATCCTTTCCAGACTAACTCGTACGGGTCTAGGGCATAAGTGCTCTGGGCCATTTTATAGGCAATACCAACCTCTACCTCTGGTATGATGGTCGATGTGGAGAATCTCTTAGTTTGGCCAGCCGGCAATAGTTCAGTTCGAATTCGTTGTAAACCGGAATACCATATCCCCCCTTTTAACCCTCTACTGACAAACTCGTACGGGTCTAGGGTACAAGTGCTAAGGGCCATTTTAAAGGCAATAAGTACCTCTTCCTCTGGTATTATTGCCCACGTGGAGAATCTCTTCGTTTTGCCAGCCGGCAATACTTCATTTTCGAATTTGTGATATACCAGGGTACCCCCCCCCCCCTTATCCTTTCCTGACTAACTCGTACGGGTTTAGGGCATAAGTGCTATGGGCCATTTTAAAGGCAATGATATAAATTGTTAATGTTAAGATTAATGACTGAGATTGGTCTCCGTAATTTTGAAGAATTATATGTCATTGAAATAGTACTTGACAGTTTTTATTTTTCTGTTGTTTTTATTTCTGCAATTAACTATATTTCTATTTTTTCTGATCTGTTTAAATAGAAAATACTGTCTGTATTGTATGTTTTAGTTTCATGATTGGACAACGAACAACGAACAAATTATGGAATGCCCATATGACCATCAATTCTCTGTAATTCCTAAATTTCTATACTAGTATTCAATCATTTTTTTTATTTATTGTAGCTTACATTAATTCAACAATCACAAAATTTTAATAAGAACTGTTTTTTTACTTTATTTGTTTGTTGTAATGTCCCATTAAATTTCTATATTTAATTATATTTATTTCAACTTGTTATTGCTTCAGTTTACATTATTTCTCTTATCACAGAATGTTAAAAGACCATTACTTTGTTTTATATTGATGGAAGCATTTGCATTGTTTTTATTACATTTACAATGTTATTTAAAGACGCAGACCTAGAAGTCCTTGAAGAAGACCAAAAGTTAATTTAGTAAACGCGGACCTCGAAGAAGACACCCATTGACATGCCTGTTTGAAGTAATATCACATATAAATAGGAACGTTATTTAATCATAGTTATCGTTCATAGTTTCTAACAACACTTCTTCGAACGCAAGTCATCTCATGAATATTATTGCCGGCTCATGAATATTATTGAAGGCTGGCCTCATGAATATTAACGCCGGCTGCTATCGACGGCTAGATCCACACTAGTGTAAATCACATCCGAAATGAATGACAGACGGACATATATACAAAACTTAATGAATAATTGAAATCAAGATATTTGCGTTTCCAGGTTTTGGTGAAAAAAATAATTTGTTTTGGACCCTGAGAAAAAAAAAATTGTTTGTTTCACCCTCAGCTGCCACTATATGTAATGCTAAAATTGAAAGAATAAATGTTTTCGGTTTGTCGCTAAAAAAAATAGATTGTTCTTCGCCGAAGGCGAAAAAAAAAGTTTGCACAGAAAAAAAAACCATAGCCCCCCCCCAGAAAATCAAATGGTTGCTGCCTAACGCAAAGGTTTGCGTCATATCGCAAAGGTTTGCGTTACCTATGCGTTGTAACGCAAACATAGGAAGAAAAATTAAAAAAAAATGTGTGGCGCTAATACGCTTCCGTAATAATACAATATCGAATCTGAATCTATGTTTTTTACACGACAACTTTCTACCTTTACACAGTCTAATATAAAACTTGATTAAAGAAACATGCACTTAATATGCCTGTGCTATGTCTAAATTTTGGTGTGGCGTCGGTCATATTCGAATAGAAACGGGGAGATTGCGGCGTCGCTTCTATTCGAATAGAAAGGTGGAGAAATGAGAAATCATGTTTAGAGAAAATGTTGTGTAATGTCTGATTGTAATGTCAAATATATGCAGATTTATGTGATAACCATTTTAATAGTGATAGTCACTTTGACGATATTTTAAGAATATATTTGATGATGAAAAATTAATATTCAAACTTGAAACGATATATAATTTTAAAAAAGTGTTGTATATGTTTAATGCTTGACAGAAGGTGTATCTCGGGGCTTTTATATACATTACTTTTATGCTAATTTGTTTAAATCATTTGATCAAATTTATTATTCTTTAATTTTAGAGTGGCTTATGCATAAGCTGTTGGCGTTTTATCTATGTCTATGTAACAATAGGTTTTGGAATGCTTCTATATATATTTCTGTCATGAAGATGTGTTTTTAATCAGTCCTTCGTAACTCTTTTTATAGTGACTTATGTATAAACCTTTTATATATGTCTATGTTTTATATGTACATGTATATACATACGGTGAGACTTTAACAAAGTATGTGTCGTGTCATGTTTTGTCCTGTCTAGTTCTATCTTGTTAACTTGGCTTTGAGCGAAAAAAAGTATACGTTAATTATGCAATATATTGATAAAAAATAATACTTAAAAAAGAAAATTTAAATGATAACTTCCAAAATAAATATGAGAATATTTTATAATGAACTTTAAATTTTCACTTAAAATAAAAATGTAAATTGATGGTAAAATTGACACTTTGACATGTCTCAAGTCAGGAGCCTGTAGTTAAGTGGTTGTTGTTGGTTTATGCGTGTCATGTTTGTTTTTTCTTATAGATTAGGCCGTTAGTTTATTTGTTTTTTAAATGATTTATATTTTTCATGTTGGTGCCAACCATACGGTATGGGTTTTTCTAATATTTGTTGAGGTCGTACGATTGCCTATAATTGCTAACAGTCACTTCATTTAAACTTTGGTGGATAATCTTGTTTTTTCATTGACAATCATATACATCTCCTTATTTTTATAAAGTGGGTCGACCTGAAACAAGCGTTAAGCATTTGAGAGTACATAACACTTGAATACAATGGATCTTTGGCAAGGACAAAGGTTACTAGAATACAGTTGGTCCTAGTCCTTGGCCTACAAATATACTGTATCTTACATTAATTTGTAGGATCCTTTACTATAGATAATTTAGCTGATCTGTAACAAAAACATCTTCATGCCTTATATATCATGTACTGCAGTACGCCGCTAGATTAAAACTGACGTGGAAAGGTAACACACGGCCAGCGAAAGCTCTATTAATGTAGAACCCAGGTGGTCGTGTGGTCTAGCGGGACGGCTGCAGTGCAGGCGATTTGGTGTCACGAGATCACAGTAGCATGGGTTCGAATCACGGCCAGGGAAGAACCAAAAATTTGCGAAAGCAATTTTACAGATCTAACATTGTTGGGTTGATGTTTAGACGAGTTGTATATACATTATGTACACAGCCATGTATCACCATCATTGATGAAATACTGTATCTTACATTAATTTGTAGGATCCTTTACTATAGATAATTTAGCTGATCTGTAACAATAACATCTTCATGCCTTATATATCATGTACTGCAGTTCGCCACTAGATTAAAACTGACGTGGAAAGGTAACACACGGCCAGCGAAAGCTCTATTATTGTAGAGCCCAGGTGGTCGTGTGGTCTAACGGGACGGCTGCAGTGCAGGCGATTTGGTGTCACGATATCACAGTAGCATGGGTTCGAATCCCGGCGAGGGAAGAACCAAAAATGTGCGAAAGCAATTTTACAGATCTAACATTGTTGGGTTGATGTTTAGACGAGTTGTATATACATTATGTCACAGCCATGTATCACCATCATTGATGGCGATCCGATGGATACATCTGTTGTAGAGTTGTCACTGACTCAGACGTACTTATAAATATAATTATTTTCTGTGACTGTATCTTACATTAATTTGTAGGATCCTTTACTATAGATAATTTAGCTGATCTGTAAAAATAACATCTTCATATCATGTACTGCAGTACGCCGCTAGATTAAAACTGACGTGGAAAGGTAACACACGGCCAGCGAAAGCTCTATTATTGTAGAACCCAGGTGGTCGTGTGGTCTAGCGGGACGGCTGCAGTGCAGGCGATTTGGTGTCACGATATCACAGTAGCATGGGTTCGAATCCCGGCGAGGGAAGAACCAAAAATTTGCGAAAGCAATTTTACAGATTTAACATTGTTGGGTTGATGTTTAGACGAGTTGTATATATATATATAAAACTTCGTAGGTTTATATCGGTTGCAATCAACGTATTTTATCGGATATTTTGTTTTACTATCAATACTGAACCACGTTTTTTGTTGAATATTTTGTTTTACTATCGATGTTTAACCATGTGGATCAGTGAAAAAAAGTGTCAGATTGAAAACATTGAATGCCAACGAGTTGCACATACGAAGTCTTATACGATAGGACTAAATTGAACCATGATTGAAACTGTGGCGTAAGCTATTACCCCACTTTTTAACGGCAGACGAATGTCAACAAAACGCAAGAAAACACGGAAAAGGAAAAATGACCTTTACTAGTGAGAAGTATCCAATTCCAATATATTGTAGTGAAAATATCGCAGTTTCTCAGAGATGATGCATACACACATTTGAAGTCGTTTAATGAATATATTACTGGACAAAAAAGATTTAATGTACCTTAATTAAGCTTTGCTTATGTGTAGAATGTGATATGTATGAAAGACTACGACGGACACGTAAGGATATTGCATTGTATAATTCTAACTACCAATAAAATATTTTAAATCTATATGCATATATATATGAACTCGTTTATGGAATATATTTTTGGACAATAATGAATCCATTCTGTAAGCTAAAGGAGGCTTAGGGTATATGACCTCTTTGGTAAACTGTATACACTTTTATGTGTTTTCATGTGAACAAAACAGATCAACCACAATATATCATCTACTTTAAACCTACGGAAAGCCAACGGGGTCAAAATTGTTAATTCGTAACTTGTAACTGTGTAATTTCTAAATTGTTAATTCGTAAATTGTTAATTTGTCACTTGTTACTGTGAAATTCATAATTCTTAAAATAATTCGTAAATTGTCAATTTGTAACTTGCACCTCTGTAGTTTCAACATTCTTAATCGGTAAATTGTCAGTTGGTTACTTGTAACTGTACAATTTCATAATGCTTCATTCGTAAATTGTCAATTTGTAACTTGTATCGTTAAATTTGTATCAAAATTCAACATTCTTCATTTGTTAATTGTCAATTTGTAACTAAGTCTTGTAGATTTCAAAATTCTTTATTGGTAAATTGTCTTTTTGTATATTGATGTTTTGTGACTTGTAACATGTGACTTGTCGATTCGTGAATTGTCGATGTGTGAAATGTCGAAGTGTTAAATGTCATCGTTGTATTATGCTAACGATCATTATGACGACAGATGGCGCTCGGGTTCTTCTTCGGTGTATAATCCTCCTGTAAGTCGGAGTACCTCCATGTGGAATATATACCTAAGTAATTTTAATCCATGCGTCTAAAAAAGCAAAACAAAAATTGCATGTTTACAGGATCCCAGTTTTATTTTGTTTACTGACGTGGACTTTTGTTCGAGAACGGAAACTATATAAAAAAACATCCCGACTAGTTCAGTCCCTCAACCGGCGTAATTGATCTCTTCTTATTACGGGGTTAATAAAATAGTCGTTGGTCAGTGGAATATTACGACTGGATTATTCATGTATATACAATAAGGAGATGTGGTAATAAACCGTATGATTGCCAATGGGACAACTATCCACCAACGCGAAGTACAAATAAAGTCGATGTAAGCAACTAAAGGCAACCTACGGCCTTCATCAATGACAAACCTAATACCATATAGTCGGCTTTAAAAGACTACATCATTACTGAACACCCCAGGTACATGTAATAAACGATTTCTGTTAATCATAAAATGGTATTATCGGACCATTTTATTCTGACTGGAAAGGGCTGACATATAAATTTCATTCTACTGTTGTCGGTTATATGGTCGGGTTGTTGTCTCTTTGACACATTCCCCATTTCCATTTTCAATTTTATGTATCAATATATATGCTTACTGAATTTTTCTGGTCAAGAATCTTAAAAATTGCCGCTACCAGATTTCCTACAATAAAAATGTACAACCAAAGAGACCAAAATATTCACGAGTCCCTCGATCTCAACAGCTGCTTAATGCCCGTACTCCCGATATGAACCTCACCTGGTGCCACACCTCCTTATAGCCCGGCAACCTTACTAAATCTAACATGTTGTCAATCAATAATTAACTGATATGATTTAGGATGTTAATAAATATACCTATTTTTTTTTTAAATTTTCATGTCAAATATAAAATAAAAAATCATTTGCAAAGAACTCGTAACAATATAATCCTAATATCCAAACCGCCTGGCTCTTCTGTCGAGCAGTCAACCAGGATCCCATGCTATCATTTTACTCTTAAAACATACTCCTTTGGCCAAACCCCAAATAATGTGCAAATATTTTCGTGGAGTAATAAAATTAAAGAACCTTAGTGAGCGCGCTCACATGCCCCACGTCCCCACATTGTCACTGGAGAAATAAAATAACTGTAAGAAAAAAAAGTTGTATAAGAAAACAAAATGAATCATAATTTCCTCTCGATATGTACATCTACATAGTATGTCATTATTATCTACGAGGTTTCAAAGGGGCAAAAAAAATGAATTGTAATTTCTTGTCGATATGTAAATCTACTTAGTATGTCCTTATTATTATGAAATTTTTGAGAGGAGTTGCGATGACAAGAAACAGGACCGACGGACTGACGTACGGACGGACAGACATACAGACAGACGGACGGGTCAAAACAATACACACTCCGCAACTTCGTTGCGTGGGGTATAATTAGTGTAAGCATATAAGAGATAATTGATTTTTCATGCAATTGGCGATATGGCAAGATCTTTTCTCTGACAAGTCAGAGCTAGGGAGAGGGCGTCAATTTGTTTAAAAGAGGGAGAATTAGGAAGAGGGGTTTGAGATATCCAAAAAACACTGGCCTTTGTTAGTCTTGTATGATTTTTAATTTTTGTTTCTTGTGTATAATTCGGAGTTCAGTATGACGTCCGGTATCACTGAACTAGTATACATATTTGTTAAGGGGCCAGCTGAAGGACTCCCCCGGGTGCGGGAGTTTCTCGTTGCATTAAAGGCCCATTTGTGGCCTTCGGTTGTTGTCTGCTCTATGGTCAGGTTGTTGTCTCTTTGACACATTCCCCATCTCCATTCTCAAATTTATGTAGGTGACGCGTGTAGTAAAAAATAAATAGTTTCATAGTTTAACGATCATGGTCATTAAAAAATATATAGAGGGGACACCTCCTATTATATTTCGATCTTGTACCATGATCATTTTAGATCTGTATCTGTAGGCGAACGTTGTGAATACAAATACCGGCTTTAATACAACGGTAGAGAGAGCGCCGTCGATGTATTGACGATGCACGAGAGTAGTTTCTGAACGGCTGTCAACGCTCGGTGTACGCACTACGCTTCTTCAATGTGGTTTTATTCGAATACTGTTTTACGAAAAATGAGTTAGAGTATTGTTGTATTTTACTCGTTGAGATCTCAAAACACTTCGTGTAGTTTTTTTATCTGCATGTTTGTTCACAACATTTTTTGACTGATAATTGTTAAATCGGGCCCTTGACAGCAATTTAGTGTTCTTTTTTTTACGAGCTTTTTTTTTAAATTGTCTGGTTCTATAGCAATGCGACCACCTCGTACAGAAATATTAGCTTCTAACTTGAGCGTCTTGTCTGTATGTCTTCTTCTTTATATACAGAAAAACATCAACTGGTTGATGATTACTTTCCGGCGCATGCCTGGATTAACAATATTGTTAATGATTAAAAATATATATTTTTGGTTTCTTAATAATTTTTCAATTTTTATGATACAAATGTATATGTAAGTAATATTTTTCAATTTTTATTTTTAATTTTTGGTATAAGATAAAAACAAGATACATATTATACATGTAGGTGTTTGTAAGTGTCAAGGAGCATCTCTCTAGTGAGTTTCTCCTTGAAGCACTCAGTAGTGGTGCTGCAGGCTATTGGTTCTGGTAATTTGTTCCAGTCTTTTATAGTTTGGCAGAAAAAATGAAAATTTGTAACTGTCTTTGCTGCATCGAATTTGTCGGTATGTTTGTTCGTGGCTAGACCTGGTGTTTGATTGGCTTTTAATTAATATGTCAGTATGTGGTATGGCAATTTTGTTGTTTGTTATTCTATGGAACATATTTAATCTGCTTTTGAGTCTCCTTTCTTGTAATGTTGGCCAGTGGAGTGTGTTAATCATGTTTGTTACACTTTCAGTATATTTGTAGTTTGAGCATAAAATTGAGAATGGAAATGGGGAATGTGTCAAAGAGACAACAACCCGACCAAATAAAAAACAACAGCAGAGGGTCACCAACAGGTCTTCAATGTAGCGAGAAATTCCCGCACCCGGAGGCGTCCTTCAGCTGGCCCCTAAACAAATATATACTAGTCCAGTGATAATGAACGCCATACTAATTTCCAAATTGTACACAAGAAACTAAAATTAAAATAATACAAGACTAACAAAGGCCAGAGGCTCCTGACTTGGGACAGGCGCAAAAATGCGGCGGGGTTAAACATGTTTGTGAGATCTCAACCCTCCCCCTATACCTCTAACCAATGTAGTAAAGTAAACGCATAACAATACGCACATTAAAATTCAGTTCAAGAGAAATCCGAGTCTGATGTCAGAAGATGTAACCAAAGAAAATAAACAAAATGACAATAATACATAAATAACAACAGACTACTAGCAGTTAACTGACATGCCAGCTCCAGACTTTAATTAAACTGACTGAAAGATTATGATTTCATCATATGAACATCAGGCACAATCCTTCCCGTTAGGGGTTTAGTATCATACCATCATAACATATATGAGAAGAACATAAGCCGTGTCATGCCAACAACTGTTTTTAAAAAAATAATACATATCTCGCTGCACGTCTTTGAACTTTTTCTATGGAGTTAATGTTCTCTGTTGTGTAGGGGTCCCAGACAGTGCAGCAGTATTCAAGTTTTGGTCTAATAAGGGCTTGGTATGCTCGGTCTTTGATGGTTACTGAGTTTATTTTTAAGTTTCTTCTGATGAATCCAAGGATCTTATTTGCTTTAGATGTCATGTTCTGAATGTGTTTGTTCCATTTTAAATTTGATGAAATAGTTATACCTAAATATTTTGCATTTTCAACTGACTCAAGAATGTGACCGTGCATGTTGTAATAAAAATGGATAGGTGTTTTCTTTGTGGTCACTCTAAGTATGTTGCATTTATCAGGGTGGAACTGCATTAGCCAGTCTTGTTCCCATTTGATTGCTCCTTCTAGGTCTTCCTGGAGTTAAAGGCAATCTGATGGTGATTTTATCTGTCGGTAAATGATGCTATCGTCAGCAAAGAGCCTGATTTGACTATGATGTAAGTAGTCAGGTAAGTCATTGATATACAGTTAACTCTCGTTAATCCATTTTTGTATGCATTTAGACGTGGACATGGATGTCAGACCACACTTCTCAGAGTGTTAGAAGACTGGCGAGAAGCTCTTGATAAAAACCAGTACATTGCAGCAGTATTAATGGATCTTTCTAAGGCTTTTGACTGCCTGCCTCACAATATTATGCTAGATAAATTATCAGCATATGGTTTAACCCCCAATGCAGTTGCTCTTTTAAAGTCCTATTTATCTAATCGAAAACAGCAAATTAAAGTCAACAATGTTCTGAGTGGTTGGGCTGACATCCATAAAGGCGTACCACAGGGTTCGATACTAGGGCCATTGTTGTTTAATATATTTATAAATGATATTTTTCTTTTTGTTAAAAATGGTAGTTTATATAACTATGCAGATGACAATACTTTATCTTTTTGTACTCCAGATTTCGATTTATTAATTTCAACTTTGGAATCTGATTCAGGGTAAACAAAATGCAAGCAAATCCTGACAAATTTCAAGTTTTGGCTGTTGGCAAAAAGACCTTTGAAAAGAACCCATCTATACATATTCAAAATTCGAACCTCACATGTGAAAAAACAGTAAAATTATTAGGCATTGAAATAGACTACCAGCTAAATTTTGATGTTCATGTCAGCTCAATCTGTAGGAAGGCATCACAGCAATTAAATGTTTTAAAACGTTTAGGCTCATTTTTGGATAGACTTAGTAAACTTACTATATTTCATACTTTTATTCTTAGTAATTTTAATTTTTGCCCTTTGGCATGGCATTTTTGCACTGAGAAAAATTCCAAAAAACTAGAAAAGGTGCAGGAAAGAGCACTCCGTTTTGTTTATGAGGATTTCACCAGCTCCTACGAGGACCTCTTACTTAAAGCTAAGGTGCCTTCCTTGCAGATCAGACGGATAAGAACAATGGCTCTAGAAACTTTTAAAATTATAAACAACATCGCTCCTGTGTGCTTACAAAATTTGGTGAATGTCAAAAAATCTAAATATTCTTTCAGGTATGTAAATATTCTTGAAATTCCACAGGTAAAGTCAACCCGTTACGGTAAAAAAATCGTTCAAATTTGCTGCTGCTACTTTATGGAACAGTCTTCCAAACCATTTCAGGACTGAAAACAGTTTTTCACATTTTAAAAGTCTTGTTCAGTCCTGGAACGGTTTGGAATGTCACTGTTCTGCTTGCAGATAATTCTTAAACTATTTTATTATTTATGCTGCTTTTGGTTGCTCTGGTCAAGCATGTTTTTACTTCATTCTAAATTTGTTGATTATTTTTATTGCATGCTATGTATGTGAGATTCAACTTTGTATTACAGGTTGTTTCATATGTCAAAATGCACTGTTTTTATGTTATTTATATGTTTTTATATTCGGTCAAAAGCTCCTTAGAGCTTGTGTTGCTTATTTGTACTCATGCCGAATCAAAATAAAGTTTTCTTATCTTATCTTATCTTATCGTTGTCTCGAACTCGGTTGACTCGATATTTCGGATGGGTCGAAGTTTTCACGTGGTCCCGAACTTTATTCCATACACAAGTATGTAATTCGACTCCTGATGAGTCGAAATTGGATGAGTCGAAATTTCGGTTGAGTCGAACTAAATTTACGGTCCCAAGGTTAACAAAAGCATTCAAAATTCATTTTTATCTCGAACTAATACACATATGTCAAAACAGGACCTCCGGGATTTAAATGGATTGAATAGTTATCTGACAATACACGTGTAATTAAATTTCCGGTCACTGACCACTGTATTGATTTATATGACATGCTATTTCCATGAGTGTTTACCTAAGATTATCTTTTATAGAATTTTGACAAATAATTAGTGATACATTGTTAATATTCATGAAAAAGTATTTAAAATGTTTACAATTTACACTAATGAGCTTGGGTGTGTATAAAGTGAGGATTATGGCTTCCGTTGATGATCACCTAAAAACTACTCAAACGGCGTCTTTAATCTTGTTATATTTTCTTTTGAAAAGAAAGAGTGAGATAAACAAAATGAATAGAAATCAACATTTTTTTTAAATCTCTTGTATCCGAGAATAAACAATTTTGTCAGCTATAACCGACCTGAATAACGAAACTATCAATTGGAAACTACTCTCTTGGAAAAGCCATAGGATTTTTTTTAATTGAAAGAATTGAATAAATAAAAATAATGCCTTTATAATAATAATGGACTGTGACATACAAATACAGCGATCTGATACTAGAATATCGATCCCCTTGCCATATTCACCCGGATTTATTTTAGCTTTACCAAGCTAAGCAAGAGTTGTGTCTCTTAGATTGTCGAACTTCCTGTGTTCGTTTGAGTCGAACTACGTGTATCTCGAAATATTTCTCTGGTCCGGCTGACTTCGACATAACGAGAGTCGACTGTATATCAAAAATAGTATTGGACCTAATACAGTGCCCTGAGGAACACCTGATGTAACTGGTATGTTATCAGAGGAATGGTTTTCTAGCATAACTGTTTGTGTACGGTTTGAAAGGAAAGATTTTATCCAGTTTGCGGCTTGATCTGATACACCGAAAAATTTAAGTTTATATAGTAAACGGTTGTGTGGAACTTTGTCAAAGGCTTTTGCGAAATCCATGATGATAAGATCGGTTTGTATATTTTTGTCGTTATTTGAACATAGTTGGTGAATTAGTGATTATTTGGGATTCGCATGATCTATTTGCCCTGAAGCCGTGTTGCAAGTCATAAAGTATGTTGTTGGATTCAAGGTGTTTCATAATGTTGCTTGCAATTATGTGCTCTAATAATTTGCATGAAATACATGTAAGTGAAATTGGACGATAGTTACCAGGATGATGTTTGTCTCCTTTTTTGAAAACAGGTGTTACATTTGCGTGGTTCCAATCGTGAGGTACTTTTCCTGTTTGCATTAATTATGTAAAAATTAGAGTAAGTATGTCTGTGCATGTGTTGATGTTTTCTTTAAGCACTATTCCAGTAATGTTATCAGGTCCTGTTGCCTTTTTTGGGTTTATATTTTTAATTAATTTATAGATGCCTTCTCTGTTGATGTCTATGTCGTCCATTATTGGATGTGTTGATGGACCTTTGTCAGGGATAACTGTATTGGTCTCGGATGTAAAAGCTGATTTAAATTGTTCTTTAATATGTTAGCTTTTTTCAAGGGATCTGTATGAAGTAAACCTTCACTCCTAAGAGGTGCAATACCAGTGTTTTCATTGTTTTGGCCTTTTATGTATGAAAAGAGTTTTTTAGGTTGTTTGTTAAATCTCGAATTTTCAGGCTCTTGTATTTCAATGTCAAAAATCATGTTTTCGATATAATTCCAATAGGCATTTCTCATCTCTTTCTGTAATTGTGTTTTAATTTGTTTAAATTTTTTAGTATGTTTGCTATCATGTTTTTTCTTTTTATAAAATTTGTTTTTCTTATTTATCAGTTTTTTCAATTTTGAGTCTATCCATGGTAGGTGGGTTTTATTTCCTATTAGCTTAGTTGGTATATGCTTTTGGATACTTTCTGTTGTTTTTGTTTTAAAGAAAATCCACATATTGTCTATATCAAGTTCTAATTTGTGTTTTTCCATATGTGTGTATGTTTCTTTTAAGTCTTTTCCAATTTTTTTCCCAGTCTGCTTTCTTGTAAATCAATACTTTGTGTGGTGACTGTTTGGCTTTCGAAAGGGAAAGATTTATTTCACTGAAGATTATGTCATGGTCACCTAGTGGTGGTAATGTTTCTACTCTGTTTAGTAGGGATGGATTTGACATGCACAGTAGATCCAGTGTGCGTTCATTTCTTGTTGGTTTGTCAACTACCTGTGTGAGATTGTGATCTTGTAATATATCTAAAAGGTGTTGATGAAGAGAAGGATCTGGTTTGCTAGGTATTACTGATGAATTTGACCAGTCAATATTGCCTAATCGCCACTGAGCATGATATTTGCACTGGATATGTTGCATATCCTATTTAGTGAGGTACCTAGAAGTTCTAGTGATTCCCCTTTGTCTGATGGTGGTCTATAATATGCTCCAAGATAGGTGGTTTTATTTCCCGTTGGAGTTATTTTTGCCCATATTAATTCGCAATCTGTGTCTAATTCAGGCACATGTGATGTAATAAGTGTGTTTGTGATTGCGAGTAGCACACCTCCATAGCCATCTTTCCAGTTTTTGGTGTAGATGGTGTATTTGGATGGAGAAATGTATTCATATGCTGATGTGTCATTTGAAAGCCAGGTTTCAGTACCAAATATAACATCAGGTTTGCATGAGTCTATCATCTCATCAATTTCTGGGTTTTTGTTTTTCATTGATTGAAAATTAATAGTGAGTACACGGAGAGGTGGAACTGTACTTTGTTTCTTATTCTGTTTAAATGGTTTGGATTTTTGTTTGAGTATTGGTGATGATGTATGAGTTGGAGTTCCAATGTGATCTAAGCTACATGTATTATCATCTGTGCTCAAGTCTGCATAGCTATTTGATGTTTCAATAGTGGTGTTAAAAAATGTGGTAGAAAAGTTTGGCATGCCACATTTAATGCATTCCCAAGAGATGTTGCTATTATTTAGGATTTTATACATGTGCTGACCAATACCTTCACATTTGATGTGATACCATTCATCACATGTGTCACAGCAGACTGCTTTTTGTCTCCATGTGACTGCTTTAGAACAGGAACCTCAGGGGTATTTTGTAGGACCTGGGTTTGGCTCAGGCGCATAAGAATTGACTAAGAGGAGGCTACATAGGTAAGTTAGAACTAATTTATTATGTTTTATTTCTCTGCCTCTCCTGATACTGATGTTTATTGAGAGGGTAGATATGTTTGACTTACTTGGTTCTTGACTAGTGATTGACCAAGAGTTGTCTGGAGAACTGCTGTTATAGTGCAGACTACTTTGTCTTGACAGATCAGTGATGTAATTGACAGTAGTGCTAAGGTTCAGTACTTTTGCTGTTAACTTAGAGTCGTCACAGCTATAGTAATAAGTACTGTGTTTATGATTTGCATTTTGTTTTTGTTGATACTAATTTTTTAAAGGTCTGTGCACGAACTGAGATGGTGCCGAAGTGCAGAGAAAATATATAGTAGGATTGTTAAATAAATGTAACACAAGTTAGTCTTCGTCCCTTGGGCAACTCAAGGGTACTGGGTATTACTTACTCAAAGTTCAGCCATGTTAGTAGAACAATAGAAAAGTCTTGAGACAGGATAGTAAATGTGATGTTTGTTTACTTCCGGTATATTTGTTTGGTCATGTGACTGATATTGGCGGTAGTTACTGTCAATTTCAATGAAATGTCTAAATTGTGATTTTTTGACTTTTTGAAAAATGTTGAATGAAAAATGTTATCTCTATGATTGGTTTACTGTTTGAAACAGTTTTTGTGGATTTTGGAACGTAAAATATGTATGTATTTCACCAAAATAAAGAGCTAAAAACAAGGAAGTCTTTCGATGTCCAGGCATGCGCAGTTATCCCTCGTAGTTTCAGTTTGGTGAGCGTGTTTGAGACGCAACCAACTTCTCTGGATTTGTACTCTTTTGTTATAAATCTCGCAGGTTGTTGCTGTATTCTTTCAAGCTTATTGATGATTGTAGATGTGTATTGGTCCCATACTATTGACGATATGATATCCCATTATTGACCTGGCCATTTAAATGTATGCGGTTTTCTCGCCTCCGGTTGACAATATCTCAAATATTTAAGGGCCTCGAATAAAACAAACAATGTATTTATCTATTTGTTATCTTTTATATGTATGCGCTGTACATAATTGACTTAAACTCCTTTGGTATATATTCCATATGGCGGTGCTCCTACTTACAGGAGGCTTATACACAGAAGAAGAAGAAGCCGAGCGCCATCTGTCGTCATAATGATCGTTAGCATTATACAACGATGACATTTCACACTTCGACATTTTACACATCGACAATTCACGAATCGACAAGTCACATGTTACAAGTTACAAAACATCAATATACAAAAAGACAATTTACCAATAAAGAATTTTGAAATCTAGAAGTTACAAATTGACAATTGATAAATGAAGAATGTTGAATTTTGATACAAAGATACAAGTTACAAATTGACAATTTACGAATGAAGCTTTTTGAAATTGCACAGTTACAAGTAACAAACTGACAATTTACCGATTAAGAATGTTCAAGTTGAAATTACAAAGGTTCAAGTTATAAATTGACAATTTACGAATTAAGCATTATGAATTTCACAGTAACAAGTTACAAATTAACAATTTACGAATTAACAATCTAGAAATTACACAGTTACAAGTTACGAATTAAGAATTTTGACCGCGTTGGCTTTCCATATAAACTCGGTTTGGAATATATCTAATACTGGAGAAAAACGCAAAAACGAAAATATGAAAATGATAGAGTCTCAGACGATTACCAAAATCAAGTGATTTATAGAGGCGACAACGGACACAATATCGTGGTGCATGTGTATTAGGGTACTTAGGAAACCTATTTGATAATGCTGTCGTTTGATAGCTGTTCTTTGTGCATTTTTAAACCTTCATTCATATCCTTAGTGCAGTGTTTTAATATAGTAATTCGTCAAGCTTGATAAGGGTTATTTCAATTGTTTCTTAAACTATAATATAGTGTTATTTACTGGCTGTTTCTGTATTGGCACTGGTATAGATTCAAGGTTTGCTGTATTGGCCTCGAGACCCGTAGGGTCGAGGGCCAATACAGCTGACCGAGAATCTATACCAGTGCCAATACAGAAACAGCCAGTTCATAACACTTTTATTAAATGATTATAAGAGAATTAAAAACCGGAAGTGAACGTCCCGTATTAGCCCATGGGCCAATACAGCTTTTTTCCCGCTTTTTTCCGTATTGGCCCTCGTTTTTTTCCGTTTCAAAACTTTAAGACATTACAAAACATTGCACATCATTTAACCTGTTTATTTTATGACTTTAATTTAAAAAATATTATACAAATGTTTTTATGCATAACGATACTTCCAGAGTTAAGTAATGGCGTAATAAAATTGAAAACCGGAAGTGAATGTCCTGTATTAGCCCTAGGGCTAATACGGCTTTTCCCGCTTTTTTCTGTATTGGCCCTGTTTTTTTCCGTATTGGCCCTGTTCGAAGAGCAATATTTAATCTTGATTTATATCGACAGTGAAACGTTTTTAGTATTGCACATGCTGATTTATCCGGATTGGGGCTTATTTGCTCATATCATTTAATAATAACAAATTATAAATTAAACTTACCTAGATTAATTTAATTGACATGCAACGTAGTTGCAGTATTGTCTAATTAGGATATTTGTTGAATTTCCCAGAAATCATGAAAAAATATATACAAGGTAATAACACACTTACATAATTTTTCATTGAGATGCCATTTTACAAATAAAGTCCTAAGTGTAGACAGTGTATAACTTGCAAATTTTGTTCATACACCTTTCAAATTAATTTCTTTTTATTTTATGCCTAAAATAGGAAGTAAGGGGATAAAAGTTACATGCAAAAAGATGGGGGCATGCATTATAAGGTAATGTAGCGATTTGGTCCAATTTAAAAAGGTAAAAAATAATATATCTGAAGCTGAATTACAGACCCCCTTAACATGAAATTATTCATATTTTGGACTTTTCTATTTTGTGAAATTCATCCCATAAATATTACACTACACTGTAAAAATCTTTTTTGGAACTAAGAGCAGGTACATGTACGATTTTTTTATTTCCTTTTTTTTTTCTAAAAGAAATGTACTACAAAGTACAATGTAACTGTGTTATCGGGTCATAAGTTTGACAAGTAAAGAAGAACTATAATACGACAAGTTTGTCTGTTTAAAACTAGTAACGAGATGAAACCAATCAAATGTGGATATGTGTCAGTTTTTCGAGGGTATGGATGGGTATTCTCTGATATATAAGTCATTTATCTCTATTCTTTGTATTTAACACTACTTTATTCTCTATTCTTTTTTTTACCGATTGCAAATTTATGTTTCATTGTCATTTTCCTTAGTTTCTACTGTTACCTATTCTTACATTGGACTCGGACTAAACGTTTGAACTGAGTTTTGCTGTGCGTATTGCTGAGTGTTTCTTTATTCTGCATTAGAAAGATGTAAAGGGGAAAACATCTCGATTTTGGAATTTCAAGAACAGAACATTCGACTTGCATATGTTTGCATTAAAAAAGCTCTTTTAACTTCAAAATAGTAATACTCTATTATTTTTTTTTTTGGGTGTTATTTACAATTTTGGATGTAAGCTGGAAAACAGAAATCAGAAAAAGATGTATTGTTTATTTTTTTTATTTTTCCAAGATGGATACGTAAGGCATAGGGAAGTTATTTTAATAACTATTTTTATGCTGATGATTGAAATCTTTTTATAAATTAGATTAACATATAATTTCCCTTTTTAACGATACCCTTTCAGAGCCTCTTAATTAAGTCAAGATGAAGAGTTTTGATTGGTTAGCTTTTTTTGGATATTCCATAAAAAAATATTTCAGACAGAAAGAGGATCGATACTATTTGTAATCAATAAGTTATCTTTGATCTCTTCGATTTTCCCACCATCTTTCACCTTCATCTCCTTTCTTTTTTTAATAAAGTTAAGAATTCATGTGCTATTATGATTATGATTTTGTTGATGATAGATTATTGTAACATATCTTCACATAGTAACGTTGTATGTTTTTATTTTATTAGTATAGTTTAAATTTTCCTCTTTATAGATTTTATGAGTTTCTACTCTGCCTTAGCTCGGGCATATGTGACCCCATTCTAGGCCAAGAATTTATGTTACATAATGGTATGTGACAATTTTATTGTAATTTACTTATGTTAATTAAGAACATTTTTCACTTATCTTTTATATGTTGTAGCTTTAAAGTTACGTAATACTTTATGTTTTGACAATTTTGAAAAGTAAAAATTCACAATATCATTTCTGTGTTTGTTATACTTTACTTTAATGACTTAATTACTTATACTATAAAGACAGTGTTTAGATTAACGTCTGTTGTGGATTGAAGGAGGAGGGCATAAACAACATTATGGTCGAAAGTTCGGGTTTTGCAACCATTACTCATCCAAACTTTTTAAAATTCTGTAAAACACTCTTACGGCAAAGATTTGTCAGATATATGACACATTGAATTATAAACCGGACATATCCTCTTCAATTATCAGAATTAAAGACCAATACAATGATGACATGTGCATTACAGCATTAAACGTGCAAAAAGGATTTGAACACCACAAAAGATATTCATCAAAATTATAAAAATTCAATATGAGAAAAAACTTGTCACGAAGTGGTTGTACTACAGATGATAGAAGATGATAGTTTTTACTTTTGTTGGTGTACACTCAAGGATGTAAATAATCAATTATTATGACAAGAAATGGAAATCACCTTTAAAACATATTTTATCTATAAATTATAGTTGGTAACTGTCTCTTTTCACGTAAGAATGACACCATTAAAATATGTCAAGTAATTGGTACGTTTAACTTGAGGGACAGGATATGATGTTTTATAAATAGACGAATAAGTGATATTTAGCATTTAGAATATTATATACTCGTGGTGGTAAAGAAAACCAAGGACAAAGTTCTTAAAATGGACATTAAAATAGAAGAAAATGAGGATTTTTCTGTTGAAAACGGTGAGTACAGTTATATCACCAATATCATGACGAAATACGAACATAATATATGAGCAACAGTGTAAAGCAATAGGTATTTTCGGAAGTGGCACTACTTAGTTTTCATGAACATCCCACTTGCTGAAAGTGTCTTGGTCCATTTATTTGCTCGCTCGTCTATAATAGTTATAAAAGGTACAAGGCTAATAATTTTAAAATACTTCAGACGCGTTTCGTCTAAGACTCATATCCACAACTATTTTTGAAATATATCGGGATTTCAATGAAACTTTCACATATATCTCTTAGGTTGACCTCATCACTATTTTCTACACACTACACATATATACGTGTACTTGCTTGCTCTCATTCGGTCATCAGTCACTGTGCATATAAAAAAATAAAGCATTAAAGTATATGCTTCTTTAAATTCAGACAATCAAACCAGCATATCTAATTCAAGAGACAGTGCAAAACATAACTGTATGCAAGAACAAGATCAAGACGAGGAGCATGCGTCGAGTTTTAAGAACAAAACAACTGAAAGTCCATTAGAGGTAAACATTTAAATGCTTGTCAATTCACCATTTTTGTCATTTTTTTCATTTTTGTTAACATTATGTAAAATACAAATTTACAGACGAAAACTGAAGTTATTATCAAATGTTTATCTTCAACTGAATATGTTGATGTTAATTTCTGTGTAAATGCATAATTGATATTTTTCATATGTTATTACGGTACTGTGTTTGAGATATTGCAGATACATGTATAAAATGGTTTAGTATTAATGTTTAAATTTCTCGTAAATCACTTTGAATATACAAAACATGATTTTTTTTTTATAGATATTTGTATTAATTTGTTATACTGCTATTTATGATGAGATTATTTATAACCGGTGAGTGATTTCTGTTGGGGAGTTTATAGATATCGATAGGGTACTTTGGTATTCCATTACATATAAACTGAAGGTTTACTGTGGATTCATATTTTTGTTAAGACACTTAGCTTACACTTTATTATTTTAGTTTTTTTCATTTATTAGATTATATCTATTTCATTCATTACACTTAGTTCATCAATATATTACCCCAATTATAAATGCATGTTCTGATTTTGAATCAAAACAAATTTTGGCGGTTCTTAACTACTGCTCAATAATTAAAGATATAAAGTCACGTTTACTATTTAGGAATATAATACAGAAATGGCAGATTCTGGAGTTGAACAAATAGAAATCAATACAGTTCAGTGGTTGCACGGAAACATAAAAACACGGTACAATGAAAATCATGGATTTCAGCACATATTTATGTTTGACTCGAAAACGACTCAAACACTGCTAATAAGGTAGTGTATCTAAAAGTTATGCAATTTTAAATATAAGTTAATTTTTCATCAGATTTTAAAAGCTACCAATTTGTTTGATTTCTTACTGTCACATCAACACAGAATGTCGCGAGGAGCTATTTATGAAAGCAAATATGTTATAAATTCCTGAGTCTACACAACAGTACACGAACGAGAAAATATAAAAAGACACAAAGCAGCTGTACAAACAACAAGTGTATACATTTACTCCTTAATGAGTAATAGTTCTTAAGTGAACAATGTTTACCCTTATTTATTTTAGGGAAATCTATAAACGATAGAGTGAAACTGAAAACATTTAACTGTCAGCAACACACGATCAAATATAGTTAGGTGAACATAGAGCCTTAATACGTTATTGTCAGTCCATTTCTCATAAGGGTTATTGCCCTTGCATATCGATTTATCTAATGTATAGTTTTTGTCAAAAACTAGAGGAGAAAAAATAATTGAAAATATGATCAACAATACAAACAAACGTAAATTGATTTTGCCATGAAGTTTATTCTAGTCTACACATAACTAAGACATTCTTTCGTTTGTCCATTTGTCAAAAAACATGTTCATCAAACTTTGCTCTGCTAAGGTTCCATCTTGATGACGAAAATATATATATATATGTGATCGGCAGCTTGATCTTGAAAGACAACTGAAACCTATTAATTTATTGAACTTGATATTTGAGCCAATGCTCCTGAACATACAACCGTATTCACAGTGATACATTGGAATGTTTCAGCACTTTATGGACCTCACCCATACCTACCGCCCAAGTTCGATACTTTGTTTACCAAATAAAATACTGGTATGCTTGCCAAAACAACGATTAAAATTTTTGTATGTCTCAGGTCTACACTCGTACAAAATATATGTTTTGTTTGTTTGCAGAAATGGGGACCAACTTCTGTCTATAAACGATGACGATGTTACAGTACTGACTTATAAGGACGTCGTGGAACTCTTAGAAAAAATACTTTTAAAAACCAATACAACGATGGTACATTTATTTTGACAATTCTGTACATGTCGATTCTCACTTAGAGTATTATGCATACGGTATAAATTATGTAACTATTGTCAGTGTCAAAAGTTCTAACAAGTTTTAAAATGTGAAAAAAAAACATTAAAAATAAATGATAAAAACTTAATGACCTCAAAACCGGTACAACTTTGTTATAAAACTGATACACAAAGTTTAACATAACTTTGTATAATACAAAAAAATAGTTTTACATTGCCTGTCATTTCGCTTTTTGTTTGCGTATGCTTAGTTCTATTAGAACTGTAGTAAGAAAAATGTTTTTGTAAAACACTTATCAGCTGCATCAAAGAGGTACAAGACAATATGATATAAATAACATATAGCTGATACAGTGATAGAGCAGATTGTTACCCCAAATAAACATTGTCAACCGCGGCGAAGGCAAGAGTGACAATGCTTTTTCGAGGGGTACCAATCGCTCTATCATCCTCTAAGCTATGTCTTATTTAATTTATTATACTGAATGTCCTATCATTATTGCCTTTTACAGATGAATTTTATTTGAAAGTATTTTTATGACGTCATGTACATAACAACGTTACGGGTATCAGAAAAAATCAACAAAATTGAAGCAAGGTGTTTTTTTTATTTTAACCGTCAAAAAATAGAATCTTAGCAAAAACGTAGAACTTAAGCACTGTCTTTAATAACATAATGTAAATTCAATTCATTGTTTTTTAAATTATTGATGTTTGATTGGTCTAGACGAGAGAGTGGCATTAAATAAAAATGTCACCCGCTCAGCCATGTGATAGAGAAAATTAACACCCTCGTATTGGCCAAGCAAAACATGTCATTTTAACTTGAAGTATAACAATAACGAATATTATATGTATTTTTAGACTTACTGGAGACCCTCTACAAACTCTGTCACAGTTTTAAAGTTTTGCTTATTTTTATCGGGAGGTTAGTATAAAACAACTGTTTTTACAAATTATGATAAAAAAAAATTAGAAATATAAAATAAGGTAATATGGTTCGTTTGTCCTCAAAACGTGGATTTAAGCAACTTTAGATCACTGTACGGGCTCGAATAGGATTAAAACACATACACAAACGGTATAATTAGTTAAAACACAACAGGACAAAATATGAAGCATTTCAAACAAATAAAAAACATCTACCTTAAAAATCTGGGTATAAACATCATTATCACAAAAATAGGATGTGCAGTATTAATATTTATTTTGCTTTTATCGTTTTGTCTTTATGCTTAATTATTGATAAACGAAATGCATAATTGACACATATGTAATGTTCAGTTTTATTTCGATCACAAATACGTTAATGTGGTATAAAACAGTAAAATAAGGTATAAATCAATCTACGATCACAGGAGCACGCTACTTCGTGAACTTTCTATTTCTATGTAGCAACATTCCAGCAGCGCCTGGATACATAGTATATATACCTTCAGGTTAATACGATATTCCAAAGCTTGTTTTTCCTATCAAGATTGCCTTGGTAGAGGATTGCTGCTCATGACGAAGCTATTAAATGAACAGTTCTAAGTAATGAAGATGAAATCATCCCTCCGTAAGTTTTACGGACGCAATCTCGAGTCGGTTGAACGTTATCGAATATCCGTTTTTCGGATGACAGCGGATATGTTCCTAATTTCGAAACCATAATCCTGTCCCCTCTTTTCTCTTATGTGACCTCACCGAGCTAAACTTAATACCGGTTTGTACTAACATGAGCAACACAACGGGTGTCACTTGTATAGCATTATCTGCTTATTCTCCCAAATCACCCCCAGTTTCTAATGGGGTTAGTGTTGCTTAGTCTTTACTTTTCCATGTTGTGTGAGGGTGTACTACTATTTGTATGCTGGTCTTTTTCCCTTTTAGCCATGGCGTGCAAATCGAACAAAGAATCAAACACAAAATTAAACATCAGAATCAATTTTGAAACCATATACGTTAGCAACGATTATCTAGTTTCATTTAATGCTTTTTTTGGTTCTCACCATTTTCAGAAATAATTCGTGCACGTTTCATTGATGCGTCTACAACACCAGTGGGACCAGATTGGACCAAGAATCAGTTTCGCGTTGTTGTTTTCAATAAAACAGTTGTTTTTAAGGAACTCTCTTCAGGAGAACCTGGTAAAACGGCATGCGATTTTGTTGAAAGTAAGTATAACAAAAATTATGCAAATACATGGTTTGTGTATGTAACTGTGTGTATTATAATTAGTTATTTGTATATAATTCATCTTTTCCTTATTCTAAAACAAATTAATTTTACATTTTTAAGAAACCAAATATGTATATATAGATATATAAATCTGTTGTAGAGTTGTCACTGGTTCAGACGTACTTATAAATCTACAAAATATTTGTGAAAGCAAATTTACCGATCTAACATTGTTGGGTTGATGTTTAGACGAGTTGTACATAATGTACACATCCATGTATTACCATCACTGCTGGTGATCCGATGGATAAATCTGTTGTAGACTTGTCACTGGTTCAGACGTACCTATAAATATAATTATTTCTGTGACTGTATCTTGCATTAATTTGTAGGATCCTTTACTATAGATAATTTAGCTGATCTGTAAAAATAACATCTTCATGCCTTGTATATCATGTACTGTAGTACGACGGTAGATTAAAACTGACGTGGAAAGGTAACACCCGGCCAACGAAAGCGTCATTTTTATGAAGCCCAGGTGGTCGTGTGGTCTAGCGCGCCGGTTACATTGCAGGCGATTTGGTGTCACGATATCTGAGTAGTGTTGGTTCAAATCCCGGCGAGGGAAGAACAAACAATTTGCTTTCTTACAGATCTAACATTGTTGGGTTGATGTTTAGACGAGTTGTAGATATAGGAAGATACATACAACTCATCTAAACATCAGCCCAGCAATGTTAGATCTGTATATTTGCTTACACATTTTTTTTATTGTTCTTCCCTCGTCGTGATTCGAACTCATGATACTAAGATATATATATAGTGCCTAGGAAATCAACCTAACAATGTTAAAAGAAATCTGACTCGTAACTTCCTCCCCGAGCGGGGCTTGAACGTCTTTTTTTTTTATTTCTTACTCCTACGACAACACCGCATAACACTACTCAGACACCTTATTCCGTCTTCTACCTATAGATTTGACCTTAATATTTGATTGTCTTATGGTAATTTCCATAGCAAAATGTTATATAATCTTAGTGACGTCGATTTCCTTTGTATATATTTTTTCTAAACGCCTTCAATTTTATGGTAATAGTAAGCATAACCTTCACAAGAGAATAAACAGACTTTTACTACTGCCAATTCCGCTATTAAATTATACAAATTGAGGTTTAGCTGTCTACAAGCTGCGAATGGCATTTTTGGGTTGAAAATTAACTCACGATTTAAAAATCTGAAGTAAACTTCTGGGTTTATTTTCTGTGTTGAATTTCGCCACACTTTAATTTTGTGGGCTTTGCATAAGATCTTATCTAATGCACTATGATCTGCAACTTTTAATACAGAAGTATAGAAAGGCACAGTGTCTTTTAAGCAGTTTATGTTAATCAACACTCTTAACTAATTTCCAGTAACGGCGAACATCTGAAAAAGATAGGGATCTACACAAATTGGTTTTTTTTTCTCTGGTGCAGACCAATAAAAAGTTAATAATTAAAAGGACAATGAAAATTGAATTTACATCAATAATTTTAAAGACGATGCTGACGTTGTACGATTTGGTCTCAAAACTTGTTCATACAATGTACAAATGAAAAATACATCTTGCTTTACTTTCCAATTATTTCTTATAAATGTAATGCTATTATGTACATGCCGTCATACTTGAGTACTTTCAATTTAAAAGTTAAAAGACAATGATGACAGAATATTCAGAAAGAAAGATCAGTTGTTCACGATTATGTCAATGTATAAAAATTACTACATGCGTATTTTATGTTTTTGGTCGCCGATTGTGTGTTGCAAATCACAAGGTGTTTTTTTTTTTGAAAGCCCGTGCTAATTCCCAGTGATGTACTACCGATTACGCATTCATGCGTTAATACATCCATCATTTATCAACAAAATATAACAACTAAATTATTTTCGATTAACACATTCACATCAAATCTAAAATTAAGCACATACTGAATCCATTTCCCAAGGGCGAAACTAGTGAAATATAGAACTGATCCACCGATCAAAAGCATTGTGTTTGGATATTTGTTGTCTTTGAGTGGTAAAATACACATACAATTATTTTATAGGTCGCTTTCTGGAAGACAGAAGAATTGAAAGTAATGGAATGTATGCTTTTTACATAAGGCGCTATTCGACAATATTTAAAAACAAAGAAAAGAAATATCTTCACGTACCAGATGATGGCACACTAGATCTTGTTGATGTAATTGTATATGGGTTAAATTTGAGCTCAGTTTAAGAATTCTTGTTTTTAAATCCTATGTTTCCTTTTGAATTATTTAACGCGTCTTTTGTCGTCGTTATTTAGAACATGTCTCATTGAATTTCAATACAGATAAGCCATGACAGCCATTCTTTAATAATTGAACGCAAAACTAAAATTTAAAACGCGCCAAATGTCTCAATATTGAATGCATTGTATGGACTGTCTGAATAAGATATGAATATATCATCGAATGCAGAAGTTTGGGTTGTGGTTTATCAATATGATGATATAAATATTGCTTGTTTTAGTTAAAATTGCTGTTAAAACTACATCATTATGTTGTCGTGGTTAGATCAATTTCGAGACCGTTGTGTCAAACCATTTACCAATCCCTAGTTAGAGAACTTTTCGAAACAGAATAACATTTGAAATACTATGATACAAATGTAATGATTGCGATAGAACGATAACTTTCCATTATCCAAGCTATTTGTGCTGTTTTCTATTACATGTCAGTCTGTCTTTTTTTATTTCTTATTTTTTAAGATTTTCTTCTTGTTCAGTATTTAAAGGTATACAATAATAAGAATATGTCTGGCTTTAATCGTCCACCAAATACAATCAGCTTAGTCCTTTTAAAATATGTTAAAAACACAGAGTAACAAAATAATCTGAATTGTTTTAAAAATTTCATTGTCATTTATCTATTGATAAAATGTACTAAAATATATGATTGTTTTCAGGAGATCAGCAAATCATCAAAATTCGAACTGATTCCAGATTTGTTGTATGCATTTCTTGTTATGAAAGAGATGTCTACAAACCGATGTATGAAACTGGAAGGAGATGAGGGTACATTTGTGGGTGTTAACTACAAACCTATTCGCAATATTGGGGATGAATTTAGATTTCAATTATCTAGATGTAGAGAACAATGTAATTTGAAACTTTCGACTAAAAAGTGTGTGATTATTTGACTTTGTTTAAAAATTTCGTTCTTACATTTTTTTAAATATATTGTTTTATTACTTTTGATCATTAACTCTTTAATATATACATGTTATCAAATACAACCAAATATAGAAATGTTTAGATCTGAAAACAGTTCTCAAAATGTGTATGAAAAAAGACATCAGTAGTATCCACTATTCGAAAGTCATAAGTCGATGGAAAGAAAACAAATCCGGGCTACAGACTAAAACTGAGATAAGCATTTCAACTTTAAGTGGACAACAACGAAACAACAGAAACACTTAAGAGGGTGTCCATGGGAAAACCAGGCAGTGGATGGCACATGACATATTTTGTTTTCAAAATGTTTTCATCTATTTCATATCACAAATTCATTCTTTCTCAAAGTTAAATTTTGTTTTTTTATTAACTTCAACAAATAAAGAGAGAAAATATACATAGAAAGCACTGAAAATGCATTGAAAAGGGGAGATAACTCTTCATTTTGTACGCTTTGTTTATGTGTAGAAAATGATATGTATGACAGATTACGACGGACACGTAAGTATATTGCACTGTATAATTCCAACTACCAAATCATAAAATATTTTAAAACTATATGCATAATTATATGAACTCGTTAAAGGAACATATTTCGGGACAAAAGCGAATTCATTATATACTGAGTGCCAATGAAAACGCAACACTTTTGTTTTTCAAAAAAATCTTATAATTTTTATTTTATTTATATTAGAACTTTGTATAGTTGGTTGAAAATGACTTTTAAGACAATTGTCGACAATTTTATGGTTGAGTGATTTTTGGAAAAACTATAAAATTTAATATGAAAATGAGATAGTCTCAGACGATGACCAAGATCAAGTGATTTTAATGAGAAGCGACGACGGACAAATATTATTGTGTGTATCATATTTGATATTGTCGTTTTTACATTAATAAACCTTCATTCCCATCCTCAGTGCAGTGTTTAGTAATTCTTCAAGCTTGATAGGAGTCATTCCAATTGTTTCTTCAACTATTTATAACAAATTATAAATTTCCAATCAAATATGAAAAAAAAAATACTATCAGATTATTACATGGCATTTTTCATATCGCATGTATTATCAGCCCAAGAGCCGCATGGCTCGAGGGCTGATATTGACCGAGGGCTGATAATTCATACGATATGAAAAAATGACATGTTATGATCTTTTTATTTTATGCTTCAACAATGGACAAAAATAAGAGATTCATATATTGATCCTTTTACGTGGTTCCCAAATAGAGGTTCAATATATTCTATCATATGCCTCAACAGAGAAGAAACATATTTTAATATTGACGAATCGACAAAAATATACATAATGAACACTGTTTGGAAAAGTCCACTTTTTAAAGTAACTTTCTAAATTATGTTTGAAACTTTGAAAAATGCATTTATTCAATAATTTGTGTCTTTGGTTGTTTTTTTTTTGTTTTTTTGTTTTTATTATTTTACACAATATACTTTCCAGTATCCAAATTGTGGTTTTGTACCCTACTTTGTAATGTTTTTCACTGAAAACGTAGCATTGAGGTGTATTTTCCGGAATTTGCCTAGTATCACCGGAATGTCATGCGATAACGTTACGGAAAGGCACGTGATAACAATCGAAGCAAGAGATAAACTTTTCATATTAGCCCGCTAAGCACCAATTAGAAAAATATTGAATTTACGTTAATTTAATGCTTTTATCATCCAGTAAAAATCATATGTTATTTAGTCTAAGTATATGATAATATCAGATTATTACATGGCATTTTTCATATCGCATATATAATTAGCCCTAGGTTCAATATCAGCCCAAAGGCACATGGCTCGAGGGCTGATAATACATGCGATATGATAAATGACATGTTATGATCCTTTTATCATTTGCTTCAACAATGGACAAAAATAACAGATTCATATGGAACGCCACAGCTGTCTTATGTGGAACTCTGATATTACTTTATGTTGTTTTATCATTACTTAATAATAGTTTGTCTTTATTTGATATGGTTTTGACATTACGTAATGATGTTTTAATATAACTCAATATGAATAGTCATTACTTAATGATATTTCGATATTACACGATATGATTTCGTATTGACTTGACATAGTTTTGTCATTACTCAATATGGTTTTGTCATTACTCGATGTGGTTTCACCATTATTTATTATGGTTGTGTCATTAGTCAATGTGGTTTTACCATTACTTGATGTGTATGTGACTTAACGTTAACGCAATGTAGTTGTTTCATTACAAGATGTGGTTTTGTTATTTCGTAATGATGATTTGTCTATTCTATGGTTTTAACATTACGTAATGATGTTTCAAAATTTGACCATTTTACACTACTTGATGTGTTTGTTTCATTATTTGATGTGGTCTTGTCATTCTTTGATGTGGTCCTGTCATTCTTTGATGTGGTTATCCCATTACTTGATGAGGTAAAACCACGTGACCAATTCGGAAAAACCTGTTCTATTTTTAGATAGATTTCCATATTGTATGTGCCTTGAATGCGTTTGGCCATCCATCTAATTAGTGTTCAAATTAAAGTTCGGGTTACTGTTTGAGTTAAACTTTTATTTCGTTTTCGAATTCAAGTCAATACATACTTATACTTAAAGTTCTAGTTAGCATTGAGTTTCGAGTTGGACTTCGAGTTCGAGTCACATTTAAAGGCAGAGTTCTAGTTGCAACTTTGAATTTGAGTTATTTCTTGAGGTAGAGTTTGAGTAGGATTCGAATTTAAGTCTAATTTTTATTAATTAAGATTTCTAGCTGAAATTCGAGCTATTTTATATGTCTTTTTGAGTTCACAATTAAATTTTCTATCGCCGGGAACAAGGGCTTTTGCTCGGGCTTCCAAAAAGAGAGCTCCGGGATATGCGTACTAAATAAACAATGTTGCAGTATACAAAACGCAACATAGGAGTTGAAATAAAGTTAGATGTGGTGTGATTGCCAATGAGACAACTATCCACCAGAGTTTTACTTAAATGCAGTGGATGTAAGAAATCATATATCGGCAACCGTACAGCCTTCAACACTCCGTATAGGCAGCTTCAAAAGGCCACCATCCACAATGTGAAAAAAAATTTTTTTTAACAGGATTTCAATATGTCGTTTGTTTAATGTGCTTTCGATGGGTATCGCCAAAGTTAAAAATCAAATTAAAGTTCGAGTGGTTGTTCAGAGTTATTTGGTATGAAAAAAGGGAACGGCAGACAATAATAAAAATAATAAAATCCTAAAAATTTTACAGTATTTCGGACATAATTGGGATATCCCCAAACCACTTGGTCCTATTAGTTGATCTATAAGTTTTCAAATAGAAGCAGTATTATAATAAATTTGTAAAAAAATTCCACGGAACTCTGTGTCTCGCCTGATATTGCTGCTTTCAGTGTAAAAGCGTAATGTTGATGAGCTGTACATTCATCGGTCAAAAAATATAAAAAAAATGTTTTTTCTGTAGATGCTTTTTCTAGATATTGAAGAAAATCTCCTATACAAGTTTTAAAATACTTCATGGAGGCAATAAATTTATCAGGTCAAAACAGTTTAATTCGGTTTTATTTTACTAAAACAAAACTATATGGTTTTCAACAATGAGCAAAACCCATACCCCATAGTAAGCTATAAAAGGTCCCGAAATGACGCCACTTTCGATGACGTTGTTGTGTCTCACTGCCGCTACGTTTATGTCGCAGGCTCGACACAAATCAAAAGACTAATGCGTTTTCGTTAAAAAAAAAAATCAACTCACACTTAAGTCACAGTAAAATCGGAGGAGGGGAGCTCGGACTAAGCGACAAAGCATCAATACTATAAAATAAGAAGTCTCTAAAAAAAATAATGATCATTTGAACATATATACGCATATCAATCTTTTTACTTTTAATCAATTGAATTCTCTGATCTACCTCGCACTAATTGAAAAATAAACTTTTTGGAATATCTGTTTCACATGTGACGGCGAACATGTTCCTTCATCTTTTACTCGAATGTGAACTTCCAAATAAGACCACATCACTCGGTTTGTAATTTTGCAAATAACACGACGGATGCCACACGTTGAGCATAATCTCCTTACCTTTCTAGGGAACCCGAGATCACCCCGATGGATTTAAATTACCCAGTCATACCGATCTATTGAGCCAGCCAATTGAAATGTTTTTTAAGCCACCGCAACTTTACAGCAACTGCAAGTTGGGGGCATAGTGTTTAACATTTGTCCGTCCGTCTTTCCGTCCCATTATGGGTATATACATGTAGTTATTCCGCATAACTCCTCCAACAGTTTGAATCCTAGGAAGTTTTCTCCTTACTGTCTGTTTGTACATATATGTTGAAGGTGTGCTGTATGTGGTCAGGGTTTAATTTTTATTAATATGTGCTCTTCGGGAGAAAGTTGAACTTTTTGGGAAATTTTCTTGCATAAGTAGGGCGTTTCCAGATAACTCCTCCTACAAATTGAATGCTAGGAATTTATCACTCTGCTAGCTGTTTGTACATGTATTGATGGTGTGCATGTGGTCAGGGTTTTTTCTTTTCATTATTTTTCCTCTTATGGGAGAAAAATAATGAACTTTGTCCTTTTTGGGGTACAAGCGGTTCAATGAGTGGAGTGCGGGGCATCGATTTGTCTAGTTTACATTTTTTTTCTCGTGTTGTGCTGTTACACTACTGTTACAGTTCGATGTTCTCTCACATACATGTTAAACTCCGCCACGTGCACTTTCTTTGTGTACCTGACCCAAGTCAGGAGCATGAAGTTCAATTTTTGTCGTTGTATACATATGTGTCATATTTGGTTTTTTTTTGTAAAATAGACCGTTAGTTTTTTCGTTTGAATTTTTTTCACATAGTGCATGGTGGCCTTTTTGTAGCTCACTATACGGATTTTGGAAGGCTGTACGGTTGCCGATATATGATTTCTTACATCCACTGCATTTAAACTCTGGTGGATAGTTGTCTCATTGGCAATCACACCACATCTAACTTTATTTCAACTCCTATGTTGCGTTTTGCATACTGCAACATTGTTTATTTAGTACGCATATCCCGGAGACCTCTTTTCGGAAGCCCAAGCAAAAGCCCTTGTTCCGCGATAGAAAATTTAATTACGAACTCAAAAAGACATATAAAATAGCTCGAATTTCAACTCGAAATCTTAATAATTTCTAAATGAGACTTAAACTCTACCTCAAGAAGTGACTCAAATTCAAAGTTGTAACTAGAACTCTGCCCTTAAATGTGACTCAAACTCGAAGTCCAATTCGAAAATCAATTCTAACTAGAACTTGAATTATAAGTATGACTTTCATTCGAAAACTCACTCAAAGTTTAACTTAAACAATAACCCGAACTTTAGTTTGAATACTAATTAGATAGATGGCCTAATGCATTAAAGACACAGTCATATAACATAGAAATCTATCTAAAAATAGAACAGGTTTTTCCGAATTGATCATGTGGTTTTACCTCATCAAATAACACTACAAACCATTAAAGTCTGAAATGGCCTATATCTGCACTCGACTGTACTGATTTTTACTCGACCAGTCTGAATTGGTCTGACTTTTACTTGACATTACTCGACCCCCAGTCTGAACCATACTTGACTGTACTGAATCGTACTTGACCCTTATCTTTGCCGTTGAAAATAGTCTGAACTATTACTCGACCAGTCTGAAACAGTCTTAAACCATTCTCGACATGTGCTTGACCTATTTTTTAAGTCTAAACCATACTTAACCAAAGGTCTGAACAATACTCGACCAGTCTGAACCATACTAGACCAAAAAAGCCTCTACTTTTTTAACTGTTAAAATAAATTTCTTTTTAATTGACATATATAAAAACAGCCAACAAAATTTATAAAAGATTTTAACCTTATAAAAGAAATATATCTCTGATTATATTTAGGATAAAAAAAAAATATTATATATAACTTATATAAAAAAGGGATAAAATTAAATAAATTTTTCTGATTAGTGGTGAAATATAAAGTATAACCTCTGCTTAGGGCAAACTCATAAATAAGATCACACTTGGTCAGAGGGATTAAATTCTAATTAACATTGATTCAAAATTATAACATCCTGTTGAAATTAAATAACAAGGCCTTTCGAATATACATGTATGTACTAGATAAGTAATACGCGAATTTAAGAAAATAGGGCTTTCTTTTTACCTGTAAAACACACATGTACTGAGTTCATTAGAACATATTAAAGTGCTTTATATATGCCATGTTAATTTGACAAAAAATTCTTAAATTAATTTAATTTTTTTTTTACTGTTACTTTGGAATACATTTCCTTTTTTAAAAAGGTTTCAAGGATCGCTATGGAAATTCTATTATAATGATTATATTAAATTCTTGTTTAAATAAAACAAAACAATTAAGCTCTCATTTTTTAAAATTTTATTAAGTTGTTTTATATACTATTTTATATATATCTTAATAAAATAAACATTCACTGCATTATTACCTGAACTTAACTGACACCATAAATGTATACTAGGCTTAAGTAAATGGTGAAAATAGTCCAGTTATCATAAAATACTTCCCAAATATTCATAAAATTTTTAATAATATTGAAAATATTACATATGTAGTCACAATTTGATCAGCTTGTTCTATTTATATTTTAAAAGTTTTTAATTTCAAGTTGTTGTTAAAATTTCATTTTTATATAAAAAATTCCTAAATTGATAAAATTCAGTTGATAGATACAAAGAATAGGTCTAGTTTGGTTAAGACTTGGTCGAGTATGGTTCAGACTAGGTCGAGTATGGTTCAGACTAGGTCGAGTACGGTTCAGACTAGGTTGAGAACAGTTCAGACTCGTATAAAACGGTTAAGTACTGGTCAAGTACACATTCACACTGTTCAGTATGGTTCAGACTACAGTCGAGTATTATCAAGTAAATCTAAGACGAATCCAGACTGGTCGAGTAAAAATCAGTACAGTCGAGTACAAATATACTCCATTTCAGACTTTTAATGGTTTGTAGTGTAATGCGATAACCACATCAAAGAATGACAGGACCACATCGAAGAATGACAATACCACATCAAATAATGAAACAAGCACATAAAGTAGTGTAAAATGGTCAAATTTTGAAACATCATTACGTAATGTTAAAACCATATAAAGAATAAACAAATCATCATTACGAAATAACAAAATCACATCATGTAATGAAACAATTACATTACGTCAAGTCAAATACACATCAAGTAATGTTAAAAACACATTGACTAATGACACAACCATATTAAATAATGGTGAAACCACATCGAGTAATGACAAAACCATATTGAGTAATGACAAAACTATATCAAGTCAATACGAAACCATTAAGTAATGACTATTCCATATTGAGTTATATTAAAACATCATTACGTAATGTCAAAACCATATCAAATAAAGACAAACTATTATTAAGTAATGATACAACAACATAAAGTAATATCAGAGAACCACATAAGACAGCTGTGGCGTTCCATAGATTCATACATTGATCATTTTACGTGGTTCCCAAATAGAAGTTCAAAGGGCGAAAAGTTTACGGACGTCCGACCCAAAATTTAGTACATTCGATATGGAATCTTTCTAGCGTATGTCTCAACAGAGAAAAAAAACAGTTTAACATTGACGAATTGACAAAAAAATCAACAATATACATATTGAACACTGTTTGGAAAAGTCAACTATTTTTAAAGTAACTTTCTAAATTACGTTTGAAACTTTTAAAAAATGCATTTATTCAATATATTTATTGAATTTATTTTTTTATCATTTTGCGCAATATACTTTCCAGTATCCACATAATTGTTTTGTACACTACTTTGTAATGTTTTTTTCACTGAAAACGTAGTATTCAGGTGTAATTTCTTAAATTTGCCGAGTATCACCGGAATGCCATGCGATAACGTTACGGAAAGGCTCGAAGCATGTGATAAACATATCAGCCCGCTAAGCACCAATTCGAAAAATATGAAATTTACGTTAATGTACTGCTTTTATCATACAGTAAAACTCTTAAAGGGGCACTAGCTACGATATATATAAAAAAATAAAGTATAATTTTTTTTTAGATCAATCATTAATCAAATTGGAATAATGAAATAATAATTTGCTTTTAGCAATCAATTTCCTTTAATTTTGTTGAAATAAGCGATTAAACATAATTTTTAACTGATTCACTTGCAAGTGAAAACGTCATCATCATTCTAACCGGTATTCATGTGAACTTCAAGTTAACCCCTAGCTAGAGATTGACAACGCATGCATTGTACGTGTACTGGCTATTTAAAGAAAAAGAATGTCAACAATGAAAGTGAAACTACGGTAGATCATTTGATTACTAATTCGATGCACATTAAATCATTCTTATATGGTTAAAAACAATGAGAAACATCTATTTTTAATCTATAAAATAAAATCAAACAGACCTATAAAAATGCAATTGCACGTGTTGGTTTAATCTATTCGTATCTTTATTTTTGTTTACATCGCTTATATGGTCATCTGAGGTCAAATCGATAGTTAATTAGATGGCGTCTGGACTAAAATACACACGAAACGAACCTATATATTATCTTTCCCATGCTCTGTAAACTGTTTATTTTAGACTTTTGATAGTTTGGATAAATGTTTTACATTGTTATAAACCAAATATGAGAATTTGAGTCAAATCGGTTACAATGAATTTGACACCTAGTGCCCCTTTAATATGTTATTTAGTCTAAGTATATGATAAAAGGTAATAACATACTTACATAATTTTTCAACGAGATGTCTTTTTACGAATAGAGTCCATTAATGGTGTGGACAGTGTATAATAACTTGCAAATTGCAAAACGTTGGACTCGGACTATACGTTTGCACTGAGTTTTACTGTGAGTATTGATGTGTGTTTCTTTATTCTACATTGGAAAGAGGTAAAGGCGGAAAATATCTCGATTTTTGAATTTCAAGAACAGAACATTCGACTTGTATATTTTTGTTTGCATTAAAAAGGCTTTTTTAACTTCAAAATTGCAATACTCTGCTATTATTTTTTGGTGTTGTTTACAATTTTGGATTTAAGCTAGGGAACAGAAATCAGAAAAAGGGTTTGTCTACTTTTTCATTTTTCCAAGATGGGTACGTAAAGACATACAACGATATGGTCCAAAGTCCGGGTTTTGCAACCCTTACTCATCCAAACTTTTTAAAATTCTGTAAAACATTCTTATGGCAAAGATTTGTCAGATATATGACACATTGAATTATAAACCGGACATATCCTCTTTAATTCTCAGAATTAAAGACGCACACAATGATGACATGTACCTTATATCTATAGAATTAAACGTGCAAAAAGGATTTGAACACCACAAAAGATATTCATCAAAATTATAAAAATTCAATATGAGAAAAACTTGTCACGAAGTGGTTGTTCTACACATGATAGAAGATGATAGTTTTTACTTTTGTTTTTGTACACTCAAGGATGTAGATGAAGAATTATTATGACAAGAAAATGGAAATCACCTTTAAAACAAATTTTATCTATAAATTATATTTGGTACATGTACCTGTCTCTTTTCACCTAAGAACGATAAAATTAGAATATGTCAAGTATTTAGTACGTGTAACTTGAGGGACAGGATGTTATGTGTTATATATAGACGAATAAGTGATATTTACCAGACACAAGTTGTTTCCTTTTTTCCTTTTTCGATATTCAAATTATGTATATAGACGAATAAGTGATAGTTAGCATTTAGATTTTTTTTATATTCGTGGTGGTAAAGAAAACCAAAGACAGAGATCTTAAAATGGACATTAAAATGGAAGAAAATGAGGATTTTTCTGTTGCAAACGGTAAGTACAGTTAAATCACCAATATCATGACGAAATACATATATAATATATAAGCAACAATGTAATTAAAGCAATACGTATTTTTGAAAGAGGCAATACATGGTTAACATAAACATCCTACTTTCTAAAAGTAGTGTGGTCCATTTGTTTGCTCGCTTGTCTACAATAGTTAGCAAAGGTACCTGCAGGCTTATAATTTAATATGTTAATCGTGCGTTTCGTCTACATTGTTGCCGGCGTCACACATTGGCGTATAGGCCGACTTGCACCAGACGTACAGAGAAAATTAACTAATTCCGTATACTTTAGGTGCACGCAAGGGAAACGCTAAGAAATCGTTAAACGCGCGTTGCACAAGTTTGAAGTACGTCGGTATACAGAATTATACGCTTGGTGACACTATAACTCGAGGATTGTTTTATACACGCTCACATTTTCATCTATCTGTAGCGTTTTTGAAGCGTATACCTGTCGCTACTCGCATGTACTATATACGTTACAAGCGCGTTGCAAAACGCTACAGATACGTCGGAGACACTTTAGGGCACGTTGTATACGCCTCAAGATCGATCGACATTTACTTGGATTTTTAATTTCGTATGCCGGTCGTGTTTGCTGCATACGCCTGGTATAGTTTAAGCGCTCGGTGAACGTATAAAACGCAAACGTGGCGTATCAAAAACGTATTCTGGTGTAATACCACCATTGATTTTCCCCTATTAGTCTTGTTAAATTTGAACTTTTCAAAAAATTGTGCAGAATTTATCTTTGTTTCAAATAAAGAAATACTTGGCATGAGTAAAATTTATCCTGTCGAGTACTATATGGGGAAAAAAATCACATAAGATTTCATTGCATATAATAAATTAATCATTACTGGAAGTTAACCAATCAAATGTTCACCTCTTTTTCATCTGTGTGCAAGCTTTAGTAACCGCAAGTTTCAAAAATATTCTATAGAAACCTCAAATAAAAAAATAATGGTGCTTTGAAATACCCAAGATATATGTTTATGATCCAGAAATGTGTTACTGCAATGAAATGTAGAATTATCTACCTACAACTGTCAAAATTCAAGGAAATATATTTTTCGACCTATGTTCGTATGCAACTGGATGTGACATACTATGAAAATTTGGATGCATTCAACTTGTCATTCATATCTGTATCGTGTACACAACGAGCTATAAGCGTGTATTGGGCGTACGAGAAGCGTACCTTGGCGTTTATCGGGCGTTCAAGTAACGTATGTTGGCGTATGCCTAGTGTTTTTCTAACGTAGATGGAATGCACGCTACGATGGAAAAGAAAGTCTCTTGAACGTATTTGAGACGCGTCTCAGTAATTTCTGGGGCGATAATCCGTGCTTTCGGCGTGTCTGGGATGTTTTATTATGGGTTTTTTTTGTGACAAACACACCCGCATACGTTAAAGTTAGTGTCGAACGATCTTGAAGCGTATACAACGTGCCCTAAACATGTCTTAAACTTATCTGTTGCGCTTAAAACGCGCTTGTAGCGTATGTATTACGTGCGTGTAGCGTATAGGTATACGATAGACACACGCTTGAGCTTGATGAAATTTTTGAAGCTGCTTAAAAATTTCATAGAGTTAAAGCGTTTCCCAAACGTATACCTTTGCATTTCGACGTACTTCAAACTTATGCAATGCGCGTTTAACGATTGCTTAGCGTTCCTCTGGCGTGCAACTAGCGTTTACAAACTTTGTAAATTTTCTCTGTACGTCTGGTGCACGCTGGTCTATACGCCAATGTGTGACGCCGGCATTACAAACACACCCGCATACGTTTAAGTAAAAGTTGAACGAGCTTGAAGCGTATATAATGTGCCCTTAACATATCTGAAACTTATCTGTAGCACTTTCAACGCGTTTGTAGCGTATGTATTAAGTGCGTGTAGTGTACAGGTATACGCTTGGCAAACGCTTGAGCTGGATGAAAATTTTGATGTTGCATAAAAATTTCCTGGAGTTATAGCGTTCGCCAAGCGTATACCTTTCGACGTACTTCAAACTTATGCAATGCGCGTTTAACGATTGCTTAGCGTTCCTCTGGCGTGCAACTAACGTTTCAAACTTTGTAAATTTTCTCTGTACGTCTGGTGCACGCTGGTCTATACGCCAATGTGTGACGCCGGCATTACAAACACACCCGCATACGTTTTAGTTAAAGTTGAACGAGCTTGAAGCGTATATAATGTGCCCTTAACATATCTGAAACTTATCTGTAGCACTTTCAACGCGTTTGTAGCGTATGTATTAAGTGCGTGTAGTGTACAGGTATACGCTTGGCAAACGCTTGAGCTGGATGAAAATTTTAATGTTGCATAAAAATTTCCTGGAGTTATAGCGTTCGCCAAGCGTATACCTTTCGACGTACTTCAAACTTATGCAACGCGCGTTTAACGATTTCTTAGCGTTTCTCTGGCTTGCAACTAACGTATACGGACTTTGGCGTATGCCTGGCGTTTGTCTAACGTAGATGGAATGCACGCTACGAAGAAAAAAAGTTTCTTGGACGTATATGAGACGCGTCCCGGTTGTATCTTGGACGTTCAATTGTTGGGTGTTTGTTACAAACACACCCGCATACGTTTTAGTTTAAGTCGAACGACCTTAAGTTTGTTTTTAAGTCGTCACACATCAGCTATACGCTGATGTGTATACGCTGATGTGTATTCGCTGATGTGTGACGCAGGTATAATCATATCCACAACCATTTTTTAAATATACTTGGATTTCATTGAAACTTTCACATCGATCTTTTAGGTTGACCACATCACTATTGTCTACTCACTACACATCTATACGTGTACTGCTTGCTGTCATTCGGTCAACAGTTACTATGAATATAAAAAAAAAATAACCATTAAAGAATATGCTTCTTTAAATTCAGACAATCAAACCGGCACATCTAATCCAAGAGACAGTGATAAAAATAACTGTAGGCAAGATCAAGATCAAAACGAGGAGCATGCATCGAGTTTTAAGAACAAAACAACTGAAAGTTCATTAGAGGTAAACATTTAAATGCTTGTTTATATCACCATAGACAGGTTAGATGATCACTTACCAAAGAGGAAATCCTGGATAATCATACATGTGTAAGTCTGTTTTATGTTCCTTTGGAATTTCAATCAAAGACGAAGAACTGTATCTTCCATCACTGTATTGGATACCTAAACTACATAAGTGTCCTTACTAACAACGGTATGTTGCTGGGTCTTCACAGTTCTCCACGACACCTCTTTTTTGATTATTAACATCTTTTCAGCAATCAAAGCCGGGCCAAAGTTATTGCGAAACTGTCTATTCTAGAGGTGGTGTGAATCAGATGTGGATACTAAAAAAATCCAAAGATCTTTTAGAGTACATACAATCGCACACTCTTTCATTTTGCAATAGTATTAAAATATTTGACTTGTAAGACTATAAGACAAATTGAAAGAGTTGGCATTACTTTGTTTCATTAAAAGAGAACGACGAACGGTGATACAAGTATTTTGTCTTGGGGAGGGATAAATCTTACTTTGTAAAGAATCACTCTGCTTCAAACAAAAAAATCTCTGAAACTGACATTATCAAAATGCTGTATTTCTTGATTGACAACATATTTGTTGCGTTTGGAGGACGTGTTTTTCAACAGACTATCGGAATTCCTATGGAAACCAATTATGTCCCTCTTCTTGCCGACTTTTTTCTTTATTATTATGAGGCTAACTTCATACAGGAACTCATTAAGATGAAAGATTAAGACGCGAGAAATATCCTTTAACTCTACGTTCCGCTATATGAATGATAATCTCTCACTAAATAATACAAAATTTGGTGACTATGTTGAACGAATCTATCCCATCGAACTTGATATAAAGGATACTAAAGATATAGTTAAGCCTGCCTCACATCTTTACTTACATCTAGAAATTGACAATGAAAAAATCTACGACAAAAGAAATGATTTCACCTTCCCAATTGTGAACTTTTATTTCTGTGTAGTTATATTCCAGCAGCGCCTGCATATTGAGTATTCATCTTCTAATTTATACGATATTCCAGGGCTTATATTTTCTATCATGATTTCCGTGATAGAAGTTTGTTGCTCAAAAGAAAGCTATTAAACCAAGAGTTCCAAATGGTTAAATTGAATATATCCCTTCGTAAATTTCACGGTCGCCATCAAGAGATGTTTGACCGTTTTGGAATAACCGTTTCACAGATTATGTCGGATATGTTCCCTATGTCGTAACTACAATACCCTTTCAAGTTCACGAATTTGACATACCGAAGTAAACTTTTTACCGGATTTGTAAGAACATAAGCAACATGACAGGTGTCACATGCGGAGCAGAGTCGATGTTAGGTATTCTTTACTATTGTCGGCATGTTTTTTAATTTTTAGCAATGACTTTGTCAGTTTATTTTCAACCTATCTATCTTTCGTCCCTCTTTTGTCTGTTACTTCTTTTACGTTTTTATAGAAGTTAAACTTCCTATCAACTAAATATAAATGATACCACAGATACACTTAAATCAGTTTCATTTTTGTCAACATTAAGGAAAATCAAATTTACAGACGAAAACTGAAATTATTATCAGATTTTTATCTTTAACTGAATATGTTGATTGTAATTACTCTGTAAGAGCATAATTAATATTTTTCATAACTTCCAATTTGTTCCATAATAGGATGAATGATTAATCGTTAGATTTCTTACTGTAGTATCAATAGTTATCAAAGGTATCAGGATTATCAACACAGAATGGATATGTCACGTGGACTTCTGTTGGAAAGCAAATGTGTGAAAAAGTCAAGTATGCATTGATTTAAAGTCAGAACAGAAATAATACTCTTATTAAACATGCATGTTCTGATTTTAAATCAATACAGATTTTCGCGGTTCTTAGTTACTGCTTTTACATAGCATATAGTTTGTATATGAAGACACGGATACACATTGTTTATATTATATATTTAGGAACGTACTGCAGGAATTGCAGATTCTGGAATTGAACAAACAGAAATCAATACAGTTCAGTGGTTGCACGGAAAGATAGAAACACGGTACAACGAAAATCATGGATTTCAGCACATATTTATGTTTGACTCGACAACGACTTCAACACTGCAAATAAGGTAGTGTACTTAAACATTATAAAATTTTGAATATTAAAATTAATTTTTCATCGAATTATAAAAACTTCCAATTTTTTCCATAATAGGATGAATGCTTGATCGTTAGATTTCTTACTGTGGTATCAATAGTTATCAAAAGTATCAGGATTATCAACACAGAATGGATATGTCACGTGGACTTCTGTGGGAAAGCAAATGTGTGAAAAAGTCAAGTATCGACAACAATACACAACGAGAACAAGAGGCTGTCACAACGACAGCAAACCGGATTTATTAACATTTATTTGTGTCCTGGCAATATCACAAGAACCATTACTGATGAATGGTGAAAGTGAAAATCGTCAATATCGAATTTGACCTCCATTTTGTCATCAGTATCAACATATTAAAATTTGAAAAGCTTAGATTGAATGGTTCATGAGTAAATGCAACAACGTGAATGGAAACGCCATTTTATGATCTTTCAAGAACCATAACTCCTGAACGGTAAAAGTCAAAATTGTCATTATTGAACTTGACCTCTATTTTGTCATCAGTAACAACATATTAAAATTTCAAAAGCTTTGGTTGAATGGTTCAGGAGAAAATGCACGGACACGACGGGAAACACCATTTTTCAATCTTTCAAGAACCATAACTCCTGATCGGTAAAAGTCAAAATCGTCATTATTGAACTTGACCTCCATTTTGTCATCAGTAACAGCATATTAAAATTTCGGAGAACAGTTCATGCATAAATGCACGGACACGACTGGAAACTCCATTTTTCAATCTTTCAAGAACCATAACTCCTGATCGGTAAAAGTCAAAATCGTCATTATTGAACTTGACCTCCATTCTGTCATCAGTAACAACATATTAAAATTTGGGAAGCTTTGGTAGAACAGTTCATGGGTAAATGCACGGACACAACTGGAAACTCCATTTTTCAATCTTTCAAGAACCATAACTCCTGAACGGTAAAAGTCAAAATCGACATTATTAAACTTGACCTTCGTATAGTTGTCAGTAATAACATATTAAAATTTTAAAAGCTTTGATTGAATGGTTCATGAGTTAATGCACGGACAACATTTGATTGCCGCCCGACCGCCCGGCCGCCCGCCGTTCATCCCCAAATCAATAACCGACATTTTTGTCACAAAAATCCGGTTAAAAATAAAACGTTTTTTCGTTTGTCCATTTGTCAAAACATATGTCATATGTTCATAACAATTTTCTCGCTAAGGTTCCTATTTTATGACGAAAATATATGTGATCAGCAGTTTGATCATGATGAACAGTCAGTTGTAGTTTGCATATCTGTAAATATTGACAATCCAATTTCCCATCGGAACTTCTTCTACGGCTAAAACTGTACCACTTTTACTATGAAGTTTTGAAAAAAAAATCTTATCCTAGAATTGAAAGTTCATATGGACTACATTTTTTCTCAAAAGTCAAAATATAGGGCTGTGCGGCATATTTTCAACGTTTATATGCCCTGAACATGCTGAACTTCTCAGAGTAGTAAACTTACATTAATTTTCTTAACTACCCCTACCTCTAATGAAAGGTTGCCACATATTTCAATATAAACAATATGCACATGTGTATTTACTGGTAACATTCCCAAGTTATGTCTCTGTGAGATGAAACACGGAGAGCATACCTGGGAACCTGTATGAAACAAAATTAGTTTTCTATGAATATTCTAGATCTCCCCAAAAGAGGCGTGGTTTGAGAAACAGCTGTGTTTACAAAGTGCAACCTATATAATCATTTATTCAAATAGAAAACTCTTTAAACTCAGTTTTTTCTCACATTAATACTCATTTATCAGAATTATAGCCTTAAAGACATCACTGTGTATACTCTAAGTTTTTCTTAACTGTACATTTCATACCCCTTCCCCTGTTTCATTTTTTTTTTTAAGAATTTGAAAACAAGACTTTAATTATTGCCAGCTTACCCTATTTCCATATTTTCTGATATAAAATGCCTAGAACCTGTTTAAAACTGTTTTGATAACATATTGAAAGCATATCAGAATACTATAAATGTTATGTTAAGCAGTAAATCATTACAACATTCAAGATTATATAAAGTATCCATTCCTGCATCTGTCCGCAGTCCACATCTTACTGTATGCCTATTTGTCAATTTAAGTTCACATTTTCTGCCTCAAATGGTCAATTTAGAATTCTTGTCACAACAGTATCATTTGTTACCATATATCTGACACAATTTAGCTAATATTTATACTAGAAGTGTTCAAACAAAGCCATATTTGCAATAGTTTTATGTATGCAGATACCAGTCAGAGATATAAATTCACTTAAAATATTATAGAGTTGACTACGTACATCTGAATTTTGCATAACTTCCAAGCATAGTAATTGTTTTCTATATAAAGAACTTTAAAATCATAAAAGCATAGCATTTACAAGTTAAATTATTTGTTTTATGACCAAGGGAGTAGGCCATTTTCTATATTTTTTGCCCCTGTGGCCTCAAATTTTCTAAACTATTCTACTGTTTCTAGCAATTTGGAATATTTAGTACATATTCAGGATAGAACACACTATTGTAATTGTAGTTGAGATATTTTTGTATTTCTAGCTTGTATTTTTTATGCCATGGTGACAAAAAAGCATATCTAGGTGTAACGGCTTACATTTGGGTTAACGACAAGACACAAATACCCCATAATAATATTCAGGAAGGATCTATGAGTTTCAATGACTGCGAAGAGTAAATATAAGCACTTACTAACAATTTAACTTACATATAAGCAAACATTATGAATTAATTTTGTATTCAGGACTTTAAATAAACTATGCATACAGTAAACTGTGAATTTATGCTGAGTCATCATATTTAAGGCCCAGGATTCTATCAAGCTTAATGACACATTTACAAAACTTCATATTTGAGTTCATTTTTTTTTTATTATCTATGAGATAAAGCAAATTTGGTTAATTTCTGAGTGTTCTCTCTTTCACCCAATGTATACGTAGTGGCTTTTCTAAACGGGGAGACACCTGCTACCTTTAGAAGGGATGAACTTGATGGTAATTTGATGCAATGCTCCTGAAAGTTGAACCTCATTCACACTGATTAAGCCCTGGTCACAACGAACCTACGACACATCTATACAGCACCACGACATGAAATTTGGTCAAATCGCAGGTCTTCTGTGGTCGTCGTACGACAATCGCAAGACAGTCGCACGATATCTTGTGCATCGTGGCGCTGTCGTGTGTCGTGGGACGAAAAGCGGACATGCACCTTTTTTGCTCTAAGACTTTTAATCGTGTCACTGTCTTGTGTCTGTCGTGAAAGTGTCTTACAATCGTCGTGCGATAAACACATTGTCATGGGTATCAATATAATGCATTTTAATCAAACAATCATCGCACGGCTGTCGTACGACAATCTCACGACTGTTACAAAACACTCGTGATACAGTCGTACGATTGTCTCACGAATACCAAATTTCGTACGATGATCGCACAACATTAGTTGTCTGTCGTACGACAGTGGTACTTCGTCGTGCATCATATTTCCGTTGTATTTAGAAGACTACAATTCGGCGGGAATGAATTTTGGAAAAACATACCGTCTACCATTTAAACAGGATGGTTATTAAATCAGAACGATTATGCTTAACCCTACTGAAAAGGCGCCTTGTCGGACTACAACAAGAGCAAACTATGGTCCTGTTCGCGTTAATCCGAGCCCGTGAACAGTATAGGAACCAGCGGAACGCCCGACTTTGGTGGATTAGGCCATGAATCGAACGGCGCCTGATATTTGGGCAGTATAGTACACTGATGTAGAGTTGGATCGGGAATCTGCCGTTGATTTCGTTGGATTCATGCGAATGGAGTCTGGCATGTTTCAAGAGCTTTTGTTGAGAGTCGCAACACAGTAGCACGACAGTAGTACGACAGTAACACTCGCTCCTATGACATGAAAAACCAAAAATAGACCCAAACAACTCACGATTGTCGTACGATTATCGCACGACTGTCACACGACAGACTTGCGACATACCCACGAAATTCAATTACAATTCTTTTTTTCTGTCTTTTGCCCATCGTGGAACCATCGTGGACATGTCGTAGCTGATGTGACCATTTGAAATATTTTTTTTAACATTTTGAACGACAGCGCCACGACAACTATTTTATAGATCTTCCACGACAAAAAATCGTTCGATATGTTGTGACTGGGGCTTAAAGTGTAATGTTTAATCCATTTTTGAACCTCTCTTTACATAAGTAGATACTGCCCTCTTTCGATACTCTCTTTATCAAATGAAATAGTGACCTATAAATGTTAATTTCTGTGTCTTGTGGTCTATTGTGGAAAGTACTAGTAGAAAACAAATACTTCGATTCTTCTTTTTCTTGATAGTTTGTTTTAATTGCAGTAATGGGGATCAACTTCTTGCTATAAACGATGAAGATGTTACAATACTGCATAATAAGGACGTCGTGGAACTCTTAGAAGAAATACCTGTGAAAAAGAATACAACCATGGTACTTTTATTTTTACAATTATTTTATATGTCGCTTCTCACTTAGCACCTTTGTATATAATATAAGTTAAAGGGACATGTGTTTTTTACAAAATATTATATAATACAGTGAAATATATATATAAAAAAATTAGAATACATGACCCTTTGGGTCTTTATGTCACTCTAAACAGCTTGTAATGTCAATGGTAATACAAACAAGAGAAATGTTATCGAACATTTCCATATACACAGATTTTTTCTCTTTTTGTCTGCAACATATATTTAACAGTTTTTATCGGTGCTGACATATTAACTATTTAAACGATGATCTTTTCATAGTAGACATAATTATTTTTTGTGATTGTTGTAAACATTACAATCTATAATGAAATGGAAATGGTTTTCCACACAGTTATCACCATATATTTAATGTATAAATTATATGTATTTTTAGACTTACTGGAGACCCTCTACAAACTCCGTCACAGTTGTAAAGTTTTGCTTATATTGTTCTGGAGGTAAGTTATAAGATAAAGTGATGTGGTATGTTTGTATATGAGTCCACAAAACGTAAGACTTTAGTTCGTTTCTGTGTGTGTTACATTTTAATGTTGTGTCGCAATTTTCTTGTATTTAATGCGTTTCCCTCGGTTTTGGTTTATGACCCGGATTTGTTTTTGTCTATCGATTTATGAGTTTTGAACATCGGTATACTACTGTTACCTTTATTTAAGAAACTTTATACCACTGTCTAAATCAACAATGATATAACACATACACAAACAGTATAAGCAGTTGAAAGGGCCACAACAGAAAAAAATGTGAAACAATTCAAACGAAAAAAAGTACCAGCTACTACCTAAAGAATTATTACCACAGAAATATGATGTGCAGTATTAATATTTATTTTCTTTTGTCGTTTTGTTTTGATGCTTAATTCTTGATAAACTCAATGCATAATTGACATAAACATAATATGTGAAATGTTCATTTTTATTCCGATCACGAATACGTTAATGCGGCACAAAACAGTCAAATAAAGTCTTTATCAATCTATAATTCCCGGAGCACGTTTCTTTGTTAACTTTCCATTTCTAAATAGCAAAATTTCAGCAGCCTGCATACAGAGTATATATATCCAAGTTGATTGGCCATGTATTTCATAACATAATTTTCTTTGATAGAGGATTGATGCTCACGCAGAAGCTATTAAACAAAAAGTTTCAAGTTGTGAATTTGAAATAGTCCTTTTGTAAATTTTACAGACGCCACCACGAGTTGGTTGACCGTAAGAGAAAATGTCCGTTTCACAGATCTTAGCGGATATGTTCCTATTGTCGTCACCAAAATCCCCTTTCCCCGAATGTGACCTAACGAATTAGACTTATAACTGTATTTATATTTACATGAGCAACACGACGGGTGTTACATGGGCTCGCCTTTCCGGAGTTACTGAGATCCCCCCTGGTTTTGGCGTGGTTCGTGTTGCTCATTCTTTAGTTTTCTTTGTTCTGTTTTGTGTACCTACTGTTTGTCTTTTTTTTTTTCTATTTAAGCCATGGAGTTTATTTTCGACATTTAAGTTTAAATGTATCTCTGGTGTCTTTTGCCTCTTTTTTGTGTCACATATAACTCGAACCTGGCTTGTGATTACAACGACTCTGTTAGACTTCGACGTGACATCAAACAATAATAATAGTGCATAAACAAAACTCCTCAACGATACATTGCTTATAATTTTCTATGCAATACTAGAGCCGTATCTCCATTATACTTTGGTTGTGATGATAGGTAAGCGTTTAGATAAAGATGATAAATGATTCATTGCCTACCATATCAATTGTAACTTATATGATATCTTCGAGCGCATGCTCCATTATATGAATAAATCGCTAAATGAGCACGAATCTTTCAATCGTATATCCTTCGGAGATGCCCTCAGGAACTAGGTAATTCGAACATTTATCGCACACGGTTGTGCTGTATGGCGGACATCGTTAAATTATATATACTAAATTATAATCATGGTACCTTTGATAACTATTCAAGCAAACAAAAGTTGTTATGTTTTACTTAACCTTCACCTGTACAATGTCCTATATTTAAAATCAACCAAGATTCGCTCCAAGAATTAACAAATAAATTAAAGTTTAGAACATATATATAAATCTGTTAAGATTTACATATATATTATACTGCAAATTAAGTTTATTTTCGGTTATTAAAATGTAAACTTGGATTGTATATCCATAGGCGCCACTGTACAAGTTGCAGTCTTGTAATTGACTGCTCCATAGGCTTACATGCCAAACAGCTCATCTTTGAAAATAAAATAAAATAAAAAATGCTACATAGAAAAAAAAATCATGTTCATATCATGTATGTACTAATGTGAAATTGTGATTTAGTCATGCCACGAAGAATGAAAAGTTACGTAACCCTGAAGTCAAAACATTTTTTTTCTACTTTCTGTTTGCTGTTTTACTAGGCCACACCACTTCCAGTAAACATGATATCCTTCCACTTTCCTGGATTGATATCCCCAAAGACGTGCAAGATTTTTTTTGAATCTATATATATGTTTCAATTCAGCATAAACCTATAATCAAACAGAAAAAATTGAGTCCAGAAAAAAATTCAGAAAAAAATGGACTATTATTATTCCCTCCATGTTTTGACAATGTTTGACATGCACCGGAAACTGGAGTTGTAATACAATACTGGTACCTACAGCTACATGAAACACATGTAACTGTTAAGGTTTAAATTTGCCGAGGGAGGATTAGTTTTAAGAGGTAGGAGGGGCAGGAGGCACGCCCCATTTGAATAATTTACCTTATAGTGTTTTCAAATGTTGGCTTGCTTTACAACCTTTCCTCTCTCGCCACACACACATACACACTTAACGAGGCTACTATATGTTTGACCGTTAAAATTAAATAGCACCTGTTTACTCTATACAGGAACATGTTAGGTACATGTATACTATTCCCAGCTCAATGAGCTCATTTATTTTTAAAGTTATATCGTCAACATCTGAATTTAATCGTGAACAATTTGAAATCATGTTTAACTACACTCAACGTCTCCTCAGCGGTTGCAAGCAACTTGTCGAAATCAATTTTATTTTGAGCTAGAAGTCCAAGGCTTCTATAATAAAGTACATTACCTTTTGATGTTGAAGTAACTGTGTCCTAAAACTATGACAATGTCATTATATAAATTACAATGTTTCGTTTACCGTCGCACGCCAATCTTTATCACAAAGGACAGTGGATAGAATAAAAGTGATGGATAGCCACGCCTATATCAAACTGGAATGATAAAAAAAATACATCGATATCTCGTGTTATTTCAGTATTGAAAGTTTTGAGTAACGTAGTTAATTTTATATTAAGTTTGGAAAGTCGTGTACATCCCTCTTTTTTTTTAGTTATTCGAAGAAATTCCAAAAAACCCAGCTGTTTTTTTTTTTTTGTTTTTTTTTTAAGAATTGCAAATATTTAACAAATTAAATTTATCATACAGAATAGTTTTTCTAATTCTCATCACTTGGCGTCCGTCGTCGTCGTCCGTCGTAGATAACTTTTACAAAAAATCTTCTCCTCTGAAACTTCTGGGCCGAATTTAATTAAACTTGGTCACAATCATCATTGGGGTATCTAGTTTTAAAAATGTGTCTGGTGACCAGGCCAATCAACCAAGATGGCCGCCATGGCTAGAAATAGAACATATGGGGTAACATGTAGATTTTGGCTTATAACTCTAAAACCAAAGCATTTATAGCAATCTTGCATAGTTGTAATTGTTCATCAAGTCAAGATCTATCTGCCCTGAAATTTTCAGATGAATCGGACAACCGGTTGTTGGGTTGCTGCCCCTGAATTGGTAATTTTAAGGAAATTTTGCCGTTTTTGGTTATTATCTTGAATAATATTATAGATAGAGACAGACTGTAAACAGCAATAATGTTCAGCAAAGTAAGATCTACAACATGAACATAATGGTCAGTTGACCATTTAAGGAGTTATTGCCCTTTATAGTAAATTTTTAACAATTTTCATTAATTTGGTAATTTTTGTACATTTTTACAAAATATTTTCCTTTGTAACTAAAGGGACAAGTTCATTACAATTAGAGAAAGTTTTAAGCACCAAGGATGTTCAGTAAAGTTAGATCTACAAACACATGACCATCAGCAAAACACCATTTGTCATGAATCCATCTGTGTCCTTTGTTTGATATGCACATATATCAAGGTGAGCGACACAGGCTCTTAAGAGCCTCTAGTTTCACTTAACATTTTCTGCTGAAGAGAGAAAGAAGAGATGTCATCCCGAATTTCAGGAAGAAAAAAAAAGTTAAATACGGAAATGCCGAAGAAAAAGCATTTGTTTCCCGAATCCCGAAAAGTTAATAATGTTTTCTTGAATTCCAATTCGTGTAAATCCCGAATTCCCACCAAAATAAACCCGGCCGAAGTTCGGAAAAGGTCTGTTCTAGAGTTCAGTTTAATTTTCAGAAATTAAAATCATATAGAAATTTTCACACACATATTAGTCTTCATACACGTGAATTGATATAAATGTATGTATAATTTATGAAACACCGCAAAACTTCAAAAGATAAGAAATATCTATAACATAGAAGTTGACTTGTTTAAAAGAGTATCAATTTTTAACTATGATATTGTCCTTTGTGTTATTTCATTGTATAATTTGTATATGTTACTAGGCGCATTTGTAGGTACTCTGCCTGCATGTGACCCCATGATTAAGGGGTAGTTTCTGAAAAGGTATATATATTAGACTCAGCAGTGGCATTCAAATCGAAACAGTGCGAAGACAAAATCAAACACAAAATCAAACATCGTTTTTCTTTTACAAATTGTGACTTGGATTGAGAGTTGTCTCATTGGCACTCATACCACACCTTATATCTTCATGTAGGATAATAAATTGTAAATATAATTCAACTATGGTTATTTTGATTCATTAAATGCTTTTTGTTTTCCAATTTCAGAAATAATTCGTGCACGTTTTATTGATGCTTCTACTTATCCAGTGACACCAGATTGGATCAAGGATCAGTTTCGCGTTGTTGTTTTCAATAAACAATTGACAAATTTGTTTATGCAACACTTGGAAATTCAGAGAAATCGTATTGTTTTTAAGGAACTATCGTCAACTGAACCATGGAAAAAGCCATGCGATTTTGCTGAATGTAAGTATAACACTATACTTCAGTTACCAGATTTGGAATTATATTCATTTTCCTTTATTCCAAAATGAATTGATTTTACATTTTACATTTAAAAGTTTCTTATTTATTGATGCGTTTTGAATAGGGACTTTCCGTTTTGAATTTTTCACAAAGTTCGGTATTTCTGTTCAAACTTTAAACATATACATAGTACAAATGCATTTGGTTCGTTCTTTGTTTTTCCATATGTGCATACATACATAATATTAGTTAAACGAAAGTATACAAACTACATGAGAAGCACACGTAGATTGTTTTGGACGAACAGCACAAGTACAGTTCTTAATATATATCAATGATAAAATCCCAGCTGAAATGTTTTAAACGTTTTGTTGATGGTTTGCGTTTTGTCCAGTTTATCTTTTCATGTACGTACGTACTTGAACTAATCGATGTAAGTATTTGAAGATAAAAAGGCACCTTAAAAAACTGTTTGATATGAATTCTATTCAAACACGGGATATTCCTAAATACATTTTGTTTGTTTTAAGTCTTTTTAAAGCAAAAAATATGATGTCGACTGAAAATAAAGTCTACTGAATTCTGACAGGCACAAAAATGCGGCGGAGTTTCGTGAAATTTGAACCCTCCCTTGTACTTGTAGTCAATGTACAATAAATGAACACACTAGCTTCCGCTAACATGAAATATTGCTAACATGTTTAACCCCGCCACATTCTGAATGTATTTGTCTGTCCCAAGTCAGGAAACTGTAATTCAGTGGTTGTCGTTTGTTGATGTGTTAGATATTTGTTTTTCGTTCATTTTTTGTACATAAATAAGGCCGTTAGTTTTCTCGATTGAATTGTTTTACATCATCATTTCGTGGCCTTTTAAAGCTGACTAAGCGGTATGGACTTTGCTCATTGTTAAGGCCGTACGGTAACCTATAGTTGTTAAAATTCTGTGTCATTTTGGTCTCTTGTGAAGTGTTGAATCACCCTGAATAATCATTGTAAACCATAGCATCGCCTCGGTTGACAATGTTTCTAAAGGTTGCATCTGCTTTTGCAACCTTTCAGCTGTTTGTTATTTATATAGAATTTTAACTTTTTTATTTGGAACAATTAGTATTGGATGCAGATCTTCTAAATCATTTTGTTTAATTGTAATCTATTCACATTTGTTTACTTGCAACGCTTACGAGTATTCTATATAGTAAAAATATTGACACTGCTCACTGGTTAAAGTTTGAAAAGATTATGTTAATATAAATATAACTTTACATATTTTTTTTCGGTGGGTTTAAGGGGTTCGCACAAATAACCCTGATTATTAAAATTGAGAATGGAAATAAGGGATGTGTCAAGGCGACAACGGCCCTACCATAGAGCAGACAGCAGCCGAGGCCACCAATGGGTCTTCAATGCTGGGAAAAACTCCCGCACCCGGAGGCGTCCTTCAGCTGGCTCCTGACCAAATATCTATACTAGTTCAGTAATAATGGACATCATACTTAACTCCAAATTAAACACAAGAAACTAAAATTAAAAATCATGCATGCGCCACTAATTCGTTTATTCACGGAAAATGTTTATTTTGGTACAAAAATAACAAACTACATTTCTTCGTTCTGAAAAAAAGAGGGCAGTTTAAGTCAATGTATGAAAACTTTTACATGTGTATTTTATATTTTTGGTAGAAGGTGATGTGTCACAAAACACAACGAGTATATTCCGGAAAGCCCAATCATATTCTGCGAGTGATTTAATAGATACCGGTTTTTTTTCCATCTTAGAGCTGCGAAATATTACTACTATCTGTGTTCAAGGTTAACACAAAACTATACATCAAATCTGAAATGAAGCACATACTAAAACTATTTCCCAAGGGTGACACTAGTGAGATATGAAACTAATCCACCGTTCAAATGCATTGTGTTATAGTATATGTTGTCTTGACATAGTTGATAAATGTTCAATTATTTTATAGGTCGTTTTCTGGAAGAAAGAAGAATCGAAAGTAAAGAAATGATTGCTTTTTACATCAGGCGCTATTCAACAATATTTAAAAACAAAGAAAAGAAATATCTTCACGTACCAGATGATGGCACCCTTGGTCTTGTTGATGTAATTATATAATGGTTTAATTAAACTTCAGAATTATTTTTATCTCAAGTCCTAAATTCTTTACCTTTTCAATTATATTACGCATCTTTTGTTGTATTATCGAACATGTCTCGATGCACTGATACAGATAAACCATAGTAGAAGGGATTCTTTAATAATTGAACGCAAAATTAAAATTCAAAACTCGACAAATGTCTCAATATTGATTAAATTGTATTGATTAACGAAATAAGATGGTAAGAACATATCATCGAATTCAGAAGTTTAAGTTGTGATGCATCAATATGATGTTATAAAAAATTGCTGTATAACTTACATCATTGTGTTGTCGTGGTTAGATCAAATTTGAGACCGGTGTGTCAAATCATTTACCAATCCCTAGTAAGGGAACTTGTCGAAATGCTGAACAGAGCAACATTTTAAATCCTATGATTCAAATGCAATGATTGCGATAGAACGATAACTTTCCATTATCAGTTTAAAATTTAAGATATTTGTGCTGTTTTCAATTGCATGTCAGTCTGTCCTTTTTTATTTCTTATATTTTAAGATTTTCTTCTTGTTAAGTAAGGAATAATATTATAAGAATAGAGCTGGTTTTAATCGTCTATGAAATACAAGCAGCTCAGTCCTTTTAAAATATGTTAAAAACACAGAATAACTAAATTATCTGAACAGCTTTAAAAATTTCATCGTCATTTATCTATTGATAGAATGTACTTAAACGTATGATTGTTTTCAGGAGATTAGCAAATCATCAGAATTTGAACTGATTCCAGCTCAGTTGAATGCATTTCTTGTTATGAAAGAGTGGTCTACAAATCGATGTATGAAACTGGAAGGAGATGAGGGTACATTTGTGGGTATCAACGTACCTATTAGCAATATTGGGGATGAATTTAGATTTCAATTATCTAGATGTAGAAACCAATGTAATTCGAAACTTTCGACTAAAAATTGTGTGATTATCTGACTTTGCTTAAAAAAATCGTTCTTACATTTTTTTTAAATATATTGTTTTAATACTTTTGATCATTAACTCTTTTAATATATACATGTTATCAAATACAACCAAATATACAAATGTTTATATCTGAAAACAGTTCTCAAAATGTGTATGAAAAAAGGCATCAGTAGTATCGAAAGTCATAAGTCGATTGAAACATTGTGAAAGAAAAAAAATCCGGGCTACAAACTAAAACTAAGATAAGCACATCAACTTTAAGTGGACAACAACGAAACAACAGAATCACTTAAGTGCAACAACAAAAATGACAATGCAACACTCAGAGAAACGAACTATAAGATAATAACTGTCCTTTTTTTTTTAGCTCACCTGGCCCATAGGGCCAAGTGAGCTTTACTCATCACTTGGCGTCCGTTGTGTCCGTTAACTTTTACAAAAATCTTCTCCTCTGAAACTATTGGGTCAAATTTAACCAAACTTGGCCACAATCTTCATTGGGGTATCTAGTTTAAAAAATGTGTCCGATGACCGGGCCAACCAACCAAGATGGTCGCAATGGCTAAAAACAGAACATAGGAGTAAAATATAGATTTTGGCTTATATCTCTGAAACAAAAGCATTGAGAGCAAATCTGACAAAGTTAAATTGGTCATCAGGTCAAAATCTATCTGTCCTTTTTTAGATGAATAGGACAACCCGTTGTTGGGTTGCTGCTCAATGATTGTTTATTTTAAGGACATTTTGCCGTTTTTTGGTTATTATCTTGAATATTAGTATAGATAGAGATAAACTGTAAACAGCAATAATGTTCAGCAAAGTAAGATCTACAAAAAAGTCAACATGAGCAAAATGGTCAGTTGAACCCTTCAGGAGTTATTGCCCTTTAAAGTCATTTTTTATCAACTTTTCGTAAATTTTTGTTATATTTTACAACAATCTTCTCCTCTGAAACTGCTAAGACAAATCTAACCAAAGTTGTCCACAATTATCATTAGGGTATCTAGTTAAAAAAATGTGTCCGATGACCCTGCTTGCGAACTAAGATGGCCGACATGGCTAAAAATAGTACATAGGGTAAAATGCAGTTTTTGGCTAAAATCTCAGAAACCAAAGCATTTAAAGCAAATCTGCTGAAATTAATTTGTACAAATAGGTCAACATGATCAAAATGGTCAGTTTACCCTTTAAGGAGTTATTGCCCTTTATAGCCAATTTTTAATAATTTTCATAAATTTTGTGAATTTTGTAAACAAAAAATCGTTTATGACATGCACATAGACCAAGGTGAGCGACACAGGCTCCTTAGAGTCTCTAGTTTTTGCTTGGTACAGGACATTCTAAGAAAAAAATGGTGGGATGAACCTGGTAATGCAGCTAGTCAAACATCGCCCTTTTATGGCAATGTTAAATATAACACTAAAATAACAGCAGTACATGACAGGACTACAGTACAAATAAATTGAAGAACATTTAGGACAGAGAAATACACAAATAAACATTACAATAGGACATTTCGACATGTTTATAGTTATCAGAGGTACCAGGCTTATAATTTGTTACACCATACGTGCATTTCGTCTACACAAGACTCACCAGTGACGCTCAGAGCAAAATAGTGAAGAAAGCCAAACATGTAACAGATGTTAAAAAATATATACGTTGTTTATGTTGAAAAAAAAGAAGGATGTCTAAATAAGCATTCACTGCTTGTTCTTGCTACAGCTTGAATTACTAAGGAAATTAATCTAACATCTCTTTCCGTATGCGCTAAGGCTATGAGGTCGTTGATACAAATGTTAAGCACATTACATTACAACTGATTGATAAAGGCATTACTTATTAAATATGCACTGGACACTGAACATATACCACCATGACGTTTACCAATGAGTAAATCCTGAATGATTATAGATATTTTCATAGAGCCGGATCTTCGTTCACTTTATCGGATAACTTAATTTCATAAGTTGCCAGGTCTTTAAAGAGCTTCAATAAACGTCTAATCAAAGAGGGGGGCAAGGCGGGTCCCAATAACAGCAAAACAGCAAATTGATTTGGCTTATAACATATAACAAGGAATTAAAATGGACAAAAACAGATAACAGTAAATGAAATATTAAAATAAGTCGGGTCATTGACGGATCCAGTATTTCTTATTACGGGTATAATCCTTTGTAATGAATTCCATTCTCTATGAACATGTTCTTAAAATTATGTATTTACAATGTGTTTACTACTCAGTATATTTTTATACGCTCGTTTACGTGACGTATTATGGAATACTGTTGTCCGTCTGTCGAACATTAACTCCAACACTCTTTAACCAATTTTCATAACACTTTGGAAAAATGTTTATATTTATTGACGTGAGCTCCCCTTCGTTTTTTTTTTATAAATTGCAGATTTAAAGTTTTTGAGTAAGGGGGTTTTATTTAATAAAAATGGTTGGTGAAATGGTTGGTTTTTTTTTCAGTTTTCTGATAATATCTCAAAAATCCTTTCACAAATTTGCACGGAATTTTGGTGAATTGTTTATATCTATTGACATGAGCTCCCCTTCAATTTTTATACATTTAAGATTTTACGTTATAGCTATTGTTGTAAGCGCCCTTTTTATTTTCATTAATTTTAGATTTCATGTTATTGAGTTGAGGGGTTCTATTCATTAAAAAAGGTGGTATTTTCCAGTTTTCGGACAATAACTCAAAAATGTTTTTAGCAGTTCTCATGAAACTTTGGTGTACTGTTTATATATATTGACTGAAGCTCTCTTTAAATTTTTATAAATATCTGATATGACATAAGGAAGTTATCGAATATTTCAAAAAGGGCGACGGGCGTATCGTGTGCTCATGGCGTAGCTGTTTATTTGTTATAGAATACTTTTTCCAGCATTTATTTGAGAATGGAAATGAGGAATATGTCAAAGAGAAAAAAATGATATCTAGTAAAAATTCAAGGGAAGTTATGGTATCAAAGCAGGTCCAATTGACATATACTTCTTGTGTTTGTTGCTACTAAAAAAATCACCTAAAAGAGTTCGAAAAAAAGATATTCGGCATTCCGACTTTTTTTAAATGCCCATTTAATGAGGTGTGTGAATTTTTCTTAATAAGACTATGAGGCAAAGTGGTATATAGGGTAGAAAAATCAAAAGCACCAATTATAAGCATGCAATTTATCAAGTACCTCGAACCAATTTTTGAAACTCCAAAAGTAATTTATTCCACTATTTTCATAGGCTTAATTTGAACAATTTTTTCATCAGGCTTTTGATTGCACCAAGTGTACTAGTAATTAGAATACATGCATAGTTTAGTAGGGGAACAATGGCTTTAAGACAACATAAATCTTTGTTTGTAATGAGCTATGCGCAGCTTCGGAACCCAGTACATGGTTGGAACTTTCATTGTACAATGTGTTTGGTTCTGCTTGAAAAGAATCATAGAGCTCAGTCAATATACATGTACCATATTAAATAAAAGGTTAACTGTTTGTAAGGACATAGTCCTTAATTGAGATTCTTGTCAGATATTCCTGGCCATATGTTTTCCTTTTTGTCATAAATAGAATTGTTCTGATTTAATATGTTGGTACGGGAAACAAGGAACATTATCCTCATAATTCTAAATACATGTTCGAAACATGGAATTTATTACAAAGGATAATCTTAAGATATACTGGAATTGTCCTGGACCTCACTTCTGTGATGGATTTATGTAAATGGAATCTTTCTCCGAATACGGGACCAACTTATTAGTAGTGGTAGACCCCAATGTCCAATAATCTTCAATTTCTACCGAAAATTTGCTGTAAAAAAATGCTAACATTCCAATTTTCAATAACAGTTAACAGCAAATACATTATCACAAAAACAGATAACAAAAAAACTAAAAACTCAATAACAGCTAGCAACGAATAAGACAATAACAGCTAACAGCAAATATATTTTCAGAATAACAGATAACAAAGAATTAAATTGCCCCACAACAGCATAACAGTTAAACCCCTTGCCCCCTCATCAAAGCACTGCACTCCATGTTTATAATCTTTTAAAGCCGGGCTTCAAAGTTATTGTTAGTCTATGGGCGGCGTGAAAAAGATGTGGATACAATTCTAATGATCTGTAAGAGTATATTTTCTATTGCAATGATATTCAAATATTTGTAATTTTTTCCTGTTCACACACATTTCCAGTTTCATATTAAAACACAAATTTTAAAAAAATGAGAAAACAATGACCAACGTATCTTTTCTACCGTACATTTTATATTATGAAATATAACTTTGATGCAAACAAAACAATCTCTGAAAATAACATTATCGTGATGCTTTATTTCTTTATTGGTAACCTATCTGTTACCTTTGAAGGACGTGTTTTTCAGCAAACAATCGGCATACCAGTTGGAAACAACTGTGATCTTTTTTGACGTCTTGTTCCATTATTCATATGATTCTTACCTTATACAGTGGGTTCGCAGGAAAATCAAATGATTGTTTTATTATCCTAAAACTTTACGTTCCGATATAAAAATAAGTTCCCGTCCTTTCGATTTTTATTACCACAAATGAACAATTAATATCTCTCAGATTCTATCAATTATAATCTGCAAACGAAACGGTCAAAATTCAAGCGAAATAATGAGGAGACCTTTATCACTCTCTTTACACCATATCATAGTATTTTCCAAAAGTATATGCAGAATATCATATCTTATTATTTTAACCATTGAAAATATCATATCTATCAAAGTCAACAGTTCTAAGTCAAACATAATTTAACAAGACAATAAACATAACAACGTTGGTCAGAAAAATTGAAAATGTTAATTACTAGCAAAGGTGTAGTCGAAAGGATTTACAACACATATACCCTGCATGACACAAGAAAAGATTTACAAGACATATACCGTGGTGCATGATACAAGAACGGATGTACAAGACATATACCCTGCATTATACAAGAAAGGATTTACAAGACATTTACCATGCGTGGTACACTACAGTTATCCTACATTATCTGATTAGAAAAAAAAGTTTAAACTCTGAAAAAGGATATGTTCTTCGTGCTATTGTACTATTTCAAATGTTTGGCTTTGAGCGTTCCTGATGAAGGTAAATCTAGAAAGGCGCTTCGAACGCAAGAAATTATTAAACGTGTTGTTTTCAATTTTTTACTATTTTAGAAATGATAAGTTTAAAATATATCAGTAATGGAGAATGATAAAGTTATTTTGTTACTGCCAGTAGTTGTATTGCTGGGTGCGTTCTATGGAAACACCTTAGAACAAAGAATATTCCAAGTTAGAGAATAATTTATTAATGAAGAAATTCAGCATGGAAATAAAATGAAAAACGTGAAGGAAGGCTTGGCATCGATGAAAGATCAAATTACTGCACAGTGTAAAGAAATGGACCAAGTAAAACAAATATCGATAGATATTGACGATGCGTGTAGAAAGAAAATGAAGGAAATAAAGGAAAACATGCATGAAGTTGTTACTCAAAGACAAAGATACTTCTCACGAGGACACACTAAATGGCGTTAAAAAAGGTAAACAAGAATTGATTATACACTATCATACAATATCCCATTTTCTACAGTTACCCCATTTACTTTAGTAAAAGGAGACGAGCTATATTAAAATCAACAACACGACGGACTTATATGGAATACAAATCGAGTTGGAAAATCTTTTCATTTAGAAACTTCAAGATGCTTCCAGCTCAATACAATTTATGAGAGAGAGAGAGAGAGAGAGAGAGAGAGAGAGAGAGAGAGAGAGAGAGAGAGAGAGAGAGAGAGAGAGAGAGAGAGAGAGAGAGAGAGAGAGAGAGAGAGAGAGAGAGAGAGAGCAATACTTTTTCATTTACACGACAAAACATATGTCTGTGCGGCATATTATATAATGTATATGCCTGAACTTTTCAATATCACCACTATATATATCCATGTGTTTTCCTACTGGTAACATTCAAAGTTATGTCTCTATGAGATGAAACATAGATATCATATCTGGGAACCAGAACGTAAGCAAATGATGATATCAATGAGTTTTATTTCTCTCACCAAAAGACATGGTGTGTGAAACAGATGTATCTGCAACGTTAAACCTGAATTACCTGATGTAAGAAATTGCAATGATTAAGTGTCGGCATTGCTATTTCCGGAAGCCTTATCATCAGTATGAACTGTAGGCATCCAGAGAAAATCTATAGGTTATTTTCTCTTTTTATAATTCAGATTCAAGTAACACATTTCATCTCTAAAAATGATAATGGATCAATGAGCTTAGACAACCCATTTTTGTTGTTTATTTAGCCCGTATCCCTGTTGATTGTTAGGATATTAAAATGAAAAGTAAAATAACAAAAGTACCGAACGCCAAGGAAAATTCAAAACGTATTTTCCATTATCGAATTGAACAATCAAAATCATACCCATTTCAAACGATAGGTACATGTATACTCAGAGGAGTTTTCTGATCCATAACAACATTCCAAAGTTCAGTTGTTTTCAAATGGCGATAATTTGATTGATCATCACAAACATGTTATTCGTGATATTTAGGCAGGTTACTATTTATAAAAGTAGGGTGCAACTCAAATTCTGATAGTAATACTAATATTGTTGAATGGGTTTTTATATATCGATATGTTTCGTGGTCATAAGTAGATCTTCATATACAAGTATATATTCATCTGATCATCCGATGTCACATTTCTAATAAAGTGTGGATTTGCTCCAAACTCGCCGGCAGGTCCAGCTCCGATCAGCATACGAGTCTGTATACTATTCTACATTGATGGAGTAAAGGAAAATACTTCCGGAACGGAAACGATCACTGTACGGAGTTTGGATTTGCTCATTGGTATGCGTGCATAGTAGGAGACGTTTACCTTTTCGACGCCTAAGGTCTCGCTCCTGTTATATTTCATGTTATTTCCTCAGTTTTTGCTTGTTGCCCTTTTATCGATATGCGAGGGATGAACATTGTTAAATTACTGTCATCTTATTTCTGATCTTGTTCATAATTTGTTTTTGATATTGACGCAGATGGACGACTTAAAACTAGAATACATGACAAAAGTGATGATTTCGGCTTTTTTATTGTCAGTTTTAAATTTCTTAGCAATAACATACCATTTGCTCTTTCTTATGGCGTTCACAATTAATGTCTCGTCAGAGATGCAAGGGGCCAAAATATATCTGAAATGTCATAAGCAAACATTGACGAGCAAATAAAATCAACAAGAACTTCCTGTATTCCTATGTTTACCATGCTCTTTTAGCAAAAAACAAGTTAAAAGGTGTGTATCAGTTTTCACAAATATTTTGGTCACTTAACATCATTCATTCCTATATTTGCATCAGTAGTTTCCGTTTTTTAACAACTGATTATCCTTAATTTCTGTTATTTTTGTTCAATAGTTCTCTATTGTTTTAGTTGGTCAAAATTGCTCTTTTTCTTATGTACATACATTTAGTTTCTTGCTTTATCCCAGTTTTCGCTATTTCTTTTTTTATCATTTATTTTCTATACTGTTAACCTGTCAAACGATCTTTTAACCTCTTACATGTTTAAGTTCGAGGACAGTTGCTTTTAAGAAGAAATGTGTTACAACAGTAAGTTGAAACTCCCTACATGACAGCAATTTTCTGGTCCAAATTATAATCTTTCTTTTGTTTTACATGGATCGCAGTTATGTTTTTCAATGGCGAATCACAAAGTTTGTCGCTTTGTATTTATACATTCCATAGAACCAAAGTGCGTCCGTTAGATTAAAGAGCTAAGTGCGTCCTATAAGTCTGATCTACTGTCAAAAAGTTAACGAACGGTGCGGTCGTGGAATAGTTTCCGTTTATACTTTACAGACAAACTTCTCTAGAAGAATAGTAAGGAAATGTCACATCATAAAGAATGCAAACCAGTACATGCTTCACTTACAGTGTGTGCAATAGGAAATAAAAGATTACAAGACTTATTAAATGTACTCGTTTCACACAATAACAATAATAACAGCATACAATATCAAAAGCATACAATAAATCAATCAAGTCACTCTAAAACTATATAGTTTATTGTGTGATGTGTCGGAACGAAATTTAAATTACATTTTGTATTACATATCTTTTAATTAATTTTTTTTAAAAGGTGTAATTATAAGATTTTACAAAGGGGTATATAAGATTTTACAAAGGGGTATATAATATTTAACTATTTGCAGAGCTTATATTATAACCTTTTTTTTAATTTTACAACTGGCTAACTGGCACTTACAAAAGACATAAGCATAATCATAAACGAAATGCATCATTTAGCAATGCTTTGATAACTTAAGTTAGCGTAACAATGTAATTGCAATGCAATTTCGCAATATAGATTTTTTTTTACCTTTACCTATACCTCAAAATAAAGACACACATATCACACTTATCACAGATCAGTAAACATTTTATTTTTCAGTATCGATTGTGTATTGTTAAGTAAATGGAAGATATGTCTAAGTGAAATATAATATTATGTAGGACAGTCGTGTGTATAGTATAACATTCAAAACACAACTTTCCAAAAAGATATATTCGGACTATTTACTGGCCGTTTGTTATATTGACAATTACACACAGTTAAATTGAAATCATTACCGAACAGCTGATTATATTACACATTCATTTTACTGTGTATACTTTGTGTAAGATTCTGTTTACACAATAATTTATCTAGTTTAAAATGATCTTAATGACCTAGTGTGAAAGGGGTCTAAGAACGTTTATCAGGTATGCTATATTTTCTTAAATCATTGTTGGTGTTTCATATATATTTTTGGTCATAAAATATGTGAACTTGTTAGTTTAGTATAATGTTTAGTGAAATTGTCATTAAATATGTCTTCCCTTTCGGGTAACTAACACGTTTTCTAACTTACAAATTATATGAAAGAAAAAAGGAAAAACAACAGATTACAAAACACAAAAGAAATGATAAAGTATCGCGAGCAACATTCAAAACGAAGGGTAAACGTGTTGCGTTTAACATCTTTAAAGGGAAGTAATTAAACCTTCCTAGTGGCACCTGTCATGATGCTCACAACAAAACAAAATCAACATTTTTTCGCATTCGACTATTTAATCATAGAGACAAAGAAAACGGCAAAGTTTCTCTACAATACCCTTACATTACTGTTCATGGAATTGTAGCTTTATGGAACTTATATGAATTGTTAGAAATACTTTTTAATGCACACATAATTATCACTTGCATGAAACCAAAACGTTCGCAGGTATAAATACATATGATTAAAAGAGCATTGTGTGTGTCCTACATAATTTAAAATAAGAATTATTTCAAAAAACTATATTTGTAATTGTATACTTTGAAAAACAGTGTACAAACAGCATAAAATTGTAGCCAGTAAATACATGAGTATCTACATTATTGTTTCATAGAAGCGTTACTATAATTATATAGTTATTTGTGAAAGGAGAATCGAGATGAAAGACTGGAAAATAGAAATTCTGGAAGGAGTCGAAAGCGTCTCATTCCCCGGATGTGCCCCAGGAGTCATTTTTGTTTACGGAGAAAAGTCACAAGCAATTCTTGCCAATAAGAGAGGACATGTTTTATGTGCGGGAGGTTTGTATTCTTGTATGTGATATTATGTTGGTCCTCCTATATTAGGCAAAGGCATCCAGTAAGTAAATAAAAGTGTTTCTGTCCCTGCTGGTTACTTTCCTATCAATATTCTACAAATAAGACTTTAGCGAAAATCTCAATTGTATTTTTTTCATATCCAATTGATTCAAATGTTTCGTTCTGTTAATTTTATTTAGAACAATGTATAGCGAGTTCTTGAAACCAACTTTGAAGCAGACACTGGCAGTAATAAATACATTGTAAAAACAAACATTACAAAACCTACAAATAGCGAGGGATAAAATAACAACACTGATAATGCATAGGATGGGCGAAAGATACCAGAGGAACAGTCAAATTCATAAATCGAAAATAAATTGACAACGCCATGGCTAAAAATGAAAAAGACAAACAGAAAAATAATAGCATATGTTTCAACGAAGTACAATTATTTAATACACTTTTAAACAGACTTTGTCAAAACAACGACATTATATTACCACGAAAACATTATTGTTTCTCCATCCAAACCATTTTTTATCCTAGAATAAAAATGAATCATCATCCAACGAAATCAATTTTACAGTATAAAAACGTGTTCTAGTCATATATTGTCATGAAGAAAAAAGAAGGTTTAAAGTGAAAATTTGACAATTAAACATTTCATCATAGATTTTTGGTGTATATTTTCAGCTGAATATGGTAAAGGTAGAATCATTGTATTTTCGCACGATGCATTAGTTAATAGTTTTGGTGAAAAAGATACAGAACGGCAAAATAATCGATTCAACGAAAATATCAGAAAATGGATAACGAGAAACAAGGACAAGGGAAATGAAATAGCTTGTTTTTCTGAGTATGTAAATAACTTTGATGAACTACCGCCTGAATGTAGGATATTAACATGGGATGGACTTCCAGTTCTGACAGAAGATTATAGTATTTTGAAATTACTTGATTGGGTAGAGAGGGGAGGCGGATTAATATGTGGAGTGTGCCCATGGGGTTTTGCACAAGTTTATGAAATAGGCGTTGACAATATACCATTTAAAATTATCTTCAGGGCAATAGGTGTTTGTTACGCTGGTAAATTGATTTACCAGAATGATAACGATTTAGACAAAATTGTAATAAAAGACAATATGGCTGACTATGCTAAGCCGAATGATCTAGTTGCAGCGATAAACAAACATCCAGAAAAGATAAATAGGTTAGTTGGGATGATATACAATGTATTTTATTCACCAGAAGAACTGTATATCAATTACAAACCACATGTTGTGGAAATGATTCAGAAATTATCACCAGGAAATGACTATATTCCGACACGAAGTCAACCAGTTGAGGTAAATGCCGCTAAAAGAGCTGCGATCCTTAAGTGTTATATGATGATCAGAGATGGTTTAGATGGGAATAAAGTGCTAGCACAAGGAATTCAAGAATTTCCAGGAACATTTGAGAATACACCGGAAACTCAGTCTTTCACATTAAACTTTTCCTCACAGACACAAAAATTACATTCAACTGGATGTTACCTGCCTGCTGGTATTGTCATGGAAGTGTCGTGGAGTAAGTCCAAAAATCCATGGGATATTATAATTGGTATCCATGGTGACGAACTTCATGATACAAATTCTGAGTTAAAACGCTGGCCTAAGATTAGAATTGAAAAAGAGCTTAAATCAGACAAATTTGGAACACTTCCTTCAATACCGTTAAAAATTTGCAGTCCATTTGGAGGACTTGTTTATTTACAGTCTCCAAACAGTACAAACGATATAATACAATTGAAACTACACAATGTCGTAGCTGCTCCCATGTTTACTTATAAAACAGCAAAGAACTGGGAATCTGTCGAACGTAACAAACCAGGACTGTGGTGTGACATTATTGGAGACAAAATCACTTTGACCTTACCATCCACATCTGTAAGACATCTCTCAGATCCAACAATGACGGTGAAAGTTTGGGATTCCGTAGTATCTGCCCACATGGATCTACTAGGAAAGGATCCATCCGATGGTAGAGGAGAATGGGTGGTTACAGATGAACAACCATCTGCTGGTTATATGCATTCTGGTTATCCAATCGTCACCAATCTTGATGTGGCAGATCCTAATAAGGTTCGTTTCAAAACTGACAATATAAATATTTAAGAACGTTTTTATACTTCGTACTTTATTTGGTCTATTAGTGTTTTCAATTCGAGCGTCACTAGTGAGTCTTTTTGTGACGAAGGATCTAGCGTACACACTCTTTGTTTGGTTTCTATGAAGTGTTGTTTTTCTTAAATTTCTAGAATTGCAAGTAATATATTGGAAGAAATCATAGACTATTATTTAATGGGATCTTTGTTGAAAAATGTATAGCTGGAATATCGTCTCAAAGGTATTTGTTTTAAATTACATTTGTTAAATCAAGCCAGTATTAATTCTGTTGAAGTCCAATTTATTTTACAAGTTGTTCTAGAATATAAAAAGTCCTTATATTGGGAGTAGACACAAAATAATTCTGGTGAAAGAAACAAATATTGACGATTATGTCAAGAATATTGAACCACACTTAAATTTCATAACATTTCTGACAAAAAAAACTATAGATTTGTTTGGTTCAGATTTGGTTGTCTCTATCGGATCGTTTATCAATGTAATTAAAATAGTATGAAGATTGTTCTTTCCAATCAATCTCCATTTGTTATCGTCTCACTTAACATATTACAACGTAGGGAATGGCAAAACTGTTTTGAAATCATTGCCTGATATCTTTAAAGTTTTTATGCCGAACCTACGATAGTAGAGGGGCATTATGTTTTCTGGTCTATGCGTCCGTTCTTCCGTCCGTGCGTTCGTACGTCCGTTCGTCCCGCTTCAGATTAAAGTGTTTTGGTCATGGTAGTTTTGATGAAAGTGAAGTCCAATCAACTTGAAACTTAGTACACATGTTCCATATGATATGATCTGTCTAAGTTTGATGCCAAATTAAAGTTTTGACCCCAATTTCACAGTACACTGAACATAGAAAATGATAGTGGGAGTTAGGCATCTGTGAAATATGGACACATTCTTGATATTTATTTATTTATTATATTTCAATGTGTTCCTTGAAAAAGATTTATTATTGCATGACTTGTTTTACTTTTTTACGTAGATCAATGATGACTGCTTCCTCTTATCCAGAGATCACATTCTAAACGTACACAACGGGAAAGGAAGTTGGGGAATGTTCCATGAACTGGGACATAATTTCCAGGATTATGCATGGACCTGGGATGGTACGATAGAGGTTACTTGTAATGTATTTACATTGCACGCTATGGACGTTATTTGCAATATAAGACCATGGGATCATCTGTGGGTCAGAGATCAGTTCGAGGACGCTAGAACGTATCTCCGGGTAAGGTATATCATAAGTAATGTGTATGGGTTTTATTTCAAATTTATTCACAATCCTTCTGCTTGTTAGGCTAATTTAAATGCAGCTAGTTAAGTCGGCAGTATGTCATCGATGTTCAAAACGTGGTGTTGGCGTCGTATACGTAAAGTTCATTTGCTGATACAAAAATATTTTTTTAAATGAAACTTGTTTCGTATGCCATGAAATTATAAATACAAATATTTGCTTATTCTCATCCAAATGTTCGAATTACCACTAAACGAAAAGAAAAAATATTTACGACATTTGCATTTACGTATTAAATTAGCAAACAATACACTTGGTCACAATCATAACTAAATATTCTTCAAATACGGTATTGAAGTGTGAGAATACCTAAAACTAATTGGAAAATCCATATTTACGACTGACTTGTTTTGTATTTAAACAAGTTCAAGTTCAAATTCAAATATTTTGTTATCAATTAAAGACGCATATTACTGGTAGAATAATCAGGTAAAAACCATAACAAATGATTGCAATGATAACAATGCTTAGCTTTAAACTAAATTAATGAGTAAAATGAAAGGAAGGGGAAAAGACACAATACTGGTTATCTATATAAAAATTATATGTTTTCACATTGACAAAAAGACAATGACAATATTTGATTCGACAGTCGTATAAGTGAGAGGTTTAGCGCTATAAAACCAGGTTCATTTCACCATTTTCTATATTTGAAAATGCCTGTACCAAGTCAGGAATATGTCGTCCATTCGTTTTTATGTTTTATCATTTGATTAGGGTTTCCGTTTGCATTTTCCTCGGAGTTCCATATTTTTTGTGATTTTACTTTATACAGGACAGTAAGTAAGTAAGTACATTAACAAAAACAGTGATCCTAATAATATAAAAAAGTGGAATAAAATATTTGGCTTTACCTGGTTCTGTCATAGCAAATGGTAACAAGCACAATTATAAATAGTTAAAATTGTCCATACGAGAAAAATGTGTCTATCTGTTTACTAGGTTTTTAATAGTTTTTTACGAACATTGTTTAAATTAGTAATTAAATTGCTCACTTTATTAAATATGCCACTATCTTCATTGGACGATATTCAAATAAATTGTGATTATAATCTCAATTCTGATATTTGGTAACTTTGAATTATAGTTGAAATGATTGAAACTCTCTCACATTATTAAAATGTACAGATGAACATTTTAGTAGAAAGTGTTGTTCATCAACCACTTCTTTAACAAAACTCACTATTATTTACAGGAAGGGGCAAAGTATGACACATGGTGTGACAGTCCTGGTGTTGCTTTGTTAGTGTATGCACAATTGGCAAGGGATTTTGGCTGGACTGCTTACAAATCTGTATTCAGGACTTACAACAAATTTCCGGAAGACAAAAGACCATCAACACAGCAGGAAAAGGAAAACATGTGGGTACAGACCTTATCCAATGTAGTTAAGAGGAATCTAAGCCCCGTTTTCGAGTTTTGGGGTTGGCCAATTCAGCTGTACGCTATTGATGAGTTGAACAAGTTTTTACCTTACCTTCCTGATGATGTAACAACAAGAGAATTTGCAAAAGACAGAGCTACGAAAATTCTTCAAAAATACCAAGATAATTCTTCTGTTACACGTCCTACTCAGAAACCACCACAAAAGGAAAATACTTATTGCCCAAGTACAGTACAAACTAAGGATGACAAAGCCAAGAATTCCAGTTCATGTTCTGCTTTTTAAGTATATTAAATAAAAGAACTTACATACTTAGTATTTACCATGTACTTTGATATTGAAATAAAGTCAATTTCAATATTTTCACTTTGAGTCATCACTTCTCATGTCGCCAGTTTTGGGCGACAAAAATACTTAAAATGTACCAATTTAACATAATTCTTCTGGTGCAAGTCCTACTCAGAAACCAAAAACAAAAAGACAATGTATTTTACCCAAGTACAGTACAGAATTAATGATGATAAAGACAATAATTCAAGTTCATTCTCTGTTTTGTAAGTAAACATTTTGAAGAAACGGACTTACATATAAGTTCTAAACATGTAAATTAATATTGAAATAAAGGAGAAGTTCAATATCAGACACTTCAATTCAACACTTCTCATGTTCCAAACTCTGAAAACACTTAAATTAAATTGAATGTTGAATATAAGTTACATACAAAGGTCACTGCTCATTTAAAAAGTATTATAACAAAAATACAGAACTCCAGGGAAAATTCAAAACAGAAAGTCCTTAATCAAATGGTTAAATCAAAAGCTGAAACACATAAAACGAATGGAAAACAACTGTTGTATATATAAAGGCAACACTAGTATCCTACTATTCAAAAGTCAAAAATTGATTTAGAGAAAAACAAATCTGGTTACAAACTAAAACCGAGGGAAACACATCAACGATAAGATGAAAAAACAACGGAACAACAGAAACATTGAAGTACAACAAAAATCTGACTAAAATAGCTTACATAGCTTCGTTTAAGACTTTTGCAAGATTCTTATTAATTGGCATTAGGTTTTCAATATATATATATATATATATATATATATGTTTTCTGTTCTTCACTACCAATTTTTATAAATTTTACGTACGTGAATAACTCGAATAATTACATCACCTCGTTACGGTCATTGTTCTCCAGATGTTTATGTCGTGATCGATAAGGAGCGTAATATAACGACTGGATTATTCGGGTTGGTACGTGAACAATTTTTTTTAAACAAGACATGAACATACGTACAGCCCGTAACAGAGAAGTGATCGAATTGATGTTTCTTTATCGTCAAAATTAGCTACGTTATCGACAAACCTAATTGAGTAGTGACCGAACTATTGGTACTTTAACGTTAAAAAGATTGACAATGCTGACAAACTTTCATGTGTCGATAATCAAGTTTAATACCGATAATATTGAAAATAATTCTAATAATATGAAACAAAATATGTCCATGCACCATTTCGATTGGGCGAAAAGTATCATTTCTTCAAAGTCAGAACAGAAAAAAAGATTTATGGAAGGACGTCTTGATAGTATTATTTCCTTCACAATTTTACCCAAAACTAAAAGAAATATACTGGTAAACAACTAAAAAGATGTTTGATAGGAATGAAGTCCTTTATTTTTTCGGACCACAATGTGTACCGTATGTGTGATGGATTTGAATTCAATCAATAACTTTGATATGTTTTCTCATATGTATACACAAAAGGGAGGACTGGTATTAGTACTTCTGTAAAAATATGTCTTCGTCCGTTTCACATGCCAAACTTTTTTGGTCTGAAGCTTTATCAAGGTGAATTGTACCGTGTCTCCCCTTTTCATGTCTGTCATTCGTCTACTTCCTGTTTGACGGGGGCATCTGTGTCTCATAGACAAATTTTCTCTGTTTTCTATTACAGTTGATACAGGAAAATTTTGTTGACAATTTTTTTTTCATATGACAAAATATTGAGGCAGCAGATTTTTTAAGTCAAAATCAGGGTCAGAATATTATTTTCTAAAAACTACCAGGCCCCTTCCTTCATGAAAATTAAATGGTCCGTGGCAAAAATAAAAAATTCCCACATGTTCAACTTCAAAATTTGATCAGATTCTATTCTTAACTGTCTTAATATACTAGGATAACACAACAAAATGTCCTGTATGGGACGATTCTGTACTCATACTACACGCGTAGTTGAGTACAAGTGTCCTCGTAGTGAACGCACCCGACTACGCGTGCAGTAAAAAGTGTACTCTTACGTCGGATACCAGGCAGTTTCTTTGTTATATCTGTACTTTATCAAATACATGTACATGTTAATATTTACTAAATATTAAATAGGTAAAAAATATTGCTGAAAGCCTGTTCATGGTTTCTTTCTTGTGTATGATTATATAATGTTTAACATGCCTGAACTCATTGACGACAATTTAAGGTGCTCTATTAGAAAAAAATGGATTTCTATTTCGGGTTTAAAAAAGAAATTTCGCCTTTTCTTGAGCCTGTTTTGTACATTTAGTTTAACAGATATGATCCAATGGAAATTTTCCCATGGAACCTTCGGTAAATAGGAAAATGAAAAGATATGGGGTAATTTACAGAGAGACCACACTCCATCCATGAGAAAAACGGAGGGAATTAAAAAATCTAGAGGTCTCCACAAGGCTTTCAACAAGGGTGGAATCTCACTACATACGTTTGGTCATCAAGAGATTCTGGTTTCTCTTTTTGTGAGTCATAAACATTCAATTCGGATTTGAATCTAATTTACCGAAACATTTCCGTACATTAAATCTTAGGACGGTCAGAACATTTTAAGGACGCAACAGATCGAAGTACAATTTTACAATAAAAAATCTCAAAATGTCCGTTAACAATGAAAAAGTTTGACCATGAAAAATCACATATCTAAGAAAAGCAGTCGTTTAATTGATTATAAGAAAATTTCAGTATATCATGTCAAATTTCTTTAATTTGAGAGTTTTCCTTTAGTTACAAATGTAGCTCCATGTCTGATGGTGAAATAAAAATGAATGTCTCAGAAAGTGGTGAATTATATTCCATAAATGACAGATGAATCGGGCCAAGCTTAGTAAGTTACAGTAAACAGACTACTGTAACATTGACGCACTCGTCGAACTGTTTAAAAGATTTGTGTTTATGACCAAACATTTATATACTACTAAATTAATCTGAATTTCATAGCGCGTCGTCACAATAATGAAAGTTATAAAAAAAATCTATAACCAGCAGATCTATACTTCTATAAAGAAAGTATTCTTGTACAAAAGGGTATTTATTATAAAATGGTCCTAACTATAGAATAGATAGTTTACTACAGAAATCTTAAACGGAAGTTTCGACAATTCTAAACAGAAGAGATTTGAAAATAAATTTAACTTTAAATAAACACTGAAATAATTTTAATACCTCGAAGGTGTAAAGAATAAACCAATAATCTCAATCTTTAAAAGTGTCTTGTTAAAGACCAAATTCCTGGATATTTTGATAATACTGAACTCCCTCTCATTTGTTATATTTACAAGAAATCTACCCGAAAATATGTGTTTAATTATAGCCAATTGTGTAAAGATGTAAATATCACTGAAAATACACCTATGTCGTGTAATTGCAGTAATTCAGAATACACCTATGGACCAATTTCCCATGTTATAACAGGAGACCTTAACATCGTTCGCGACCGAGAGTTAAAATCATTCCTCAGTAAAGGACCTAAATATCGTCCCCCGTCAACTATTAACTGGAATGAGTGTCGTAATATCATCAACGACTCACTCCGCGCCTACTGTTTGAAATGGGTAAAACGGGAAAAAGCTGACAAAAAATCTTTGGACTCTTTTTTTAATTCAGTAATGAAGATAGTTGATATTCGAATACAACATTTTAAAAAACATTTTACCCTCAACAAAAACTATAAAAACCCTATTTCGCGTATCAAAAATAAACTAACAGAACTAGCCAAGGAATTTGTTTTTGTCCCGGCTGATAAAGCTGCTAATAATATCATTATTGTTTGACGTAAATTTTATATAGAGGTTCTGCAAAAGGAAATCACGAATTCACCAACATTCCAACTGACTTCATTTTCAGAAAACGACATCTGTAACAAACATAAACTTTTAGCTACTTCTTTACAAGCAGAACCAAACACAATGAAAGTCCCAACTATGTACTGGCTTCCGAAGCTGCACAAAAAACCTTACAAATATAGATTTATTTCATCTTCCAGCCATTGTTCAACTACTAAATTGTCTGTTTTACTTACTAGTACACTTGGTACAATAAAAAACCTGATAATAAATTGTTCAAATAAGGCCTTTGAAAATAGTGGAATTAATTACTTTTGGAGTGTCAAAAACTCGTTGGAAGTACTTGATAAATTGCATGCATATATTGGTGATTTCGAACCTGTTCAAAGTTTTGATTTTTCTACCCTATATACGACTTTGCCTCATATTCTTATTAAGAAAAAATTCACATCCCTAATTAACTGGGCATTTAAAAAGTCGGAATGCGAGTACATATGTTCAAACTCTTTTAGATCATTTTTTAGTAGCAATAAACAAAAGAACTATGTCAATTGGACATGCTTTGATACTATTTATGCACTTGAATTTTTACTTGATAACATTTTTGTTCGCTTTGGAGATTCCGTATATCGTCAAGTTATTGGAATTCCAATGGGGACTAACTGTGCACCACTTATTGCGGACCTTTTTTTGTATTGTTATGAGTTACAATTTATGACTAAAATTAGCAAAGACCCATCAAAACAACATTTGATACAAAAATTTAACAATACTTTTAGATATTTGGATGATATATTGGCTCTAAATAATGACGACTTCAGTATGTATACTAAAGAAATTTATCCTGTAGAACTTACTTTAAATAAAGCTAATGATAACAATGACCACTGCCCTTTCCTCGATCTTGATATCTATATCATAAACGGGAAGCTTAATACAAAAATTTATGATAAAAGAGATGATTTTTCATTGCCTATTGTTAATTATCCATTTTTAGATGGTGACGTTCCCTTGTCACCATCTTATGGTGTTTATATATCTCAACTTGTACGATTCGCTCGTGTATGTAACAATGTATTAGATTTTAGTGAGAGAAATTTATGTATTACTGAAAAATTATTACACCAGGGTTTTCGATATCACAAACTGGTCAAAACATTTACTAAATTTTATCACCGGTATAAGGAAATAATTCGTAAATATAACTCAACATGCAGACATCTTATACGTTCAGGTATTTCACATCCAAAATTTTATGGAAATATTCTTTATAAAGCACAAAAATGTCAGTATTCTCCTCAGAAACTGACAAAACCTTTAAATAGACTTATTAAAAGGGGATATAGTTACGATACTGTTGTCAGGTCATTAAAGATTGCATATTTTGGCTTTAACATTGATTCACTGATAGGGTCTTTGCATCGGAACTAAACACATTTATTTCTAAAGAAACAGTTGTTGGCATGACACGGGTTATGTTCTTCTCATATATTTTATGATAGTATGATACTAAACCCCTAACGGGAGGGATTGTACCTGATATTCATATGATGAAGACATAATCTTTCAATCAGTTTAATTGAGGTCTGTAGCTGGCATGTCAGTTAACTGCTAGTAGTCTGTTGTTATTTATGTATTATTGTCATTTTATTTATTTTCTTTTGTTACATCTTTTGACATCAGACTCGGACTTCTCTTGAACTGAATTTTAATGTGCGTATTGTTATTGTTTTACTTTTCTACATTGGCTAGAGGTATAGGGGGAGGGTTGAGATCTCATAAACATGTTTAACCCCGCCGCAATTTTGCGCCTGTCCCAAGTCAGGAGCCTCTGGCCTTTGTTAGTCTTGTATGATTTTAAATTTTAGTTTCTTGTGTATAATTCGGAGTTTAGTATGACGTCCATTATCACTGTACTATTATGCATATTTTAGGGGCCAGCTGAAGGACACCCACGGGTGCGGGAATTCTCGCTACATTGAAGACCCATTGGTTGCCTTCGGCTGTTGTTTGCTCTATGGTCGGGTGGTTGTCGCTTTGACATATTCACCATTTCCTTTCTCAATTTTATTCATTGCGCTAATCGACGAGTTCATGTTTACAGTAGAAACAGTGGATGTGACTCCAATAAATTCATTATATAAAAAAGAAGATGTGGTATGATTGCCAATGAGACAACTATCCACAAAAGACCAAACTGACACAGACATTAACAACTATAGGTCACCGTACGGCCTTCAACAATGAGCAAAGCCCATACCGCATGGTCAGCTATAAAAGGCCCCGATAAGACAATGTAAAACAATTCAAACGAGAAAACTAACGGCCTCATTGTAGTCAGGAATATTTATCGCTTATACTAAATTAATAAAGATTTTATCGAGGTCGCACCAACTGTTTCTACAGCTATGATCGGTTACATGTAACATGATCTCGTCGATTCGCACGACGAAGCCATTATTTATGACAGAACACACATTCTTAATTATGTATTTTTGTTTCCGTCAGTTTGAAAGTATTTGATCAACTCCTTTGTATTTCATAATATGTGTCATGAACAAAGACATATGTTCGATTGAATAATGATTTCCTCGTAACAAATGATAGAAATTTCGGAGATCCCGTATTTGATCCTTTACCGTTAAAATGAAAATGCCAATGACAGAGGTTGATTATAAAAATGTTTTACTATTTTAAAAAAACTTCGACTTAAACAATGAAAACTTACACGTTGGACATGAAATATTTAGTCGATGAAGAAAATTAACTTATGTCACTTCTGAAATAAGTTTGTCGATAACGTAACTTATTCTGACGGTACAGAAACGCGAATTCGATCACTACTCTGTTACGGGCTGTATGGTCTTTAAAAAGTATTTGTCCTTTAACACCATTCGGAAACTGTCTCTTTCTCGTATTAAGATGGCAACAATAAACAATATGACAAGCACTTTAAACTCGTTGACTACATTGCAAATGGAGAAATTTCATTCATACATTTTAAATGAAATATGAAATTTTGCATTTGTAATTACATCATTCGAGAGGAGCTGAATAAATCAAAAGCACATCTTTAATTATGCAAAAAATAAGGTTTCTACATCGAGAGTGTTATCTACATTAGAATTTGTATTTAGACCAACGGCTTCTAACTACGGGATATATATTATGGCTTCACTGTGTGGTCCAACTACTCTTTGCTTCATGTTTGTACTTTGAAATGTAAGATCTCCTACACAGTATTTTCAGTACAAAGAATAGTTCAGAGATTATATAATATCTGATTGTATTGTGCATAGTTGTTTTCCTTTTGTTTAACAAGAAGGATCTAGAAGAAAAAAAAACTATTGAATATGCTTACTGAAGATTAAATGTCTTACTGTTGGTGTAATTATCATGATTTTTATTGAATTGGTAAAGTATGCATGACTTTATTTCAAAGTATAAGTAGTAGTAGGCAAACCAGTACCTCGAATACCCGAAAATGTAAAAGACGGACTTTGCTTTTAATTGACAGAACCATAGAAATAAAAATAAAAATTAAAGCTAAGTAGTATTTGATATGCAGAATGTCATACATTTGGAGCTAATTGTAAAATGATAAATGTAATAAAATATAAAATATGTATGTCAAGATGGCATTGCAAAATAAAACATTTAAATTCAATGAAAAAAACTTATTTTCGACCGATATTACATAGTTATCTTTTATCTATCGATAATTAAGTTATTGTCTATGTATAGCCCGAGTCATTTTGCTATAAGTGGACGGCAGAATGTATTTGTGACGGTACAAATATACAACAACAAAAAAACGTCTGAGAAGTATTGTATTTTAATCCAAAATATAGGTTGAGAAATTTGCATTTATTCAATTTAAATTTAGGAAGGATAAAATTGATCCTTTTGCAAATGCCAGGTATGTTGAAAATGGTTGTGCGACATTGTCAAAAATAGAAACTGATTAATATAAGTAAAGGTTGGAAAATATATAGTTATTTTCAATTTTCATCCCAAGCATATCAGATTCCTTTGATTGATGAACATAACTTTTGTAAAAATAACCCTTTTTTTTTAAATGTAGAAAAAAAACCAACTTACTTTAATAAATAGATATAAGAAGATGTGTTATGAGTGCCAATGAAATGCATTAATGCTGAATGAATCAAATCAATTACCCATATAATCCGACTTGATATGCACACTTTAAACTTTCAAAATAAGATATGTATCAAAATTGATATTCATTAATTGATTAAAATGACCTTGTAAAGATTTATCGACCAAGTATCAACAGATTTCATACCGCGGAAATATCTCACAATAGTATTGATGATGACCCTAAAGCTTATGAAGTGTATATTTTAGTTGTTCTGCTTTGCTTAATAACCAAGTAGGACGAGAGCACAAGGAGCATACACCTTCTACTTAAGTCTGCATGATGTGAATTTGCACGTGCGTAACCGACCAATTGAGATATCTTAACGCCACATGATATGAATGTGATTTGTTTTACTGCTGAAAAATAAAAGCTCAAAGTACATATCGCTTCAATTCTGAGAACGGTTTATGTGCTGATATCTTAACATCTATTTTTAAGTTGCTTATATTGTAAAAACAAAATGAACTGAGCCTGTGGTTCATTGTTTGTCGTTGGTTCGTGTCTGTCATATTTGCTTTTCGTAAATTGTTTTGTTATATATTAGACCGTTAGTTTTCCCAGAATTATTTCATTTTTTGTCGGAGCCTATTACAGCCGACTATACGGTATGTGTGTTTGTCATTGTTAAAGGTCGTACAGTTGCCTTTATTTACTTACTTCCACTTCATTTGAACTTAGGAGAATAGTTGTCTCAATAGAAATGAGAAAATAGAAAAAAGGTATTGCATTACTTCCATTGAAAACAATGTAAAATGACATGATTGTAGAAAGAGTATAATTTAGGTTCTGCTAAATACTTTTGATCCTTTTATTGTTCAAAATTGAAAAATGGTATTAACTTACTTTTCATCTAATATTAATGTTTATACATGGTTATACTTAACAACTGCACTGAAATAGTTTTTCGCACTTTTCTCAAAAAATATAAATTTTGCAGGACTCATTTTTCACCAAAACATTGGTTCTGCAACAAATACAGATTTTTATGCATTAAACTCATTCAAACCTTTTGCGTGTGAGTTGATAACACAAATTCAATTTTAAACCATAAACGGATCAAAAGCATTTGGTAAAACCCAAATTATACACATTCAACAATCATGTCATTTTACATTGTTTTCAGTGGAAGTGTTGCAATACTTTTTTCCAGGTATATATATATAAACAACGACTTTTATGTCAGGAATACCCACTAATCATCCGATCCCCGTATGACATCTTGAAGAAAATACTTTATCATGATTTCAAGTATATTTCCCAGAGCAGTTGGTGTAATTTAACAATTTTTTCAATCAGGATTTGTAATGATCATTGAGAGAGGAAGTGATACTACTTCGTTTATCTATTGTAATCGGTCTTTTCCGGAAAATGATTCTTTTTATACAATGATGTCAAGTACTTAATCCTATATGAATTATGTGAATAAAAGACTTGTTTCATTCTATTCAACCTCATTATTAACATTATTATTACCGTAAGTAAACGGTTGTACTGAGGAAGACACAATAAAAAGAAATAAGAAATGAACGATCAAATTGGAGAAGAGAAGGATTCTTTTTTGGAAAGAGGTAAACATATAAATGGTAATAATAAAATGTTGAAAATACAGAAAATAGACAAACAAAACAGTCATTGATTTAGTTTTTAGCTATTAATTATTTTAACTTTGAAATGTTTGACTAATTATTTATTATTGGACATTCAATTAAGAAACCCCAATTAAACAGTAATCCTGTCTTTGAAATAGACAAAAATTGTAAAAACGCGGACAAGGACCAAGGCCACTGGTAAAATTAAAACATTATTAAAATTAATGATAACTGATAAATGCTGTAAAGAATATTTTATTTATATAAAGTCACAGAGTAAGCTAATTTGACGCTGCGCTCATGTTGTTGCCATGTTGAGGTATTTGACCGTTATGACATATATATGCTGCACAAATGATCACAGATATCAATCAAATGTCGTAATAACAATCTTTTATTCTAGAAAAGTATAGGTTTTTTTACGAGTCATGGTTTTTGTTAAACTGTTCATCTGGTATAATTTTTTAGTTGTTGTTAAAATGCTATTAATAAAAAGAGTCATTTCAGACAATTGAATATTTTGAATATGTAACCAAAGTCAAAAATAGTTAACATTGTATGAAAATACCAAATATTATACACTTCCCTCTTGTATTGCAGCAACCGGAAAAAATCCTTTTGAATCTGATCAATCATTTCAAAATTAGGACTTTTTTCGTTATCTATAGCTTAAGCAACGTGTATGGGTTTGGCTATACTTAAGGGATTTTGTTTTATAAGCACTTAAACTTTTGTGTTCTATTGTATTCAAATATGTTGGATTCTATGATTATCATAGAGATATTGGTTGTCTAAAAGCTGATCTGGTGTCGTAAAATTTGTATAGGTAATGGTATTACTAACACAAAGTAGATATCCCTGTAAGTAATTTGTTATTGCCTATGGTATCACCAGTCGGGTAGCAAGTGCTTATGGACCGGTTTAACAATTATTCTTTTATTGAGTTCTGTTGGCATAAACATTTAAATATTATTTAAAAAACAGGAATATCTCTTAGCTTGGCTCTGATTTCTTTTTGTGTTTTGCTTTTTTAATATAAAGTAATTCAAGATTTTCATACTAAGTATTATGTTTTGGATCTTTTAATATCTAGGCCTCAATTATCACCTTACATATTTTGATTATCGAAATGGATATCTTGTGTAGTAAAATTAGTATCCCTTTTGTTATAGTATTCTGTAAATTTGTCTTAATACGCTACAACACAACGGATAGTTGGACAGGGGGAAATATTAATACTTTGACGATACAGCATTTCTTTTCAGACTATGTCAAATACTCATTCACAATACTACATTTACAATTTAAGCATAGGAGCTTTCTTCTTATTGCTTATTTTTTCGATACCTTAGATGACACAGGAAACGGATCTATAGTTAATGAAATATTTTTAAAAAGTATAGTTAGAACCCTTTCAACAAAATTGTCTTCATCTTTCAATGTTTACTGCATATTATATGAAAATTGCTGTAAAATAAAAATGTTAAATAGTTAACCTTTGATGGACTTGTATATATTTATATCACTTTTGGTAATATAACTCTTTGCTCATTAATGTATTACACATCTCACATTTTTCATTAGCTAAGTGTTTATGTATTGACATGGACTTGCAACGTATGCTTCTAACGTTTTTCATTTGTAAATCATAGATTAATAAATAAAAAAAAAAAAAATAAGGTTACAACTCATAATCATTCCAGGTTTACTTAGATGTTTTCTTCGGAGTTTCGTTTGGTCTTATTGTTCCAGACGAATTCAAAGAATTATGCATCCATGACTATTGTTATTTTGTTGACTAAGCATACCTAATGATAGTCAAAACAGAAATCATTTGCACGTACCATTTTGTTCTTTATTTTTGTCGGTAAATGATCAGTCTCTTTACTTTGACAATATAACGGTCATTCGGTCAATGAAGTAAAAATCTTTTAAAAAAGGTATTTATGTGTATATTTTTAATTCAGCTAAATACACAGAAAAATATAGTTCGATAGAGAGTGAAAGAAAAAACTGTAGACAGGAGTCTGATCACGAGGAAGACCATACTTCGAGTTTAAAGAACAAAACAACTCACTGTCCATTCGAGGTATTACATGAAATACAACATAGTCGAAATGAATAAAAGTTGTTCACTTATGCAATTAATTTATATTACAATTTTCTGTTTTATCCCCCGTGTGTTATAATTGTCTCTTTATAAGAACGAACCACCGTTACCTTAGATGAAAAATAACTTGATTTTGTCTGTATTATTTGCTCATATACACCTCTTGATATGTTTAATAAAGTTACGAAAGAAAATGGGGAATATGTCAAAAAGACAACAACCCGGACCAAAGTGCAGATAACAGTATTTATCATTCATGATTTTCAAATATGAGTTTGAGAGTTTCTAATAAAGGTTAAACCAGAAAAGCAAATTGGAAGCACAATAATTATGAAGTGCGTTTTTCAATCAGAATTAAAAATCTATTCTTCGAAAACAGATACCTTAAGACCAAATAAGGTAAAAAAAAAAGAATTATGCCTTCGTTTTTACGCCTATATTTAACATTTTGAAAGTCAATCTTATTTATGTGCAGAGCTTAATTTAGCCAACTATTTATAATTTTACAATATAAAGTGTATTGCAGGAAGTATTCAGTAAATCGTGTTGTTCGAGTTGAAAGTGATCAATATCATTCATTAAATCATTGGATATTATACAATGACTCCGGATTTAAAGTACATGTGCAAGGCTCTTCGCAACTATCCCTCATTCACAAATATATGAGGTTTATATCAGTAAATATTAACTAGTCTAATATATATTTAGGACTACAATCCAGAAATTCAAAACTCAGGAACAGAACAATCACAAGTAAAGACAGTTGAATGGCTACAGGGAAACATAGAAACACGATATATAGAAAATCAAGGTTTCCAACACGTTTTCATGTTTGATTCATCAAACAAAACCTCCTCAACACTGAAACTTAGGTATTTTATTCAAATAGTAGGCAATTATGTCAGATGTGCATGTTTATTCTGCAAGTAAGTAATTAATCAAGCATCCAATGCTTTATAACAAAAGGTAACATATTCCGTCTCAAAAGTATTAAAACGTTATCGATCCGACTACAGTTAACGAAGGAGACATATCAAGGTGGCACGGTAGTATTTTCTGGCCCATAAGGGATAATGATAGCCTTTTTAGAATTTTCACCACTTTCTTACACTGCAAAAAATTCTACATTCACAGTTAATTGAATTACTTTCATTTTACTATTCAGAAATGAATTTGAATATGTATCATGACCGTTTACTTTTTTGCTATTTTTAAAAACCTAAGGCCACTAGTACTTTTAGGTCTTTTATGGTGCAGTGGATACAAAATTTTAAAAAAATCTCAAAAATTCATTTTCATCTGTATGTAAAATTATTTCATATTTTTATAGACCTGATTCATCCCTCAGTTTGGGAAAGTATGTTCAGTTGATACTGTATTTTTTGTCCAATCACACTGTTTCGATACATTTACCTAAGTAGGGTACACAAAAAAAAGCAACCTAAATTCTGGAATGCAAATACTACAGTGCCACCTCAAACGACACACGAAGGAAGGTGTACAACAAAAAAACAGAAAAACACATAGACATGGAATACAAGCAACACGGATGATGTTTGATGATCAAAAGGGAATTATATCTAGTTACGTATCAACTATGCATTGGTCCACTTCAATTATTATTACTCGAACAATAGCATGATAGGAAAGAGACTCAAGCATAGTAAACTTATACATTACGAAAGCAATGTACTATTTAGCCGTGGCGTTGTCAGTTTATTTTCGATTTATGAGTTTGGTTGTCCCTCTGGTATCTTTCGTCCCTCCTTTGTCATCAGAGACTGAGACTGCGGTCGTTTAAAGCAACATATTTGTGTTAATGACCGCACACTTTTCCGATGTCGCTCTTAATCGCCCTTTTGCCTAATTGAGCTGGAGCAGTTTTTGTGTTGCTAAACATGCAAGCGCATCAGTGGAAACACTCAAAAATGCCTTAAGATTGGAAAATGTGTTTGTTTCTACTTTGAATTAGACAATAGGTGAAATTTGCTATTAATCCTCGTTTAAAAATCTATCTTTATCACTTGATACAAACAGGAGATAAAGATAAAATCTAAATCACATAGAAAATGTCTCAATAATTTATATATGACTTTTCAGAGTATACCGATTGATATATATACATTGCAATAGACTTGAGTTTTATTAAAACGTCAACACCATATTTACATTACAATTGAGTAGACCTCAATACTTATCAATTATCTTTAAAAAAATAAATGATTTCTTTTGCAGAAATTCTGACCAACTTCTTGATATAAACGACGAAGATGTTACATTGATGTCTCATAATGAAGTCTCAGAACTCGTAGAAAAAATACCTTCAAATGGAAATACAACGCTGGTATGTCTATTTTCATTTTTTAATAATTATATATACGTTATATGAAAATTAATCTGTGTGTTTGTAAATTTGTATCTGATTGAATATTTGAATTTTGAGGTATGATTACCGTTTGAACAATTATGGATACTTGTGTTGTAAATACGCCTAGTTATTTTCCAAAAGATTAACGATGTGAAATTTCAATTAAAAAAATATTTTAAAAACCATATATGATCCTCCATGGGCGTAGTTGCACATATTTTTTTCACAAATATTTTTTTTTTGTGAAAAAAAAAAATGAAGAACGTTATCTTTAGATGAAAGCCGGTGAAGTTGTCAATATTCTTTAATTATCGAATGCCATGTGTACACTAGTCTCTCGTCCTCAATGAAAGTAATATTGGATAGAATTGAATGTCTTTTTACGATTTGACATTATATAGAAACTATAAACTAGAACTTTGGTTCAGATCATTTCGCTTATATCAACAAAAACTTGAATGAACATCAACTGAGGCACATTAGGTTTTTAATTAGTTGATGTTAGTTTTCAACTAGCTTTCCACTTTGTCTTCACTCGGCTTGCCAATGTTGGACATTATGTGCAGGATGTATAAATACGCAGCCACGTCTGATCAGAATGGGGACATTAAATCCGATGCCTGGTTGTCGAGAGAATGCAACTCTTTGAGGAGTTCGCAGTGGGTCTACTGAAAGGCAAAATTTCTGCTCCTATCCAATAATCCCTCATTTTCCAATGCATGTCATTTTTAAATTTCCAGACCTTCGTCCTGGACGACACCTATTACAGGACCTAGCGCCAAGTTAAATTTCAACGGTCCTGAACTTGCATAAATATTTGTCACTGGATGTAAAAAAACAATCAATCAACTGGCTTCCAGTAATTTTAAGTTCTCTCAAATCTGCGTGTAATGGCCACAATTATTCAAAATTACTAACCAGGTAGGGATTGGCGTGTAATGGCCACAATTATTCAAAATTCCTAAGCAGGTAGGGATTTTACAGTAGAGGATATATAGAAATACGAATTTCTTGAATTTTGTTAGGCATTGACTATGTCTGTATGTGTTTGTGTGGCTAGGTGGAAGGTTTAAGATTCAAAAGATTGATGGTTGATGTCTAGCCAAAAGGATAGTTCTATTATATAGTAGTATCAGTGTTGACATGCCTATTTTTTTTAAGAAGGATCGTCAATATGTACTATTAATTAAGTTAAACGTATATATCAATCAGAACGGAATAGATATGATAATACCAAACAGGTAGTACTGCTAAATTAAAGGGATACGCTTATCTACGCATATAACAATGCATATTGTAAATAATTTGTATGTTATGGATTGCACTGCGTTATTTGATTCACCTGTCAGATGTTATGGTACATCATTTTATTCATAATTCTTCGAACTTTTCATCATGTATATTATAATTATCATAATTAAATAACCAGTAAATTTAACATTTTTGTACATAACATTTTGCAGCTTAAACGCTGAAATCCGTTTTCCGTCGGGGGGCTTCGCCCCCTGGACATGCTGGGGGCCTTAAGCAGCCCAGCCCCCTGCCGATTGGTGCCTACAGTTGACTAAATACCTAGCTACGCCCCTTTCCTCTGTATATACGTAAATTCTTTATCTCCATTATTGCTTAAGATGAATACTTGGAATACATATTATTAAATGCAATTTATATATATATATAATTAGATCTACTGGAGACGATCATCGAAGTCTGTTACAGATGTGAAGTTTTCTTTATTTGAAGCTAAAGGTAAGTTTAAACATAATGAACATTCATTTGAATTATCAAAACAAATTACAATACTTATGCACATAATATGTGTTTGTTTATGTACCATCAACAGATCTTAACAACGTCACAATTTTTTTCATGCACGAATGAGACATTTATGTATAAATTAGATTGAACAGAGAATTACCGGCGTTGAAGCCTCAAAATTTCATCCAAACGTTACAAAAATAAATATGAGGATATCGCATTTATCCCCCTTCATGCGAAAATACAGATTTACAAATGTGTATTCTGGTAAAACACACAATCGTTTACTTAAAACCAACCAGTTGTGGTGCAAGGCAATATGCATGTTGATTGTGCAGGTTCGATATTGTTTATCTATTCTTAGACTGAATCACTGCTTGTTAAAATTACTCTCTGGAATAACAATCTGAACCAAATACAGTGTTTCGTCATTATTCAAGTGATATATTTTGGGGGAATATCTCACGTATGCACTGATACATGTTTACTGCTTACCCTTCCGGAGCACCTGAGATCAACCCCAATTTTTGGAGGTGTTCGTGTTGCGTAGTCTTTAGTTTTCTATGTTGTGTGTTGTGTTCTATTGTTTGTCTCTTCTTTTTTTAAGCGTTGTCGGTTTATTTTTCGATCTATGAGTTTCGCTCTCCCTCTGGTATTGTTCGTCCCTCTGGTATCATTCGTCCCTCTTTGATACGACGGTTCCAAATCTCTCACTCAACAATGATCTTATGTGAGTCTGGTGGTTTAAGCTATTGCATATAGACATTTTGTTTTATATTGCCGGTCATTTTACATGTTTGACTTTCAAAATTCCAGCGTACTAGATGAAAATTACTGCGCGTAAATATCGAAATTGTAAAGGCAAATATCATTGATATGGTCATATTTATAAATTAAATGTAACTGTTAACAAAACTTTTTTTGAGTTTTAGAAAAACTAAGTCTAAGGAATATATTACCTTAGCTGTATTTGACAAAACTTTTAGGAATTTGGTTCCCATTGCTCTTCAACTTCGTACTTTAAGCTTTTTTAAATTTTGGATTCGAGCGTCACTGATGAGTCTTTTGCAGACGAAAATTTATCTGTGATGAGTTTATCCTTATGGAAATTAGCTTATTATATACATTATCTCAACTGTAAACGGAATTTAAATCAAATGAAGCATACGAAAAGAAAGATAAATAAACTCATCATAGATACCAGGATTAAAGTTTGTATTTACGCCTGACGCGCGTTTCGTCTACAAAAGACATACCAGTGACGCTCAAATAAAAAAAAGTTAAAAAGGTCAAGTAAAGTACGAAGTTGAATAGCATAAGTAATGGCAAATCATAACAGCGAGCAATGATTATTAGACTCATTGAATGTATCTTTCATTTTATTTTAATTTCAGAAACCTTTATGGTACATTTACATCATCATTCTACGAAACCGGACTCGACTACAATTCTTAAGCGCACGGTTGTTTGGAATAAATACGGGATGCTGAAATTTATGCAGCCCTTGGGAAAACAGAGTAACAGAATCGTTTTTAAAGAACTCGTATCCAAGATACCAAATAAAAAGCCGTGTGATTTTTTTAACAGTAGGTAAATAAAATAATACAGACTCGGATTTCTCTTGAACTGAATTTTAATGTGCGTATTGTTATGCGTTTTCTTTACTACATTGGTTAGAGGTATAGGGGGAGGGTTGAGATCTCACAAACATGTTTAACCCCGCCGCATTTTTGCGCCTGTCCCAAGTCAGGAGCCTCTGGCCTTTGTTAGTCTTGTATTATTTTAATTTTAGTTTCTTGTGTACAATTTGGAAATTAGTATGGCGTTCATTATCACTGGACTAGTATATATTTGTTTAGGGGCCAGCTGAAGGACGCCTCCGGGTGCGGGAATTTCTCGCTACATTGAAGACCTGTTGGTGACCCTCTGCTGTTGTTTTTTATTTGGTCGGGTTGTTGTCTCTTTGACACATTCCCCATTTCCATTCTCAATTTTAAATTTTATGAAATGTGCGCGTCAGTAACATAAGGATTTTCTTTTCACGTATTCATGTGGTTTCTAATAAATGCTTATTCATAGATACATATTAATTAACTGTACGAGTATACACATATGGCCCTATGGTACGCAACCATTTATGGCATAAAAATACATACATATTCCAGCATGACGACACACTAATTATGTCTAGGACGAATAAAACGAATAAAAAAATCACACGGATAAATACTGTTGTGTATGAACTTGTATTTAAAGTAAAAAAAATAAAATAAAAAAATACTGAACACTAATGAAAATTCAAATCGTGAAATACCTTATCAAATGGCAAAACCAAAAGCTCAAACACATCAAAGGAAGGAAAACAACTGTCATATTCTTGACTTTTGTAGTAAATATTGGATTCAATCTGCTTTAATAGCTGGCTTAACTTCTCAGTTGTATTACAATCGCATTAAATTCCATTCTATAGAAAACAATGTGTGAACAAAACAAGCATACATAATAGGTACAAATGTAAATTAAACAGCAATCAATAGTGTGTTATAATTCTAATCACTCTAAACACTTTCAATTATGACAACAACTAAAACAAAATGACAGATAGACATTCTATAGAAAAAACACATAAGCTCATGAGTTGGGAAATGAATATTACATGTGCAGGTGAATTTGGTATATTCCTGCTAAGGTGGAGAAATTGGTAATTTCAAAATCATAATCAAAATCGTCTTGGTTGTCATAGTTTATAGAAATGAGATGACCGCATATGTCAAATTCGAGGCATAAGTCTAAAATGAAGCGGAGTAAGCCATGTATGTTTCTTTAATTTCCAGTAATGACTTAGCCATCGGGGCTGTTAATATAAGGAGAGTGGAAACAGTCACGGCAGAGAATTTATTTCGGTATTATTGTTCTAATTGTTCTTACTCATGGTACTGGTCCCTCAATGCTTGCTTATAGTTTAAAACTTCCGGTGAATGGTTTTGTATGTATTTTACCGTTATTTAAAGTCATAAGAAACCTCAAATAAAAAAATATAATGCAAATGTTTTTTTATAACTCAATGGATAGTTTTCATTATAAAACTTATGTACATATACTTTTTTCTGAAGAACATTCTTTAGTTTATTCATATTTAGAAGAAGTTTACTTTATTTTAATTGCTTCCTTCCAGGAATTTCCCCCGACATATTTCCGTATGCAAAGTGACCTCAGTGTGACCAATCTCGTAAACATCCGGTGCTCACAATACGCCTGGATGTCCTTGAAAAAAAAGTAAAAACACAAAAATACTGAACTCCGAGGAAAATTCAAAAAGGAAAATCAAAAATCAAAAGGCAAAATCAAAAGTCCAAACACATGATCATCAAACGAATGGATAACAACTGTCATATTCCTGACTTGGTACAGGCATTTTCTAATGTAGAAAATGGTGGATTGAACCTGGTTTTATAGCTAGCTAAACCTCTCACTTGTATGACAGTCGCATCAAATTCCATTACATTGTCAACGATGCATGAACAAGACAAACATATTCAAAGAGTAAAAATGTCAAAAATAGGGGTACAACAATAGGGGTACAACAGTCAATATTGTGTTATCATCTTAATATCACTACACAAACAACAAATGTAACAAAGTAGCACAAAAAGGCATACATCAAATTTAACATTCTCATTTTGCTTTTCTTATACGGCTGAATTTATCTATGGAAAGTCTACCCATAAATGAAAGAAGGTTTTCATTACTGGTGTAAAATTGCGCGCTTGAAATTCGCACAGGTAGACATAAAAATAATTTTGTCGTATGACGGCATACATAAATGCAGACTCACGTAAAGTAGATATAACAAAAAACAGACTTACAGTAAAAATAATAAATAAAATAATGGTGTGGTTCAAAGTATGACGGGACACATAAGTACAGTTTCACGTCAAAATAAACTATTATCTGAATTTACATGTTTAACACGTGCTCAATTTCCATGCTTTTTTGTCGATTGTTGACAAACAGGTGACAATCGTTAAAGGGGCACTAGCTACGATATATATAAAAAAATAAAGTATGATTTTTTTTAGATCAATCATTAATCAAATTGGAATAATGAAATAATAATTTGCTTTTAGCAATCAATTTCATTTAATTTTGTTGAAATAAGCGATTAAACATAATTTTTGACTGATTCACTTGCAAGTGAAAACGTCATCATCATTCTAACCGGTATTCATGTGAACTTCAAGTTAACCCCTAGCTAGAGATTGACAACGCATGCATTGTACGTGTACAGGTTATTTAAAGAAAAAGAATGTCAACAATGAAAGTGAAACTACGGTAAACCATTTGATTACTAATTCGATGCACATAAAATCATTCTTATATGGTTAAAAAGAATGAGAAACATCTATTTTTAATCTATAAAATAAAATCAAACAGACCTATAAAAATACAATTGCACGTGTTGGTTTAATCTATTCGTATCTTTTTTTTTTGTTTACATCGCTTATATGGTCATCTGAGGTCAAATCGATAGTTAATTAGATGGCGTCTGGACTAAAATACACACGAAACGAACCTATATATAATCTACCCCATGCTCTGTAAACTGTTTATTTTAGACTTTTGATAGTTTGGATAAATGTTTTACATTGTTATAAACCAAATATGAGAATTTGAGTCAAATCGGTTACAATGAATTTGATAGCTAGTGCCCCTTTAAACTTCGGCTTCATAACACGAACTTTAAATACTTGCCATATTTTGACAAAACTGACTGATTGAAAAAAAATGACGATTATACGAAATTTACACGAAAAAAATGATAAATTCGTGCACAGAAGGCTAAATTTATGATGTTTGTATGCATTGATTCAAGAATTGGAAGAACCCTCGTTTCTTATGACTTTAAGAGGTATTATTATTTGTATTCCATGTTCCTTTATTGGTTTTAAGTTGGTCTTGATGTCTACATGTCTTTTGTTTAATTCAATAACTGGGTTGATTTTTAAAAACAGATTACCCCATCAACTTTTATGTTATGCATTAATTCATATAATTGCAATAAATGTTAAAAACAAATTAGTAACTTTAGGATAAAAATTAGCTGTTGTTTTAATTCTGACGACAATATCAGTTCATTGCTGTCGGTCGAAGAGGTAGGAGACTGAAATTGTAATCACTCGTTGATTTGCCGTATATGAATATCTATGTCACATGTCACCATGAATTTTAAAATTTGTTGCCGCATCAATCTTGTCCTCTTTATTGTGACATCGCCACCAGTAGGATATAACACTTATGTTAACTTCCTACTTCTTTGGTGACATTCGAGTTGAAGTTTGACATCTATAGTTTTATGTTTAGTGTCTTGTTTACTCTTTTATTTCTTCGGTATTTTTTTTCCTCTTTTTTTATTTTAAATCATGCACCAACTGTGAACAATTCAAACTGACGTAACTTATATGAAATAGAACTATGTCATAATTCATTTTAAATCATGTTTATTTTTATGTCCTGAAATCGGAATGGTGAATATCTTTTTTCAATTATTCTAGGTCATTTTCTGGAGGAAAGAATACTTGAAGAAAATGGAACGTCTCCTTGTTATATATATAGACGGCGCTATTCAACAATTTCTCAAAATGGAGAAAAACAATATCTACACGTTACAGATGCCGGCGACCTTATCCTTGTACATGTAATTATGTATTAGTGTAACTAGTCCTTGAATTAAGTTTTTCATTATAAAGTACCGATTTATGTTCCAATTATTTATGTTATATATATCAGGTGCTATTTTTCTGGTTTGAAGACCCTTTGGTTTCGTTTAACGCTGAATAAAAACATACAAGTAATAAGATTTGTGATATGGTCCGTACACGTAACAATTATAACAAATTCCTCCATCTTTTCGACGTTGAAATATCTTAATCAATTGCCGAATAAGATGAATTACTGAAGACACCTTGAGCAGTGTAGGTTGAAAAATTAGTATATATTTGCCTCTCAGCAGCCAATAATAGTAGTAAGATGCCCAAATTTTAATATTATTTTTTCTCAAATTCTTCTTCTTCTTATGCCTTTCTGCAGCCATTGTATACAAAAATTTAATCAACGTGTGGTTCGTTTGATCTCAATTCGTCATTGGTTAAAATCCGAATATGACGTCAAATTTTCTTGTATTCCTCAGAATTTCCTATTGTGACGGCATGAAAAAGGCGACCATGCCTGATGACGTCACATAGAAAGAACACATCTTTTGAAGATCATTCAAAAAGAAGGAATGAGTTTGCCTGCATATTGTTAGAAAATCATTAGAGAAACAGATTCCACCACCAAATTTCGTGTAATACGATATTTATCTACTCTCGACAATTAATTTTTTAATTTTGAAAAATCTCGGCAAGCCTCTCGTTTTAAATTTGAAAATTTAACTGTTTCGAGTGGATAAATATCGTATCACACTCGATGCAGTGGTAGAATCTGCATATAACAGACTTATAATGTCTAATGAATATATGAAGGGTGTAAATTCATGGATTAGATTACTTTTTTTCATGATTAAAACTAGTCTATAATAGCCTACTCCTTTCCATCATTCATGTGCACTTGTTTGACAGGTATGCACTTTTTAAACAGTCAACTACAATGAATGGTATATTTCACAGAAATACCGGACTTATCGTTAAACATGTTTTTGAAAGGACAATAATATAAGTATAAGTTATGAAATTTTCAATATCATCTTACTGCGTTTCAGAGTCTTGCGATTTCAATCTTAAATCTGTCAACAATAGAGGCGGATTTAGCCCCCCCCCCCCCCTTTATGGAGCGGCGTCTTATTTGGTTAATCCAGTTTTTTTTTACTGGTCCCACCACAAATTGTTTTTTTTTCAAAATCCTTGATCCGCATCTCAATAAGGCAAAAAAAAATAAACAAATTCTTAGATAGTCAAACAATTAAAACATCATTCAGACAGTCAGTAAAATACTACATACATAATATCTTTTCAGAAATCAGGCAAATTATCAAACTTCGAATTCAAACTCATCTGGCCAGCTCAATTCTCTGCATTTTTTGTTTTGAATGAGATACCAACAGATCGTTGTATGAAACTGGAAGGAGACGAAGGTAAATTTGTATGTGTAAACTACAAATCAGATATTGACAGAATTGGGGATGACTTTAGATTTGATTTACAGAGGTGTAATCACAAACGTACCCATAATTGGTGTGTGATTATCTGAAACTGTAAATACACATTATGATATATTACCGATATTATTACGTATTGCCGTTGGCCGTAAATTCAATGTCATATTACCAATTCCTGTTGGAACAAATATTCTGTACCATTCATTCCGTTAGGAACATGTACTGTAATATGTATTCTGTTGAAATAATATTCCAGAATAGTTCTTCCTTTTGGAACTTATACTATGAAGGAACTTCTATTCCATGACAGGACAATTAACCTATGAATTGTTAAATGTATATATTGTAGCTTATACTCGTAAAGATGTTTATTTAAATATGTGTAAATGCTACACCAAATGTTTTTATAATATGAGCCAAATGTAACAAAAGTTATAGTATTTGTTGCGATTTTTGGTAATGTTTTCTGACAGTAGTTTGTTGGGGGACATCAGTTCTGTCTTTATTAAGATGTAGATTATTATACCGACAAACATACAGGTTGGCAGATAACTATTATACTCATGATTTATATTATATGTTGCAAGCACTGATAATGAGTTATACTCGAACTTGACAAATCGTTTTCGGAAACTATTAAAATTATGTCTAGCATTTGAAATATATCTAATTAGATGTATACTTTTGAGATGTATTTGAATTTTTCCTAAAACTTCCAATGATGAACAAGAAAATTGGCATAACATAGAATATCACCTCTCTTCTAATAGTTCTTTTTTAGCTCACCTGGCCCGAAGGGCCAAGTGAGCTTTTCCCATCACTTGGTGTCCGTCGTTGTCGTCCGTCGTCCGTCGTCGTTAACTTTTACAAAAATCTTCTCCTCTGAAACTACTGGGCCTAATTAATCCAAACTTGGCCACAATCATATTTGGGATATTCAGTTTAAAAAATGTGTGGCGTGACCCGGTCAACCAACCAAGATGGCCGACATGGCTAAAAATAGAACATAGGGGTAAAATGCAGTTTTTGGCTTATAACTCAAAAACCAAAGCATTTAAAGCAAATCTGACAGCGGTAAAATTGTTTATCAGGTCAAGATCTATCTGCCCTCAAATTTTCAGATGAATCGGACAACCCGTTGTTGGGTTGCTGCCCCTGAATTGCTAATTTTAAGGAAATTTTGCTGTTCTTGGTTATTATCTTGAATATTATTATAGATAGAGATAAACTGCAAACAGCAATAATGTTCAGCAAAGTAAGATTTACAAATAAGTCAGCATGACCAAAATGGTCAGTTGACCCCTGAAGGAGTTATTGCCCTTTATAGTCAATTTTTAACCATTTTTTCGTAAATCTTCGTAATCTTTTACAAAAATACTCTTCTCTGAAACTACTGGGCAAAATTAAACTAAACTTGACCACAGTCATCATTGGGGTAACTTGTTTAAAAAATGTGTGACGTGACCTGGCCAATCAACCAAAATGGCTGCCACGGCTAATAATAGAACATAGGGGTAAAATGCAGTTTTTGGCTTATAACTCAAAAATCGAAGCATTAAAAGAAAATCTGACAGGGTTTAATTGTTTATCAGGTCAAGATCTATCTGCCCTGATGTTTTCACATGGTTCGGATAACCCGTTGTTAGGTTACTGTCCTGAATTGGTAATTTTAAGGAAATTTGGCCGTTTTTTGTTATTATCTTGAATATTATTATAGATAGAGATAAACTGTATACAGCAATAACGTTCAGCAAAATAAGATCTACAAATAAGTTTTACATGACCAAAATAGTCAATTGACCCCTTAAGGAGTTATTGCCCTTTATAGTTAATTTTTAACATTTTTCATAAATTTTTGTTAATTTTTAGAAAATATTTTCCACTGTAATTACTGGGCCAAGTTCATTATAGATAGAGATAATTGTAGCAACAAGAATGTTCAGTAAAGTAAGATCTACAAACACATCACTATCACCAAAACACAATTATGTCATGAATTTATCCGTGTCCATTGTTTAATATGCACAAGACCAAGGCGAGCGACACAGGCTCTTTAGAGCCTCTAGTTTTTTGTAATAATACTCCTCCTGCGTCCATAAATTCTGCTAGTGGACTATTAGCCCCCGCTGTTATCAACAGCCCAGTGGCCAGTACTTCGAATATGGCATGAATAACGATAGTAGTGTTATTAAATCGTGATTTTACAAGATTTTCGAACTTTTTATGAGTTCAGGAATATATCTATGTTATGAAAAGCTATAATGTATTGCTCGGTTTGGATTTTAAGTTTTGACATGTTTGCGCTTTATATTTTGCACTGTTTGGGATATTAGTGTTTATTTAAAATTTGCCATTTCGTACCCAACATTTACCAAGTCATACCCACGATATTATTCATTTCGTTCCTTATGGGCCAAATGTATCTACCAATTGTTACACGATGATGACTGCTGTGCCCAATTTTATTTATTATGTCTGTTTAGTTCATTGTAAATATAACGGAATTTGATGAGACTTTCATCAAAGTGAGAGGTTTAGCGCTATAAAACAGGTTTTATCCACCATTATCTATATTTGAAAATGTCTGTACCAAGTCAGGAATATGACAGTTCTTGTCCATTCGTTTTTTATGTGTTTTGTCATTTGATTTTGCCATGTGATTATGGACTTTCCGATTAGATTTTCCTCTGAGTTAAGTATTTTTGTGATTTTACTTTTTTCGTACCTTATGAACTTAATACACACGTGAACCATTTCATATCATATTTATGAGAAAAAAAAATCATGATATTTTAATGTTTTTGAAATTTTCATATATATTAAATATGCATATAGACGTAAACATTGCAAAGATATTCTTTGTTTGCCATGTTGGCATTATATAATTGTTATTATTAGTGATGTCTGTTTATATTGTTTTGTATATGCATACCTGTCCAATGGTTAAATTAAATGAATATTAGATGTGTCTGTTTTCTGTTTATACATAATTAACCCGAATAATTCAGTCGTTATATTCCGCTGATCTACGAAGGCTACATTAACGCCTGAACGTCTTCCTCGATCAAGACCGTCAACCGGAATTTTCACACCGCTTTGCAATATGGGAATTTTGATTTAAAGTGGCAGCTAAAGAAGGAGGAGTTCCGGATGTTAATTGATGTTAAATGATGTAAACTGATGTTAATTGATGTTAATTAATTATTATCGGATTTGTGTTAATTGAACACACGTGTTTGGTAAGACAATTACAAGAGAGTTGCGCAGACTCATTATCCTGATCGCCGCTGATTGGCTCTCTCTCACAGAGAGCAGGCGACGCGGCCAATGATTAGAAGGAGTTCAAGCCCTCGTGTTGGAGAAAATCGGACCCGGAAAGGGCTTGAATTATTCGAGTTAATACATAATTGAGTATTTCATTGTATAATAAGGTCATGTGGAGTATTCGTCTATGAAACAGTTTTCACCGAGACATGTATCAAATATGAATATTTCATAGATACGAAATAGTAAGCATGCAAACCTTCCATGAGGTACGAAATGGTAAACCTATATATATATGATTTATATATGTTGCAAGCATTAATAATGAACTATACATGAAATACATGAAAAATCGTTTCGGAAACTATTAATATTATGTCTTTTATCTGAAATACATCTAACTAAGTGTATACTTTTGATATTTATTTAAGTTTTTGCTGAAACCTCTCATGATTAGCATGAAAAATTGGTACAACAGAGAATATCACCTCTCTTCTAATAGCTCATTGTTTTGTAATTATATACTACTGCTTGGTCCATAAATTCTGCTGGTGGAATATTAACCTCTGCAGAGGCGGATTTAGGGGGGCAGGGGGCCCGGCCCCCCCCCTTTTTTTGGGAAAAAATTTGGTTGCTTATATAGGGAATCACTGAAGCGTGACTGGAGCGGGCCCCCTCTTAGGTCAGTCACTGGGCCCCCACTTATGGAAATTTCTGGATCCGCCACTGCTCTGTAGTGATCATTCGCTCAGTAGCCAGTACTTCGGATATGGCATGAACACACTGAAATTGTGTTATCAAAAGTTGTTGTTATAGATTCTAGAACTGTTTATGAGTTCAGGAATATATCTCTATCCACAAAAGCTCTAATTCATTGCTCTTTTTGGACTTTAATTTTTGCCATGTTTGGTATATTAGTGTTTTTTTAAGATTTTCAAATATTTTGACCATAATAAATTATGATATATTACCGATGTTATGACGTATTGCCGTAGGGCTATTAACATATGAATTGTTCAACGTATATCTTGTAGCTTATACTCGTAAAGAAATTCATTTAAATATGCGTAAACGCTACAAACATACAGGTTTGAAGATAATTAATATACTCATGATTTATATGTGTTGCATGCATTGATAGTGAGTTACACTTGAAAAATCGTTTTCGAAAACTAAACACATTATGTCTAGCATCTGAAATATATCTAACTAGGTATATACTTTTAAAATTGATTTAAGTTTTTTGCTGAAACATCCCATGATGAACATGAAAATTAGCATAACTGAGAATATCCCTCTCTTTTAATAGCTCATTGTTTGTAATAATAATACTCCTGGGTTCATACATTCTGCTAGTGGACTATTAGCTCTCGCTGCTATCAACAACCCATGCAGTAGCCATTACTTCTAATATGGCATGAATAACGGAGGTAGTGTTATTTTAGGTGTCATACCACCAATTACTCCCTCAAATTTAGAACGTATGTGAAAGTAGGCCTACTCGGACAAAAAAAAAGTGCATTTGATGTCATTGTTCACCTAAACTAACTAACAAATTTGCAGAAATGAAAATTTTGTTGAAAGAGAAATATATTAAGACCATTTTGAGCCAAAATTTACCTGTCTATGAGTTTGCATTAAAAATTGAGTATTAATGCGCTCCATAGTATACTAATTTAAGATTTCCAGAAAACCAGGGGTTATTTTTAGTGGTACCTCCTTTCGGAAGCTCTCTGCCTTCTTATATGATTTTGAATGTATGTTGAAAATTGGCATGCAGAAAGGTGACACCTGTACAATTCAGGATATACCTAGTTTCTATGAAGTTAAACTTAAGGTAAAATATTTAGAAAGCTGTGAAAATGGCAAAATTTGGTTGAACAGATAGGGACTTTTAATTGGTGGTATGACACCTTTAAGTAAAATGCGGTGAAACATCAAAATCAGAAAACAATTGTTTTTTTTTGTCTTAACTGATCATTTGAGATAATAGTAGCCACATTTCAATCTTTTTGGAGGCAAAATGTCACATATTGCAAATTTAGAGCCTAAATCTTGAGTTTGTCCTATTTTTAGCTTTTCCCATCCTGACAATATGCTTTTATATAAAAAATGTCCTAAATAATGTTATAAATGCACAAAAAGTTATTCTGTGGTGTTAAACATTGAAACATAAGTTGTTTACTACCCCCAAAAAAATTTTGTCATGCAGATTTAATGAAATTATTTGATTTTTACCCCTTATAGCATTGCGTCATACTATGTACATGGCAGATAGCATAGCCTAATGTAAGCACTGTAGAAACTCACAAAAGCACCATTTATTATTCCAAATGAAATTTTTATACCTTAAATTTTATTAACTGATGTAAATAAACACAGTTAAATGACCATGACTGCACTGTTGATCAATTTGTAGTACTTTACTGACACCAGATGAAAAAAGGGGGGTCAATATTCCTTGACACTTCAATACCTTGGATTTTTTACTAAATTCATTGCAAAAATTGTTGGAAGTCTTTAAAGAAGTAGAACAAACAAAGAAAAAATCAGTAAAACAATGATCTTGATATTGAAAGTTTATGTTCCTGTAGCCCAAAATGAAATTTTCAAGTATTTTCTATCAAAGTCATTCATTACAGTCAGTTTAAATTGAGCTGTGAAATTTTTATTATAAGTCGCATAATGCTCAGATAGGCTGTTTTTAACTACAAATTGACTAAGGATTAAGAATAAAGCAAAATAAAAGATTTCTAATCAACTTTTTTGTCTCTTTAGGTGTCATACCACCAATTACTACCTCAAATTTAGAACGTATGTGAAAGTAGGCCTACTCGGACAAAAAAAAAGTGCATTTGATGTCATTGTTCACCTAAACTAACTAACAAATTTGCAGAAATGAAAATTTTGTTGAAAGAGAAATATATTAAGACCATTTTGAGCCAAAATTTACCTGTCTATGCGTTTGCATTAAAAATTGAGTATTAATGCGCTCCATAGTATACTAATTTAAGATTTCCAGAAAACCAGGGGTTATTTTTAGTGGTACCTCCTTTCGGAAGCTCTCTGCCTTCTTATATGATTTTGAATGTATGTTGAAAATTGGCATGCAGAAAGGTGACACCTGTACAATTCAGGATATACCTAGTTTCTATGAAGTTAAACTTAAAGTAAAATATTTAGAAAGCTGTGAAAATTGCAAAATTTGGTTGAACAGATAGGGACTTTTAATTGGTGGTATGACACCTAAAGGGTGCTTTTACAAGATTTTAGAACTTTTTATGAGTTCAGGAATATATCTCTATCCTGAAAGCTCTAATTTATTGCTCGGTTTCGATTTAAAGTTTTGCCCTGTTTGGGCTTTATATTTTAGCCTGCTTGGTGTATTAGTATTTCTTTAAGATTTACAAATATTTTGGTCATAAAAAATTATGATATATTACCGATGTTATTACGTATTGCCGTTGGACAATTAATTTATGAATTGTCAAATGTATATATTGTAGCTTATACTCGGTAAAAATGTTCATTTAAATATGCGTAAATGCTACACCAAATGATTTTAAAATGTGAGCCCAAAGTTACAAAAGTTATACTATTTGTTGCGATATTTTGGTAATGTTTTCTTATGTAGTTTGTTGGGGAATATCAGTTATGTTATATATATATATATGTTATATTTGTTATTCTCGTGGGATTTTGTCTATGTGTGTTACATTTTAGTGTTATGTCGTTGTTCTCCTTTTATATTTAATGCGTTTCCCTCGGTTTTAGTTTGTTACCCCGATTTTTTTTTTTTTTTTTGTCCATGGATTTATGAGTTTTGAACAGCGGTATACTACTGTTGCCTTTATTTATGTCTTGATTAAAATTAGTATACCAACAAAAATACAGATTGGTAGATAATTAATAAATTCATGATCTATAGATGTTGCAAGCATCGATAATGAGTTATACTTGAACAATCGTTTTCGGAAACTATTAATACTATTTCTTGCATCTGAAATATATCTAACTAGGTGTATACTTTTGAGATTTATTTAAGATTTTGCTGAAACATCCCATGATGAACTTGAAAATTGGCACAACAGAGAATATCACCTCTCTTCTAATAGCTATTTTTTTGTAATTATACTACTTCTTGGTCCATAAATTAATTTCTGCTGGTGTGATCATCCGCCCAGTAGCCAATACTTCGGATATGGCATGAACACACGAAAATTGTATTATTGAAAGTTGCTGTTACAAGATTTTAGAACTGATTTTGGATTCTGGAATATATCTCCCTCCTGAAAAGTTTTAAATGCCCGGTATTGGCTGCACATGCTGTCCTGTTTGGTATAAAAGCTTTTCTTTTTATTCAAGATTTTCAAATATTTTGGCTATAACTGTAGAGTCATTTATTGTCGAAAAGCGCATCTTAGGCATTGCAGTTGGTACCGTTAGTGTTACTTTGTTCTATTTCCACCCAACAGTAAGTTGGCTCCGACAATGGACCAGCCGTAAACAAGTACGAACATGTAGATTGAAGCTGCGTCTCGTATTTTGAATATCAAACAAACTACAAACTTTGTGTACTCTTTTTTTATATATATATATTGACTTGATGTTCACATAATGATCGTTTGGATAGATTTTTCCTACAACCTATATATTCTTATTTATTTGTACTAGTCAGCATTTACCATCAGAATATTCCCAGCTGTTCGTTAACTCTTTCACAAAATAAATGACCAACATATCTATTTAGTAGACAATAACAATCAAAACCAAGGAGTAAACAAAGACTCAAAAACCAAAGAACATTTACATCAACAGTTATAAATAATAATTAAGAAACAACACGAACTCCACTAAAAACCGGGAGTGAAATCAGGTGCTCCGGAAAGGTAAGCATTTCCTGTACCGTATACGGCAAATATAGTAAATATAGACTCAGAATGTATGTTCTTTCCTTTAATGTATGTTATTAGGAAAGTCATAGTCCACATATGTATAAAAATCAGTTGGAAAGCGGTCGACTCATAAAATCGTCACAAAGAATGAATAACTATCAAAAAAATAGTAAAACATAAAAAAAATTAAATACCGATCCGAAACACTCAAAATTAATGAAAGATAGTTCAAAGCCAACAACAACAAGTAAAATTCATAAGCCAGCACACGTCAAACAAATTTACTGTTATTTAAGACGTCATACACATTATGAGATGTATGTATGTGCCTGTCCCAAGTCAGGAGCCTGTAATTCAGTGGTTGTCGTTTGTTTATATATTTGTTTTTCGTTTATTTATTTTTTACATAAATAAGGCCGTTAGTTTTCTCGTTTGAATTGTTTAACATTGTCATTTCGGGGCATTTTATAGCTGACTATGCGGTATAGGCTTTGCTCATTGTTGAAGGTCGTAAGGTGACCTATAGTTGTTAATTTCTGTGTAATTTTGGTATTTTGTGGAGAGTAATCTCATTGGCAATCAAACCACTTCTTTTTTTATATGAATGTGTGCCAAAATTTATTATCCTATTTTAAGATTATATATTTTCATGTTTAAGACGATTACAACACCGTTATGTAAAATACGAGTTTTCTAGCAATTTCAACTAAATACGGAACGACAAATGTAATTATTGCAATGACTTGATATCTTTTAGGTTTATTTGTGTTGTTGAGATACTAGCTCATTTAGGTATATTCCCAATGTTTGTGGAGAGGGTTATTAATAAACTTATAACCGTGAAAGGGAAATACATCATTAATCCCATTATTGAATAGACCAGATACATTAAAGAGTTTTAAAATTATTCACCCTACCTTCATTTTTATGCCTTTTTTAGTGTGTTTATTTAATATTTTGAAATACACAACCAAGTGGAAGACAAAGACATACTTTTCCCAATATCACACGGACTACATACACCCGTAGTGATCTAATGCGATAAAATTGATTGATTGATTTTTGTGTTTGTGTTTAACGTCACTTTCAAAACTACTGGCTATATAGTTGCGGTAAGTTTTTATCGTAGGAGGAACAACCGACAGTTGGCAAGAAAAATTACCATCCCAGTCAATATAGGTTACTATCAGGCTAGTGATGCAACAGATGAACTACGTTAACCACTCGGCAAGACAAATGACAATCCCAGTCAATATAGGTTACTATCAGGCTAGTGATGCAACAGATGAACTACTTTAACCACTCGGCAAGACAACTGACAATCCCAGTCAATATAGGTTACTATCAGGCTAGTGATGCAACAGATGAACAACTGTAACCACTCGGCAAGACAAATGACAATCCCAGTCAATAGAGGTTACTATCAGGCTAGTGATGCAACAGATGAACTACTTTAACCACTCGGTAAGACAAATGACAATCCCAGTCAACAAAGGTTACTATCAGGCTAGTGATGCAACAGATGAACTACTTTAACCACTCGGCAAGACAAATGACAATCCCAGTCAATAGAGGTTACTATCAGGCTAGTGATGCAACAGATGCACTACTTTAACCACTCGCCTCACTGGGGTTTGCACAAGATAATTTCTGATCTGTTGGAGATATAATTTCACAATAAGTCAATTTAATGGAGAAAACCAGTAAATATAAGATTACTTTGAAAAGTTACACAATCCGGATTTTTGTATTACCCAAGATCAAATATTCGTCACATTATCATAAAACTTTTGAATTTGGAAAACCAAATAGTCACAAGGTCACATGCCTTGTTTCCAATAATTTTCAAGGTTTTTACTTAAAGAGAAGTGGGAGTCGAGATGTAGTTTTGTAAATAATAATTGACAAGTCGAGAAAATTCAGATGAACTTTTATTTATAAGTATTATTTAAAATTGAAAATGGAAATGGGGAATGTGCCAAAGAGACAAAAACCCGACCATAGAAAAAAAACAACAGCAGAAGGTCAACAACCGGTCTTCAATGTAGCGGGAAATTCCCGCACCCGGAGGCGTCCTTCAGCTGGCCCCTAAAAACATATATACTAGACTAGTTCAGTGATAATGAACGCCATACTAATTTTCATATTGTACACAAGAAACTAAAATTAAAATAATACAAGACTAACAAAGGCCAGAGGCTCCTGACTTGGGACAGGCGCAAAAATGCGGCGGGGTTAAACATGTTTGTGAGATCTCAACCCTCCCCCTATACCTCTAGCCAATGTAGAAAAGTAAACGCACAACAATACGTTGAATATTAAATTGTTAAAAATTGACTATAAAGGACAATAACTCCTTAGGGGGTCAATTGACCATTTTGCTCATATTGACTTAATTTTAGGTCTTACTTTGCTGTACATTATTGCTGTTTACAGTTTATCTCTATCTATAAAAATATTCAAGATAATAACAAAAACAGCAAAATTTCCTTAAAATTACCAATTCAGGGGCAGCAACCCAACAACGGGTTGTCCAATTCATCTGAAACAGGGCAGATAGATCTTGACCTGATAAACAAATTTACCCCCTTTCAGATTTCCTCTAAATGCTATGGTTTTTCAGTTATAAGCCAAAAACTGCATTTTACCCCTATGTTCTATTTTTAGCCATGGTGGCCATCTTGGTTGGTTGGTCGGGTCATCGGACACATTTTTTAAACTACATACCCCAAATATGATTGTGGCCAAGTTTGGATTAATTTGGCTCAGTAGCTTCAGAGGAGAAGATTTTTGTAAAAGTTAATAGACGACGACGACGACGACAACGGACGACGACGACGACAACGGACGACGACGACGACAACGGACGACGACGACGACAACGGACGACGACGACGACGACGACGGACGACGATGGACGACGACAACGACGACGGACGACGACGATGACGACGACGACGACGGACGACGACGACGACGACGGACGACGACGACGACGGACGACGACGACAACGACGACTGACGACGACGACGACGACGACGACGGACGACGACGACGACGACGGACGACGACGACGACGACGACGGACGACGAACGCAAAGTGATCAGAAAAGCTCACATGGCCCTTCGGGCCTGGTGAGCTAAAAACATGTTTTTAAAAAACGATATCAAAATGGAAATTGCAAAACCAACTTAAATTTCACAGATAGATATTAACTTAACCAAAATTAAAAGAGTTACACATGATAAATCAGCAAATAATTGTGTTTTCCCGCGTTTCGTTTAGTATAGCGGGAAAATATTGTATTGACGGGTACGGGTCGTATGAATATATAATAGGGTCACACGTAGTGACCAATGGGTATACTTTCTGGTAGTAAAGCATAGGGTCACTTTCTAGGTGTCGTGCAACGAGTGAACACTCAACTTTAATTTTTGATGTACATGTATATACGTTGATTTTTTTTCTGCATTCAATTTGCCAGTACACACATGTTTGAGGTGTAGGTCAGAGCACCTGACCCTGGAGACGGGATTGCGCACTTGAGAATTTTGGTCGATTATATCGTTTTATCTCTAGTTGTTCCTGGCCGGCCTTGACCGTCTATGAAGGGGTGCATTTAGTCGGAAGTTTGGTTTTGGTGTATTTAGGATAATATGTACATTTGAATTGTATGATGTTTGAATATGCATTGTAATGGTATTAATGATGATATTAATATTTGTAAATATTTATAATACAATCTGGCGTCCATCGAGCATGACGGGCTGTCGGCAAACTAAGATTATGTTTGTGTTGTTTATATTTGCCACGAGTATGTAGTTATTACAGCAGTATTATACATGTACCGTTATTAAAACAGTTGCGAATATTAGACCTCCGCCACTGATTATCGTTAAATATCGAAATATACGTTTTGATCGGGGACAATATCGTTCATGATTTTTCTATATGGGTCATTTTCAAAAAATGTCGAATTTTCAGTACACCCATGCTAATTTTTTCATTTCTAATGGAAATTTCAGTTGTAATGGTTTAAATGAAAGCTTGTCGGATTTGTGATTCAGAACATTAATAATAAACACACCTTACATCTATTTTGATAAGATTAAACTGCATTTAAGACCAATTTTGGGGGTATTTGTCTGCGTACATTGTCAGAAAAACACATTTGAAATGATTTTTTTGCGATTTTCTGATCGCCTTGATATCTGCAAAAGGGACTTTTTAAGATCGTTAAATATTACTCTAACGAAAAATCGTAGCTTCTTTATCATTGTATGTAACATATTATCTACAAATTAAATTGAATCAGCGTACAGGAGGTTCATGTCTTTCCTGTTACCGCTACTTAAACCAGCCGTTAAATTATTCTCCCTATGAATATTGAATCAGTCAGTGTTGATCTCAAAAGTGCAAAGTAATCTTTACATTTAAAACGCCTCGTTTCTTGAACGAAATTGTAGAGAAAAGAAATTTCAAGACATTAAGTGAAAAAAATAGAGCGTACTTTTTTTCATGTCTATGCTGTTACCACCAATTTTGATTAATTACACCAACAGTATACTTGTAAAAAGTGCAATAACGTGCTGGAAACCAAATTCACAATGGAAAAACATAAATCACTTCACCAAAGGGAGTAATTATTTCACAACAGCAAACAAAAACAAAGAAATTTGTCTATCCTGTTACTATGGTTGCTATGGTTACAGTAACAGGATAGACAATTGTAGACAAAAACGTCGTTAATTTTTTTATCTTAATATATAGGTGCAAAACGAATGAAATATTTCGTTGTTTGAACTCATCTTAAGGTTATAACGTCTTAATATTCCCAATTAAGCATTCGCAAGTGCAATACTGTTATCGGTAACAGGATAGACAAAAAGGTAACAGGATAGACTTTTGTAAAGTGATATATCAGAAACGTACGTTCCTGTTACCATCGAAATAAAGAGAAAAGTAAACTAACTTATGAGGGATTAACTTGATGTTGGGTTTATTTGAAAGGGTGAAAAAATGCCGAACAATATAAATTGCTATCTTAAAATTGAGAATGGAAATGGGGAATGCGTCAAAGAGACAACAACCCGACCAAATAAAAAACAACAGCAGAGGGTCACCAACAGGTCTTCAATGTAGCGAGAAATTCCCGCACCTGGAGGCGTCCTTCAGCTGGCCCCTAAACAAATATATACTAGTCCAGTGATAATGAACGCCATACTAATTTCCAAATTGTACACAAGAAACTAAAATTAAAATAATACAAGACTAACAAAGGCCAGAGGCTCCTGACTTGGGACAGGCGCAAAAATGCGGCGGGGTTAAACATGTTTGTGAGAACTCAACCCTCCCCCTATACCTCTAACCAATGTAGAAAAGTAAACGCATATCTTAGACTTGCATTACTGGTGGTAATTTTTATTACCTTTGAAAACCATTTTTTAGAGGCATTTTTCAGTACAACCTGGAAAATTGGCAAATAATCTATTATATTACAGAATGAATATATATAGAAGTATTCTCTTTAAAACCATCTAATTGACTACGTAAAACAAGCTTAACATTTTATCTAAACCTTTTCTTAATAACCCAAAATTTCTTTTGAAAATGGTAACAGGATAGACAAAATAATGTACCACCGATCAAAAAATGTTTCAACATATTCTTTTATGACATCATTAAGATTGCATCTTTTAATATGTTGTTCTTAAAGTACTGTTTGTTTTGATTTGCTTATGTAGAGGGTTGCTTGAATAAGTAACTTTTAATAATTTTTTCAATTTCAAAATTCGACATTTTTTGAAAATGACCCATATACTATTGTTTATATTTACTTACTTACCTATATAAAATTTTGAAATCTATAATGTAAAACAGTGACTATACAACACTAGCTATACACACTTTAGATGAAGCATCGTTCATATCCCCATCTAAACAAGCAATGGTTTTTTTTTTATTCAGGAAAACAATTGTTGTTATAAAATTATTTTATTCTCCCGGGCGCTTTTTTCCCTTCCCCGGCGCTATTTTTCTTCCCCGGGCGCTTTTTTTTTGTTCCCTGGCGCTTTTTCGTCACCCGGGCGCTCACAGGCGCTTTTTAGTAGGACCGAAAAAACCGTGGTGATCGCAGCTCTGCAAGTGGCTACCGACGTGTTAAGTCTAATTCGGTGGGTCACATTCAAATGAGGTTGATAAATATCTTAAGCAAGAAAATAATATTCAATGATTTTATTCATCAGAAGTATAATAGTAGAATCACCAGTTTTGCCTCTCTTACATTATCAGATTATCTCAACTGTTTCAGCAAAGAAACGACAACACAAAATTCGCAAATTCTGAAGAGATTCGAAGACTCGTTATAGTAGGGTTATGTCCTTTCAAAGTTAACCGATGTCAATTGCTTTAAAAAATGTAGGATTGTCGATGTAGCAATCCTCCTATCTCCTATTTTACTGGATCTTACTGGTATAATACCTTTTTACGATCTTTTAAATTTCTATTAAACTTGTTAAATTCAGGTTCACCATGAATAATGTGAAGCCTCTTCAAACGAATTAACTAGTACAATTTTGAATGGTGTCATTGTTGTAAGGGTCGTTGAAAAATTGGACCAATCATATCTCGTCATTCATTTAAAAGTCAATCATTTGTAGAGGCTGCAGATTATTAATGCATAGAAAATTTACCTCTGATTTTTTTTATCAATTGATATTTTCGATGTACATGTTGCAGCGATCAACTGTGCTTTTTTTTATCCCCTTTATCCCATACTGCCTGAACAGAAAATTCAACATCATGGCTCAGAGAGAAAAAAGGCAAATCTACTTTTAAGGATGTTCGCTACTCATTATTTTGACACCGTTTGCGCACCGTAGTTGAGAACGAATGCCGTAATATATTTTTTATTTTTTATAAATTTAAAACAATGTATTTGACTCAAAGTTATCAGATATTATATCTTACCTTATTTTTAGTGAAATTTTGATTTTAAATCAATTTTAAATGTCAAATTAATCCAGAATATACGACAATAATATTTACGCGGTATTTCGCCTATTTCCGGCATTGTTTACATTGACACCAGACGACATCAGAAGACCCGTCAACAGATCGTTTACCAGTATATTTGAACATTTTTTAACCATTTTACATCAAACTTTTATATCTTATTTACTTTTAATATACATCGATGCTATTTTTATAAGATCATTATTCAATGGGGAGGTTTAGACACGGATTTTTGTCTTGTAAACAAAAACAGAAAATTGCGTCAATTAGGAAGGGTCAGAACATCAGACAAACGGCTCGAACAGTATTACTAGATCATGCATATACAACTTCATATCCATCGTCTTCATATAAACAACCAGACCTGTCAAATTTTATAAATGAGGAAGTCGTAGATGAAAACAATGTTAACATAACATCAGACGACAGCTGGAGAAATGGAAGAAGGGTCGTAGAACTTGGGGTATTGGCAGATCATCTCGCTGCGTGCAAACAATGTGGTCTTCCACTCTCTTTACAAAACTGTTTAAACATAACAACATGTGGCCTGGCTGCTGTCTTGAAAGTTTTATGTGTCAACCAAAGTTGTAAAAACATCAATGCCATACCAACAGGAAAACAGCACAACAGAATATGGGATGTAAATACAAAGTTAGCAACAGGTAAATGTAATCATCGCATCCCAGTGGCGGATCCAGAATTTTTCATAGATGGGGGCCCACTGACTGACATAAGAGGGGGCCCACTCCAGTCATGCTTCAGTATTTCCCTATATAAGCAACCAAATTTTTTCCCTAAAGCCGCCTCTGCCATCCATTCAAAGATGTCTTACTTTATAAATTCTTTATAAGTTAAATAACAAACAAGTCTATAAATTGATAATAAGGCTGAAAGAAAAAATATGTGCGTTTCTTGTTCACCTGTAGCAATAATGTACATGCATGTGCAATCCTCTATTTTTTATCTCTCAAATATGTGTATTTTAAAAACATATAATATATTATGGATATTTTACACTAAGCATGTAGTGGCTGTTAAACTTCATATCTGATATCTCATCCTAATTTTCTCAATCATGTTTTTTTTTTTCCTTAAAAAAATATTTTGATCCCATAAAGTCATGCCATATTTGATGAAAAAAATATTGTGGTCAAGAAGATGACAAAAAAAATATTCAGAATCTTGCTTTCCCCTAAATTAAAACCTTATACAGGTAACATATAGCAGGGGCGAATCCAACCATTTTAAACAGGAGGTGTTCCTAACCCAAGAGAAAAAAAGGGGGGGTGTGTTCCATGTACATGTCCCCATTCCAATGCATTGATCGTCCAAAAAAAGGGGGGTTCCAACCCCAGAACCCCCCTGGATCCGAGCCTGTGAGTGTGAAGTGTTAAACTTTGATAAAAATAATTTGATGGAAAACTTACAAATAAAAAATTATGTTTACACATTGTGTGGAAAAAAAATCTGACTAGAACAAACAGCCATAACCATGTAACCCCCCCCCCCTTTAAAGTGAATTAAATTGGTTTCTTCCCTAGAAAACTTTATACTGTAAATTCAGAAATTATTGTGAAAAAATGTGACTGAGTTGTAAATAATTTAAACTTGAATTTTGAAATATTTTACATGAATTTTTCTCAAAATCATGAAAATTTAAATACTGAAAATCTAAAATAACAAAATTGCAATAATGAATGTTCAAACTTCAAAGTAATTTCTGAATTTACAGTAGTTTAAATTATTTAAAACTTTAGTCTAAATGATAAGTACATTTCAGACAATAAAATGACTTCAGATCTATACATGTACATGTACTTGTACATACATAAATATTGGCCTTCAGTCTCTGAGAGAACAGATTATAATTTTGCTACATTTAGCTGAAATTTTGATTAAAATTTACTTGATAAGTATCAAGCAAGCAGACTTACCACATGTAGTACAACGGTTGACCAACCTTGGGGGTTTAGTCAGACAATCATGTACATGTACAAAATGTAGATATGATGTAAAAAGAAGGCAAGTTAACCATTTATGAAAGCTTCATATTTGCTATTGGGTCTGTCTAACTCTTTATAAGTTCTATATAAATGTCCATGCACATGTATATGAATCATAATTTTAATTGCAAAAGTAACTACATGGACCATTGTTGGGAATTCCAGATATTTTCATCCTTCCACAAACATCTAATTTTAAATCTAAAAGGTTTAATAATACAAAGACACTTATAACCACACCACTTCTGACTGAGGTCACACACACAAATTATTGCGGTCAGAGTTTTTACTGTTAGATTTAAACCTTCCCCTTTTATATAAAAAAAAATTGGGTAATGAGTGGTATGATTGCAAATGGGACAACTCTCCACAAGAGACAAAATGACAAAGAAATTAACAACTTCAGGTCACTGTACGTCCTTCAACAATAAGCAAAACCAGTACCTCTAAATAATAAACTATAACAGACCCTGAAATTACAAAGAGAAACTAATGTCCGAATTCATGCAGAAAAAAATGAACGGAAAACAAATTTATGATGAAGCACATATCAACAAACAACAACCACCGAAAAGCAGGCTCCTAATTACTTGGGACAGGCACATACATGTAAAAAATGTACTATTACATACAAAATATGTGGTGCGGTTAGACATGTTAGATATGAAAAAGTGAAAAGATTATATAGGGTAAAACTAAGGCCCAACTTCAGGGTAGGCGGTTAGTCATCCCTTAGGGGGCTAGATTTATAACAAAAATCAACCTCCAGATTTAATAAATTTTGTTTTCTATTATTTTAGCATCAATTCATACTGGTCTTGGTGAAAGGCAAGTAAATGGTTTTCTATCCACATTAAATATACCTCCAGTTAGCCACAGAATGTTTGACCAACGACAAAATGAAATTGGAACAATTCTTGAAGAAATTGCAGAGAAATCGATGAAGGAATGGACAGAGAAAGAAAAGAGTATGACGAAAGAGTAAGTTAATAGAAATGATTTTGGAGTTTGAGGAATAGTAAATTTAGAAATTATTGAGTGCATTTATCTATTATTGCGATTTCATTATTTTAAACTAAAATGTGATTTAAATTTTTGCAATGTTGATAAAAATCCTTTTTACATAGAAATAAATTATAATAAATTTCAAAATGTGAGTTTGAATTATTGCCATATACATGTATTACTAAACCTGTCGCAATTTGTTCGCAATAATAAAAACAATGCAATAATTTCAGAAATAGCAGTATAGCTATAGTACTTCAATTTTAATGAAAGAAATTATTTAGTCTTCTTATAAATATTGATTGAAATTCATATTGATTAGTGGTTCTTAATATCTTGTCGTTCATGCAGGTTTCACGCTTCATTGAAGACCCATTGGTGGCCTTAATTCGGCTGTTGTGTGCTCTATAGTAGGGTTGATGTCGCTTTGACACATTCCCCATTTCCATTCTCAATTTTAATTGTTTCCTGCATGCTTAATCAGGACAAGAGCAAGTTATACAAATTACAATACATCCAAATTTCAGGTATAAATCAATTTTTATAGTCAATTTAGAATTTGATAAAAAGACATTTTTTAACATTACTTTAAAAATGGTGTACAAATAAAATAACATAATGTTTAGAAATTATTAAAAAGTATTATTTATAGTTTATCCCAGCTGCTATAAAATGATATACAGGTATCCATGTGTTACTAATTTCCATTTTTTTTACTTAAAGATGTAGTGGAAACGACGACATAACCGTAGCAGTTGATGCAGGGCGGCAAAAAAGAGGTAGTGGCAGATCGTATGATAGTCTCACAGGTAAGTTAAAGAAATTTTTATGTGTTTTATTACTTTGAACGACAAAACTTTATAAAAGAAAACTAGACCTATAGTTGTTAATGTTTATGTCATTTTGGTCTTTTGTGGATAGTTGTCTCATTGGCAATCATACCACATCTTCCTTTTTATATAGACATAGATTTTCAAGCGATACACATATAACCAATTAAACATACACCGGGGAATTTTTTCTTAATACTACTCCACATGAAAATTTTCATACAAATAATTATGTCCGGTGTCTGACAGCTTAGGGGGTATTTAGTGTTATACATGTATATCCTTGTCCTTTGGTAAGAGTCGGCTGTACTGTAGACATCAGTCTGTCTGTTACATTGTCAGTCTATTTATATTTACTTATTCGTTTTATATTGTCTTATCAGGGCCTTTTATAGCTGACTATGCGGTATGGGCTTTGCCCATTGTTGAAGGCCGTACAGTGACCTATAGTTGTTAATGTCTCTGTCATTTTGGTCTTTTGTGGATAGTTGTGTAATTGGCAATCATACCACATCTTCTTTTTTTATATAAATCAAATGTTTTCAAATTTGAAAACAATTATTATGATTATAAAACATACACTTTAAGTTTGATTTTCAGTCTGATACCCTGTAGGGTTTTTAAACAGGAGCCTTTATGTCCTTGATACAGTCTTCTTTTATTTTTATAAAATGTAAATGTATTCTCCAATTTGAATGAATTGATTTATTGTATGAATTATTGTACAGGTCATTGCTCAATGATTGGAACAAGAACAGGCATGATATTAGATTATAGTTTAAGATCAAGAACATGCAGAGTATGTGTGACAGCTAGAAGGATGAAAAAGATACCTAAAGTACATACTTGCAGAAAGAATTATAGTGGGAGTTCCAAAGCAATGGAAGCTGACATGGTGGTACAAATGGTAGCTGATGCAAGAATAAAAGGTACGAACATTATGACGATAGTTGGAGATGAGGATGCTACAACCATAGCCAGACTGAGAAATAAAGTAGACAAGTCAATAATAAAGCTTTCGGATAGTAATCATGTCAAGAAAACCCTAGGAAAGAGTCTTTTTGCTCTGAGAAATAAACATTCTCGCCTTACTACAAAGATCATTTACTATCTTATGAAATGTTTTAATTTCTTGGTTGCACAAGCTAGAGGAAGACCAGAAGAAATATCAAAGAATTTACCTGCACTATCTAAACACCCCTTTGGTGACCACACCAGTTGCGATCCCAGTTGGTGCCAGTCTTTTGAAGACTCTAGTATGAAATTTCGCTCTTTACCATATGGTAAACCTCTAAAAGACAAGCAACTGCAGGCCTCATTGAGCACATTATTCAGTAATTACATAACACAGTCTGAAAAGCTAGCTAAACTTGAGAGTACACAAGGCAATGAAAGCTTTAATAATACAGTGGCTTCAAAAGCACCAAAAAACAGACATTATGGTAGTTCTGGAAGTCTTGGCTATAGGGTTGCTGCAAGTGTCATTCAAAAAAATAAAGGTCACAAGTACCTCGTAGATGTAAGCACAAAATTGAAAGCATATTTGAATTATTGTTAGTCTCCTAAACAAGCTTGAACACTGAATTTCATATGTTTCTTCTAAAATCATATGAATACATGTACATTGTAGCCATTTGGATCCACTGAAACTAGATTTATACATAAACCAGCTGTAGCAAACTATTTAGTAATAATAGTTTTCATATTTGAAAAGTAATTTGTCTAAATATTGAACACAAAATTAAGTATCTCTCCAGCTTATAATTGTGCAATAGGAGATACATTGATTTATAGCCTACATAAAATTTCAATTAACTTGGACAAAGGGAGATAACTCTCAAATTTGTAATAATGTACAAACAGAATATTTATAGTTCAGATTTAAAGGTCATATATGTCCTGTAATCAAGTAAAATTGCCACTTTAGAATACATTTAAATGTATTAGTTTATCTCTATATATAGAGCTAAAACATATCTATATACTGTATGAATAAATGGGTATATAAAACAACTTATTTTCCAAATTGCATGATTCTTAGATGGGTCTGCTACTTCAAGTTTGACATAGAAAACAAAATCATCACAATTCATGTTTGTTTGGGAGACTCTTTATTTTCCTAACTTTTGACAGGACATACTATGGTATACATTTCTGTCTGTCTTTGTAAACTCAGTTTGAATTGCAGAATTGTTTTGGAACTAGTATGAGAATTAATACTAACTGAAACTAAAATTTCTCCTATAAAACCACAAAAATAAATCATTTCATGGATAATGGGGTACCATATTTGCTTCTGGCCAATCTGTTTATTATGATTATGACATTTTAACATTATTTAATGGGTTTTTTTTTCATTAATTGTTCACCTGTCAAAGGAAAATTGGAGAGAAATAGGATAGCAATATTTTTTCTACTTTTAGTTTTTCTAAAGAATTTGATGAATGCTGGCACATTGTCTTGAACACTATATAACTTATTTAAAAGTTTGATAGAATGTTTACCAACCAAATAAACATGATAAAAGGAATTACATTTTGCTCCAATTTTTATTCCTTTCCTTTGACAAAATAAAACAAATTGACAATTTATATATTGATTGCCACATTGCATTTTTGATTATATATTCCTACTTTTGTTCTTGTTATTTCTTATGATATTACATTACTATAAGTTCAAATTACTCATATCAGGCCAATGGCAATGGAGAATAAATTACATAACACGTAACAGAAAAACATATATTTTTATTAAAATAATTGTAATGTCATTAAAATCAGTATATATATATTGCTTTGTAATGGATAACAATATTTTCACACTAGAATAAAATAGTTTTTCAGTTCACAAATCAATGGGTGATAACTCTTTTCATGCCAGGTTAACTTAGTATATTAAATTCAGCAAAAAAAATATAAATATTTCACCTTTCATATAAAGTTGGAAGGAATTTACTTACTCATACTAATGAATGAACAAATATTTATTTATATATATAAATACATTACAGGCAAATAGAACAGCTGGTCTTTCACCTGGTGTTCACACATCCAAAGTTAGCGCGCTGAGAGATCTCCAGTACAAAAAGAGAAAGGCAATAGCGATTACAAAGAAGGCTAAACTGAGAAGATTAGAGTTGAAGACAGAACGGTAATTTGAAAGATGCATTTACATAATAGATTAAAATATAAAGAGCCTGTTCAATGTTTCTTTTTAAAAAGATATTGATATAGATGTTTATGAGACCTAAATCCCAAAAACAAAAGGAGTGCAAATCAGCCATCAGATAGATAACTTTAATAAACCAAATTACCCCCAAGAAGGGTATTTTGTAAGATAAATATATAATGAAGATATCTGTAAATTTGATGAAAATCCTAGTTGCTTTGAAATAGTTATAATTTTTTTTAAAAACTTTTGTGGGAACTGCACATTCTATTTTATTTTTACCTATAATAGATTAATTAAATCCTTAAACTTCACAGTAATACTCAGCCAATAGTCTTAAGGTGGCTCGTGGGTACAAAAATTTTAGCAAAAAATTAAACCTTTATTTTTTCATTACAAATTTTATTTATTACACTATTAGTTGTTTCTTTATGATATGGTACAAAAAACAACCCAAAAAAATTATTTGGTTTGGCCCCAGATGACTTTAAAAATTGAAAAAGCTCCAAATTATCTCCCTTTGGTGCAAAAATGACATTTTTTGGCCTTAAATTTGAAATATCTTTTTAAACTCATGGGTGACCTATATTTTTTATTAATGTTTTCAAATAAGCTGTACGTAAACTAAATAATTGTAAAATTTAAGCGATTTCTTATATTAGGTTATTTTTTTATTTCGATATTTCTACTTTTTCTCCTATTAGTTCAACAGAAAAAAAGAACATTAACAAAAATGTATGCTTCTTCCAGAGGCAGATTTTAGCTTTAATGAACGGGGACCCCATTTTTTTGTTTCATTTTTCTTTTAAGTATATGATAAAGTTCATTTATGAAAAAATATAGCGAAATCCTATATTAGAAAAAAAAATCATTTATACCCAGGAGCCCCCTTAACTTCATAACAAGCTAGGATTCAGTAAGATCCATATATAACTGAAATAGCAGTATAATTTTATGAAAATCCAAGTTAATTTGAAAAAGATAGTAAACAAACTTAAAGTTGACTATCTAAATTAAGTCTGACTGAAAATTTTCTCACATTCTATACTACCTATTTATTAAATCCTCAAATTTTATTGCAATAAATCAAACTTCCAAACAACCTGGCATTCTTTAAGATCAATGTATAATTGAGGAAAATGAAGAGTTTCATATTCATTGTTGAAAATGTTTTTTTCAGTAATCAAGATATATCAAGCTGTGAAGTGAGGGAAGGAATCAGTTACCAGTCAGGCATAGATATGGAAGAATCTAGATTGGATCCTGAAAACATAACAGAAATACCCCCTCCTAGAACTTCAAGAATAGAAGCCTCACCAAAGCATGATTCTGTTACAGAAAATTTCTTTGACATAGAAGCTACAGGACTAAGTATGTTATAATAAAAAAACATTTTTTTTCAATACATTTATTGTCCACGCCACAACGTGATGGAGAGACCTTTAAAGTGATGCTCCTTGTCTGTCTGTCGGTCAGTCAGTTACTTTATTAGGTCATTCAAATCTTGCAAAGCTGTTAGTCACCATATGTACTCGATCTTTTTACAACTGCCATTTATAATAATAATTCAACACAACTTATTGGAGATATTAGACGCTGATGTTTTTGACAATTCTACACTATACTAACACTTTTTAAATCCAACTCCTCAGAGAGTTATGGAACTTGATTTTTTTTAGCTTTCAAGATCTACACTATATATTAATACAAAGTCTGCCATGTACCTTGAAATAAAAGAAATATGTGGATTTCTTGTGTAAAAGCTTGTACATTATATGAACTAAATGTTATCACTACTCATTGCTATACATTTTATGGAGAAATTGGTAAACTTATTTTAATACAGAACCTTTACAACCACTGATACATGTAATTCTTATGTGAACATCTAGGAACTGGAATAAGTTGTATTTATATTGCTTTTTAGGTAGATCATCCCATATCACACAATTAGCAGCAAAGAGTGCAGCAGAATCTTTTTCCAGATTTGTCCTACCCCAGCACCAAATAACACCAAAGGCGGCAGAGATTACTGGATTGACATTTGAGAATGGGCAGTTATTATCAAATGGAAATGTGTTGCCTGCTGTCCATATCAAAAAGTGCCTCAATGACTTTATTTCTTTTCTTGAAAAAACTAAGAACAATGTTTTAATTGGCCATAATGTTCAAACATATGACTGTGTGTTATTGTACACTTCACTACAAAAATGTAATTTGCTTGATAAATTCAAGTCAACTGTGATAGGCTTTATTGACACATTGCCATTATTTAAACTTTCTCATCCAGGTCTGAATTCTTATTCACAGACAAATTTATTTGAAACATTTATGAGCAAATCATATGAAGCCCACAGGGCTGATGAAGATGTTGATGCACTATGCACACTTGTCAATAAGAAAATTGAATTAAATGTTCATTTTGAAAAAGTATATATACCAGAATGTGTCATATCAGACAAATTCAATTCTATGAAAGAATTGCATAAAAATTTGCCTTCTTTGAAGCTGTTGATTGATCGTAAGATACTTTCATTAGGAATGGCACGTATTATTGCCAGTAGTGGACTGTGCTTAGAGCACTTGAAGTTGGCCTTTTCTAGGAATGGTTGTAAAGGTATAAAAGATCTTTTCACAGAAAAGAGTGGTTCAGGTGTACGTGTCACAAAATCAGAAAAGATCATAAGACAGGTTTCAGATTTTTTGAAAGAATAATGTCATTTTCATGAACTTTTTGATGTTGTTTTGAATGTTTTTCAGTCCTTAGTTATATATTTTTAATGAAAAAAGGTCTTTGTTGTACCTAGTATACAGTGATTTAGATTTAAAACAAATTTTTTGGTTAAAAAAGATAACAGTATTTGATAAATTGACATATATGTTATGAAAAATGTCTAAATTTAAATTTCCCGTAGTATTTCATGGAATTTTGATTTTTTTTCAGCTCTAATTCAAAATTTTGCACATTGACCTATACTTTTCTATTAATAATATCTTAAAATAAAGTCTTGTGAATTATTTCTGAATTGTTTTGAAAATTTCTTGTTATTTTATAAAGGTTAAATCAAAGGTTTCATTTTGATGTCATTCTCTTTCCCGTACTTTTTTGTTTATTTTTTTATTACGGGAAAAACACATTGACTATATGCCTTGAATGCACAATTTTTGTAGAAATTGAAATAAAGGTATATTTTTATTGATATTAGAATAAAATATATTTACATTTGTATGAATTGTTGTTATAATTGAAACTTCAATGCAGATGTTCCAATTCTTTGAAAATACCGGATTTTTCAATACTGACATTATGAGTGACCATAAATGCCATCCTTACGAAAAATATAGCGCATTGACCTATATTTTTTTTTTCATTTTTCCACTCCCATATGAAAGGAGTTATAAAAAAACACAACAGGAAAACTTTCTTGTTATTTTGAATTTCAGTAGCGAACCTCATCAAATTCCATTACATTGTCAACGATGCATGAACAAGACAAACATATTCAAAGAGTAAAAATGTCAAAAATAGGGGTACAACAATAGGGGTACAACAGTCAATATTGTGTTATCATCTTAATATCACTACACAAACAACAAATGTAACAAAGTAGCACAAAAAGGCATACATCAAATTTAACATTCTCATTTTGCTTTTCTTATACGGCTGAATTTATCTATGGAAAGTCTACCCATAAATGAAAGAAGGTTTTCATTACTGGTGTAAAATTGCGCGCTTGAAATTCGCACAGGTAGACATAAAAATAATTTTGTCGTATGACGGCATACATAAATGCAGACTCACGTAAAGTAGATATAACAAAAAACAGACTTACAGTAAAAATAATAAATAAAATAATGGTGTGGTTCAAAGTATGACGGGACACATAAGTACAGTTTCACGTCAAAATAAACTATTATCTGAATTTACATGTTTAACACGTGCTCAATTTCCATGCTTTTTTGTCGATTGTTGACAAACAGGTGACAATCGTTAAAGGGGCACTAGCTACGATATATATAAAAAAATAAAGTATGATTTTTTTTAGATCAATCATTAATCAAATTGGAATAATGAAATAATAATTTGCTTTTAGCAATCAATTTCATTTAATTTTGTTGAAATAAGCGATTAAACATAATTTTTGACTGATTCACTTGCAAGTGAAAACGTCATCATCATTCTAACCGGTATTCATGTGAACTTCAAGTTAACCCCTAGCTAGAGATTGACAACGCATGCATTGTACGTGTACAGGTTATTTAAAGAAAAAGAATGTCAACAATGAAAGTGAAACTACGGTAAACCATTTGATTACTAATTCGATGCACATAAAATCATTCTTATATGGTTAAAAAGAATGAGAAACATCTATTTTTAATCTATAAAATAAAATCAAACAGACCTATAAAAATACAATTGCACGTGTTGGTTTAATCTATTCGTATCTTTTTTTTTTGTTTACATCGCTTATATGGTCATCTGAGGTCAAATCGATAGTTAATTAGATGGCGTCTGGACTAAAATACACACGAAACGAACCTATATATAATCTACCCCATGCTCTGTAAACTGTTTATTTTAGACTTTTGATAGTTTGGATAAATGTTTTACATTGTTATAAACCAAATATGAGAATTTGAGTCAAATCGGTTACAATGAATTTGATAGCTAGTGCCCCTTTAAACTTCGGCTTCATAACACGAACTTTAAATACTTGCCATATTTTGACAAAACTGACTGATTGAAAAAAAATGACGATTATACGAAATTTACACGAAAAAAATGATAAATTCGTGCACAGAAGGCTAAATTTATGATGTTTGTATGCATTGATTCAAGAATTGGAAGAACCCTCGTTTCTTATGACTTTAAGAGGTATTATTATTTGTATTCCATGTTCCTTTATTGGTTTTAAGTTGGTCTTGATGTCTACATGTCTTTTGTTTAATTCAATAACTGGGTTGATTTTTAAAAACAGATTACCCCATCAACTTTTATGTTATGCATTAATTCATATAATTGCAATAAATGTTAAAAACAAATTAGTAACTTTAGGATAAAAATTAGCTGTTGTTTTAATTCTGACGACAATATCAGTTCATTGCTGTCGGTCGAAGAGGTAGGAGACTGAAATTGTAATCACTCGTTGATTTGCCGTATATGAATATCTATGTCACATGTCACCATGAATTTTAAAATTTGTTGCCGCATCAATCTTGTCCTCTTTATTGTGACATCGCCACCAGTAGGATATAACACTTATGTTAACTTCCTACTTCTTTGGTGACATTCGAGTTGAAGTTTGACATCTATAGTTTTATGTTTAGTGTCTTGTTTACTCTTTTATTTCTTCGGTATTTTTTTTCCTCTTTTTTTATTTTAAATCATGCACCAACTGTGAACAATTCAAACTGACGTAACTTATATGAAATAGAACTATGTCATAATTCATTTTAAATCATGTTTATTTTTATGTCCTGAAATCGGAATGGTGAATATCTTTTTTCAATTATTCTAGGTCATTTTCTGGAGGAAAGAATACTTGAAGAAAATGGAACGTCTCCTTGTTATATATATAGACGGCGCTATTCAACAATTTCTCAAAATGGAGAAAAACAATATCTACACGTTACAGATGCCGGCGACCTTATCCTTGTACATGTAATTATGTATTAGTGTAACTAGTCCTTGAATTAAGTTTTTCATTATAAAGTACCGATTTATGTTCCAATTATTTATGTTATATATATCAGGTGCTATTTTTCTGGTTTGAAGACCCTTTGGTTTCGTTTAACGCTGAATAAAAACATACAAGTAATAAGATTTGTGATATGGTCCGTACACGTAACAATTATAACAAATTCCTCCATCTTTTCGACGTTGAAATATCTTAATCAATTGCCGAATAAGATGAATTACTGAAGACACCTTGAGCAGTGTAGGTTGAAAAATTAGTATATATTTGCCTCTCAGCAGCCAATAATAGTAGTAAGATGCCCAAATTTTAATATTATTTTTTCTCAAATTCTTCTTCTTCTTATGCCTTTCTGCAGCCATTGTATACAAAAATTTAATCAACGTGTGGTTCGTTTGATCTCAATTCGTCATTGGTTAAAATCCGAATATGACGTCAAATTTTCTTGTATTCCTCAGAATTTCCTATTGTGACGGCATGAAAAAGGCGACCATGCCTGATGACGTCACATAGAAAGAACACATCTTTTGAAGATCATTCAAAAAGAAGGAATGAGTTTGCCTGCATATTGTTAGAAAATCATTAGAGAAACAGATTCCACCACCAAATTTCGTGTAATACGATATTTATCTACTCTCGACAATTAATTTTTTAATTTTGAAAAATCTCGGCAAGCCTCTCGTTTTAAATTTGAAAATTTAACTGTTTCGAGTGGATAAATATCGTATCACACTCGATGCAGTGGTAGAATCTGCATATAACAGACTTATAATGTCTAATGAATATATGAAGGGTGTAAATTCATGGATTAGATTACTTTTTTTCATGATTAAAACTAGTCTATAATAGCCTACTCCTTTCCATCATTCATGTGCACTTGTTTGACAGGTATGCACTTTTTAAACAGTCAACTACAATGAATGGTATATTTCACAGAAATACCGGACTTATCGTTAAACATGTTTTTGAAAGGACAATAATATAAGTATAAGTTATGAAATTTTCAATATCATCTTACTGCGTTTCAGAGTCTTGCGATTTCAATCTTAAATCTGTCAACAATAGAGGCGGATTTAGCCCCCCCCCCCCTTTATGGAGCGGCGTCTTATTTGGTTAATCCAGTTTTTTTTTACTGGTCCCACCACAAATTGTTTTTTTTTCAAAATCCTTGATCCGCATCTCAATAAGGCAAAAAAAAATAAACAAATTCTTAGATAGTCAAACAATTAAAACATCATTCAGACAGTCAGTAAAATACTACATACATAATATCTTTTCAGAAATCAGGCAAATTATCAAACTTCGAATTCAAACTCATCTGGCCAGCTCAATTCTCTGCATTTTTTGTTTTGAATGAGATACCAACAGATCGTTGTATGAAACTGGAAGGAGACGAAGGTAAATTTGTATGTGTAAACTACAAATCAGATATTGACAGAATTGGGGATGACTTTAGATTTGATTTACAGAGGTGTAATCACAAACGTACCCATAATTGGTGTGTGATTATCTGAAACTGTAAATACACATTATGATATATTACCGATATTATTACGTATTGCCGTTGGCCGTAAATTCAATGTCATATTACCAATTCCTGTTGGAACAAATATTCTGTACCATTCATTCCGTTAGGAACATGTACTGTAATATGTATTCTGTTGAAATAATATTCCAGAATAGTTCTTCCTTTTGGAACTTATACTATGAAGGAACTTCTATTCCATGACAGGACAATTAACCTATGAATTGTTAAATGTATATATTGTAGCTTATACTCGTAAAGATGTTTATTTAAATATGTGTAAATGCTACACCAAATGTTTTTATAATATGAGCCAAATGTAACAAAAGTTATAGTATTTGTTGCGATTTTTGGTAATGTTTTCTGACAGTAGTTTGTTGGGGGACATCAGTTCTGTCTTTATTAAGATGTAGATTATTATACCGACAAACATACAGGTTGGCAGATAACTATTATACTCATGATTTATATTATATGTTGCAAGCACTGATAATGAGTTATACTCGAACTTGACAAATCGTTTTCGGAAACTATTAAAATTATGTCTAGCATTTGAAATATATCTAATTAGATGTATACTTTTGAGATGTATTTGAATTTTTCCTAAAACTTCCAATGATGAACAAGAAAATTGGCATAACATAGAATATCACCTCTCTTCTAATAGTTCTTTTTTAGCTCACCTGGCCCGAAGGGCCAAGTGAGCTTTTCCCATCACTTGGTGTCCGTCGTTGTCGTCCGTCGTCCGTCGTCGTTAACTTTTACAAAAATCTTCTCCTCTGAAACTACTGGGCCTAATTAATCCAAACTTGGCCACAATCATATTTGGGATATTCAGTTTAAAAAATGTGTGGCGTGACCCGGTCAACCAACCAAGATGGCCGACATGGCTAAAAATAGAACATAGGGGTAAAATGCAGTTTTTGGCTTATAACTCAAAAACCAAAGCATTTAGAGCAAATCTGACAGCGGTAAAATTGTTTATCAGGTCAAGATCTATCTGCCCTCAAATTTTCAGATGAATCGGACAACCCGTTGTTGGGTTGCTGCCCCTGAATTGCTAATTTTAAGGAAATTTTGCTGTTCTTGGTTATTATCTTGAATATTATTATAGATAGAGATAAACTGCAAACAGCAATAATGTTCAGCAAAGTAAGATTTACAAATAAGTCAGCATGACCAAAATGGTCAGTTGACCCCTGAAGGAGTTATTGCCCTTTATAGTCAATTTTTAACCATTTTTTCGTAAATCTTCGTAATCTTTTACAAAAATACTCTTCTCTGAAACTACTGGGCAAAATTAAACTAAACTTGACCACAGTCATCATTGGGGTAACTTGTTTAAAAAATGTGTGACGTGACCTGGCCAATCAACCAAAATGGCTGCCACGGCTAATAATAGAACATAGGGGTAAAATGCAGTTTTTGGCTTATAACTCAAAAATCGAAGCATTAAAAGAAAATCTGACAGGGTTTAATTGTTTATCAGGTCAAGATCTATCTGCCCTGATGTTTTCACATGGTTCGGATAACCCGTTGTTAGGTTACTGTCCTGAATTGGTAATTTTAAGGAAATTTGGCCGTTTTTTGTTATTATCTTGAATATTATTATAGATAGAGATAAACTGTATACAGCAATAACGTTCAGCAAAATAAGATCTACAAATAAGTTTTACATGACCAAAATAGTCAATTGACCCCTTAAGGAGTTATTGCCCTTTATAGTTAATTTTTAACATTTTTCATAAATTTTTGTTAATTTTTAGAAAATATTTTCCACTGTAATTACTGGGCCAAGTTCATTATAGATAGAGATAATTGTAGCAACAAGAATGTTCAGTAAAGTAAGATCTACAAACACATCACTATCACCAAAACACAATTATGTCATGAATTTATCCGTGTCCATTGTTTAATATGCACAAGACCAAGGCGAGCGACACAGGCTCTTTAGAGCCTCTAGTTTTTTGTAATAATACTCCTCCTGCGTCCATAAATTCTGCTAGTGGACTATTAGCCCCCGCTGTTATCAACAGCCCAGTGGCCAGTACTTCGAATATGGCATGAATAACGATAGTAGTGTTATTAAATCGTGATTTTACAAGATTTTCGAACTTTTTATGAGTTCAGGAATATATCTATGTTATGAAAAGCTATAATGTATTGCTCGGTTTGGATTTTAAGTTTTGACATGTTTGCGCTTTATATTTTGCACTGTTTGGGATATTAGTGTTTATTTAAAATTTGCCATTTCGTACCCAACATTTACCAAGTCATACCCACGATATTATTCATTTCGTTCCTTATGGGCCAAATGTATCTACCAATTGTTACACGATGATGACTGCTGTGCCCAATTTTATTTATTATGTCTGTTTAGTTCATTGTAAATATAACGGAATTTGATGAGACTTTCATCAAAGTGAGAGGTTTAGCGCTATAAAACAGGTTTTATCCACCATTATCTATATTTGAAAATGTCTGTACCAAGTCAGGAATATGACAGTTCTTGTCCATTCGTTTTTTATGTGTTTTGTCATTTGATTTTGCCATGTGATTATGGACTTTCCGATTAGATTTTCCTCTGAGTTAAGTATTTTTGTGATTTTACTTTTTTCGTACCTTATGAACTTAATACACACGTGAACCATTTCATATCATATTTATGAGAAAAAAAAATCATGATATTTTAATGTTTTTGAAATTTTCATATATATTAAATATGCATATAGACGTAAACATTGCAAAGATATTCTTTGTTTGCCATGTTGGCATTATATAATTGTTATTATTAGTGATGTCTGTTTATATTGTTTTGTATATGCATACCTGTCCAATGGTTAAATTAAATGAATATTAGATGTGTCTGTTTTCTGTTTATACATAATTAACCCGAATAATTCAGTCGTTATATTCCGCTGATCTACGAAGGCTACATTAACGCCTGAACGTCTTCCTCGATCAAGACCGTCAACCGGAATTTTCACACCGCTTTGCAATATGGGAATTTTGATTTAAAGTGGCAGCTAAAGAAGGAGGAGTTCCGGATGTTAATTGATGTTAAATGATGTAAACTGATGTTAATTGATGTTAATTAATTATTATCGGATTTGTGTTAATTGAACACACGTGTTTGGTAAGACAATTACAAGAGAGTTGCGCAGACTCATTATCCTGATCGCCGCTGATTGGCTCTCTCTCACAGAGAGCAGGCGACGCGGCCAATGATTAGAAGGAGTTCAAGCCCTCGTGTTGGAGAAAATCGGACCCGGAAAGGGCTTGAATTATTCGAGTTAATACATAATTGAGTATTTCATTGTATAATAAGGTCATGTGGAGTATTCGTCTATGAAACAGTTTTCACCGAGACATGTATCAAATATGAATATTTCATAGATACGAAATAGTAAGCATGCAAACCTTCCATGAGGTACGAAATGGTAAACCTATATATATATGATTTATATATGTTGCAAGCATTAATAATGAACTATACATGAAATACATGAAAAATCGTTTCGGAAACTATTAATATTATGTCTTTTATCTGAAATACATCTAACTAAGTGTATACTTTTGATATTTATTTAAGTTTTTGCTGAAACCTCTCATGATTAGCATGAAAAATTGGTACAACAGAGAATATCACCTCTCTTCTAATAGCTCATTGTTTTGTAATTATATACTACTGCTTGGTCCATAAATTCTGCTGGTGGAATATTAACCTCTGCAGAGGCGGATTTAGGGGGGCAGGGGGCCCGGCCCCCCCCCCTTTTTTTGGGAAAAAATTTGGTTGCTTATATAGGGAATCACTGAAGCGTGACTGGAGCGGGCCCCCTCTTAGGTCAGTCACTGGGCCCCCACTTATGGAAATTTCTGGATCCGCCACTGCTCTGTAGTGATCATTCGCTCAGTAGCCAGTACTTCGGATATGGCATGAACACACTGAAATTGTGTTATCAAAAGTTGTTGTTATAGATTCTAGAACTGTTTATGAGTTCAGGAATATATCTCTATCCACAAAAGCTCTAATTCATTGCTCTTTTTGGACTTTAAGTTTTGCCATGTTTGGTATATTAGTGTTTTTTTAAGATTTTCAAATATTTTGACCATAATAAATTATGATATATTACCGATGTTATGACGTATTGCCGTAGGGCTATTAACATATGAATTGTTCAACGTATATCTTGTAGCTTATACTCGTAAAGAAATTCATTTAAATATGCGTAAACGCTACAAACATACAGGTTTGAAGATAATTAATATACTCATGATTTATATGTGTTGCATGCATTGATAGTGAGTTACACTTGAAAAATCGTTTTCGAAAACTAAACACATTATGTCTAGCATCTGAAATATATCTAACTAGGTATATACTTTTAAAATTGATTTAAGTTTTTTGCTGAAACATCCCATGATGAACATGAAAATTAGCATAACTGAGAATATCCCTCTCTTTTAATAGCTCATTGTTTGTAATAATAATACTCCTGGGTTCATACATTCTGCTAGTGGACTATTAGCTCTCGCTGCTATCAACAACCCATGCAGTAGCCATTACTTCTAATATGGCATGAATAACGGAGGTAGTGTTATTTTAGGTGTCATACCACCAATTACTCCCTCAAATTTAGAACGTATGTGAAAGTAGGCCTACTCGGACAAAAAAAAAGTGCATTTGATGTCATTGTTCACCTAAACTAACTAACAAATTTGCAGAAATGAAAATTTTGTTGAAAGAGAAATATATTAAGACCATTTTGAGCCAAAATTTACCTGTCTATGAGTTTGCATTAAAAATTGAGTATTAATGCGCTCCATAGTATACTAATTTAAGATTTCCAGAAAACCAGGGGTTATTTTTAGTGGTACCTCCTTTCGGAAGCTCTCTGCCTTCTTATATGATTTTGAATGTATGTTGAAAATTGGCATGCAGAAAGGTGACACCTGTACAATTCAGGATATACCTAGTTTCTATGAAGTTAAACTTAAGGTAAAATATTTAGAAAGCTGTGAAAATGGCAAAATTTGGTTGAACAGATAGGGACTTTTAATTGGTGGTATGACACCTTTAAGTAAAATGCGGTGAAACATCAAAATCAGAAAACAATTGTTTTTTTTTGTCTTAACTGATCATTTGAGATAATAGTAGCCACATTTCAATCTTTTTGGAGGCAAAATGTCACATATTGCAAATTTAGAGCCTAAATCTTGAGTTTGTCCTATTTTTAGCTTTTCCCATCCTGACAATATGCTTTTATATAAAAAATGTCCTAAATAATGTTATAAATGCACAAAAAGTTATTCTGTGGTGTTAAACATTGAAACATAAGTTGTTTACTACCCCCAAAAAAATTTTGTCATGCAGATTTAATGAAATTATTTGATTTTTACCCCTTATAGCATTGCGTCATACTATGTACATGGCAGATAGCATAGCCTAATGTAAGCACTGTAGAAACTCACAAAAGCACCATTTATTATTCCAAATGAAATTTTTATACCTTAAATTTTATTAACTGATGTAAATAAACACAGTTAAATGACCATGACTGCACTGTTGATCAATTTGTAGTACTTTACTGACACCAGACGAAAAAAGGGGGGTCAATATTCCTTGACACTTCAATACCTTGGATTTTTTACTAAATTCATTGCAAAAATTGTTGGAAGTCTTTAAAGAAGTAGAACAAACAAAGAAAAAATCAGTAAAACAATGATCTTGATATTGAAAGTTTATGTTCCTGTAGCCCAAAATGAAATTTTCAAGTATTTTCTATCAAAGTCATTCATTACAGTCAGTTTAAATTGAGCTGTGAAATTTTTATTATAAGTCGCATAATGCTCAGATAGGCTGTTTTTAACTACAAATTGACTAAGGATTAAGAATAAAGCAAAATAAAAGATTTCTAATCAACTTTTTTGTCTCTTTAGGTGTCATACCACCAATTACTCCCTCAAATTTAGAACGTATGTGAAAGTAGGCCTACTCGGACAAAAAAAAAGTGCATTTGATGTCATTGTTCACCTAAACTAACTAACAAATTTGCAGAAATGAAAATTTTGTTGAAAGAGAAATATATTAAGACCATTTTGAGCCAAAATTTACCTGTCTATGAGTTTGCATTAAAAATTGAGTATTAATGCGCTCCATAGTATACTAATTTAAGATTTCCAGAAAACCAGGGGTTATTTTTAGTGGTACCTCCTTTCGGAAGCTCTCTGCCTTCTTATATGATTTTGAATGTATGTTGAAAATTGGCATGCAGAAAGGTGACACCTGTACAATTCAGGATATACCTAGTTTCTATGAAGTTAAACTTAAAGTAAAATATTTAGAAAGCTGTGAAAATTGCAAAATTTGGTTGAACAGATAGGGACTTTTAATTGGTGGTATGACACCTAAAGGGTGCTTTTACAAGATTTTAGAACTTTTTATGAGTTCAGGAATATATCTCTATCCTGAAAGCTCTAATTTATTGCTCGGTTTCGATTTAAAGTTTTGCCCTGTTTGGGCTTTATATTTTAGCCTGCTTGGTGTATTAGTATTTCTTTAAGATTTACAAATATTTTGGTCATAAAAAATTATGATATATTACCGATGTTATTACGTATTGCCGTTGGACAATTAATTTATGAATTGTCAAATGTATATATTGTAGCTTATACTCGGTAAAAATGTTCATTTAAATATGCGTAAATGCTACACCAAATGATTTTAAAATGTGAGCCCAAAGTTACAAAAGTTATACTATTTGTTGCGATATTTTGGTAATGTTTTCTTATGTAGTTTGTTGGGGAATATCAGTTATGTTATATATATATATATGTTATATTTGTTATTCTCGTGGGATTTTGTCTATGTGTGTTACATTTTAGTGTTATGTCGTTGTTCTCCTTTTATATTTAATGCGTTTCCCTCGGTTTTAGTTTGTTACCCCGATTTTTTTTTTTTTTTTTGTCCATGGATTTATGAGTTTTGAACAGCGGTATACTACTGTTGCCTTTATTTATGTCTTGATTAAAATTAGTATACCAACAAAAATACAGATTGGTAGATAATTAATAAATTCATGATCTATAGATGTTGCAAGCATCGATAATGAGTTATACTTGAACAATCGTTTTCGGAAACTATTAATACTATTTCTTGCATCTGAAATATATCTAACTAGGTGTATACTTTTGAGATTTATTTAAGATTTTGCTGAAACATCCCATGATGAACTTGAAAATTGGCACAACAGAGAATATCACCTCTCTTCTAATAGCTATTTTTTTGTAATTATACTACTTCTTGGTCCATAAATTAATTTCTGCTGGTGTGATCATCCGCCCAGTAGCCAGTACTTCGGATATGGCATGAACACACGAAAATTGTATTATTGAAAGTTGCTGTTACAAGATTTTAGAACTGATTTTGGATTCTGGAATATATCTCCCTCCTGAAAAGTTTTAAATGCCCGGTATTGGCTGCACATGCTGTCCTGTTTGGTATAAAAGCTTTTCTTTTTATTCAAGATTTTCAAATATTTTGGCTATAACTGTAGAGTCATTTATTGTCGAAAAGCGCATCTTAGGCATTGCAGTTGGTACCGTTAGTGTTACTTTGTTCTATTTCCACCCAACAGTAAGTTGGCTCCGACAATGGACCAGCCGTAAACAAGTACGAACATGTAGATTGAAGCTGCGTCTCGTATTTTGAATATCAAACAAACTACAAACTTTGTGTACTCTTTTTTTATATATATATATTGACTTGATGTTCACATAATGATCGTTTGGATAGATTTTTCCTACAACCTATATATTCTTATTTATTTGTACTAGTCAGCATTTACCATCAGAATATTCCCAGCTGTTCGTTAACTCTTTCACAAAATAAATGACCAACATATCTATTTAGTAGACAATAACAATCAAAACCAAGGAGTAAACAAAGACTCAAAAACCAAAGAACATTTACATCAACAGTTATAAATAATAATTAAGAAACAACACGAACTCCACTAAAAACCGGGAGTGAAATCAGGTGCTCCGGAAAGGTAAGCATTTCCTGTACCGTATACGGCAAATATAGTAAATATAGACTCAGAATGTATGTTCTTTCCTTTAATGTATGTTATTAGGAAAGTCATAGTCCACATATGTATAAAAATCAGTTGGAAAGCGGTCGACTCATAAAATCGTCACAAAGAATGAATAACTATCAAAAAAATAGTAAAACATAAAAAAAATAAAATACCGATCCGAAACACTCAAAATTAATGAAAGATAGTTCAAAGCCAACAACAACAAGTAAAATTCATAAGCCAGCACACGTCAAACAAATTTACTGTTATTTAAGACGTCATACACATTATGAGATGTATGTATGTGCCTGTCCCAAGTCAGGAGCCTGTAATTCAGTGGTTGTCGTTTGTTTATATATTTGTTTTTCGTTTATTTATTTTTTACATAAATAAGGCCGTTAGTTTTCTCGTTTGAATTGTTTAACATTGTCATTTCGGGGCATTTTATAGCTGACTATGCGGTATAGGCTTTGCTCATTGTTGAAGGTCGTAAGGTGACCTATAGTTGTTAATTTCTGTGTAATTTTGGTATTTTGTGGAGAGTAATCTCATTGGCAATCAAACCACTTCTTTTTTTATATGAATGTGTGCCAAAATTTATTATCCTATTTTAAGATTATATATTTTCATGTTTAAGACGATTACAACACCGTTATGTAAAATACGAGTTTTCTAGCAATTTCAACTAAATACGGAACGACAAATGTAATTATTGCAATGACTTGATATCTTTTAGGTTTATTTGTGTTGTTGAGATACTAGCTCATTTAGGTATATTCCCAATGTTTGTGGAGAGGGTTATTAATAAACTTATAACCGTGAAAGGGAAATACATCATTAATCCCATTATTGAATAGACCAGATACATTAAAGAGTTTTAAAATTATTCACCCTACCTTCATTTTTATGCCTTTTTTAGTGTGTTTATTTAATATTTTGAAATACACAACCAAGTGGAAGACAAAGACATACTTTTCCCAATATCACACGGACTACATACACCCGTAGTGATCTAATGCGATAAAATTGATTGATTGATTTTTGTGTTTGTGTTTAACGTCACTTTCAAAACTACTGGCTATATAGTTGCGGTAAGTTTTTATCGTAGGAGGAACAACCGACAGTTGGCAAGAAAAATTACCATCCCAGTCAATATAGGTTACTATCAGGCTAGTGATGCAACAGATGAACTACGTTAACCACTCGGCAAGACAAATGACAATCCCAGTCAATATAGGTTACTATCAGGCTAGTGATGCAACAGATGAACTACTTTAACCACTCGGCAAGACAACTGACAATCCCAGTCAATATAGGTTACTATCAGGCTAGTGATGCAACAGATGAACTACTGTAACCACTCGGCAAGACAAATGACAATCCCAGTCAATAGAGGTTACTATCAGGCTAGTGATGCAACAGATGAACTACTTTAACCACTCGGTAAGACAAATGACAATCCCAGTCAACAAAGGTTACTATCAGGCTAGTGATGCAACAGATGAACTACTTTAACCACTCGGCAAGACAAATGACAATCCCAGTCAATAGAGGTTACTATCAGGCTAGTGATGCAACAGATGCACTACTTTAACCACTCGCCTCACTGGGGTTTGCACAAGATAATTTCTGATCTGTTGGAGATATAATTTCACAATAAGTCAATTTAATGGAGAAAACCAGTAAATATAAGATTACTTTGAAAAGTTACACAATCCGGATTTTTGTATTACCCAAGATCAAATATTCGTCACATTATCATAAAACTTTTGAATTTGGAAAACCAAATAGTCACAAGGTCACATGCCTTGTTTCCAATAATTTTCAAGGTTTTTACTTAAAGAGAAGTGGGAGTCGAGATGTAGTTTTGTAAATAATAATTGACAAGTCGAGAAAATTCAGATGAACTTTTATTTATAAGTATTATTTAAAATTGAAAATGGAAATGGGGAATGTGCCAAAGAGACAAAAACCCGACCATAGAAAAAAAACAACAGCAGAAGGTCAACAACCGGTCTTCAATGTAGCGGGAAATTCCCGCACCCGGAGGCGTCCTTCAGCTGGCCCCTAAAAACATATATACTAGACTAGTTCAGTGATAATGAACGCCATACTAATTTTCATATTGTACACAAGAAACTAAAATTAAAATAATACAAGACTAACAAAGGCCAGAGGCTCCTGACTTGGGACAGGCGCAAAAATGCGGCGGGGTTAAACATGTTTGTGAGATCTCAACCCTCCCCCTATACCTCTAGCCAATGTAGAAAAGTAAACGCACAACAATACGTTGAATATTAAATTGTTAAAAATTGACTATAAAGGACAATAACTCCTTAGGGGGTCAATTGACCATTTTGCTCATATTGACTTAATTTTAGGTCTTACTTTGCTGTACATTATTGCTGTTTACAGTTTATCTCTATCTATAAAAATATTCAAGATAATAACAAAAACAGCAAAATTTCCTTAAAATTACCAATTCAGGGGCAGCAACCCAACAACGGGTTGTCCAATTCATCTGAAACAGGGCAGATAGATCTTGACCTGATAAACAAATTTACCCCCTTTCAGATTTCCTCTAAATGCTATGGTTTTTCAGTTATAAGCCAAAAACTGCATTTTACCCCTATGTTCTATTTTTAGCCATGGTGGCCATCTTGGTTGGTTGGTCGGGTCATCGGACACATTTTTTAAACTACATACCCCAAATATGATTGTGGCCAAGTTTGGATTAATTTGGCTCAGTAGCTTCAGAGGAGAAGATTTTTGTAAAAGTTAATAGACGACGACGACGACGACAACGGACGACGACGACGACAACGGACGACGACGACGACAACGGACGACGACGACGACAACGGACGACGACGACGACGACGACGGACGACGATGGACGACGACAACGACGACGGACGACGACGATGACGACGACGACGACGGACGACGACGACGACGACGGACGACGACGACGACGGACGACGACGACAACGACGACTGACGACGACGACGACGACGACGACGGACGACGACGACGACGACGGACGACGACGACGACGACGACGGACGACGAACGCAAAGTGATCAGAAAAGCTCACATGGCCCTTCGGGCCTGGTGAGCTAAAAACATGTTTTTAAAAAACGATATCAAAATGGAAATTGCAAAACCAACTTAAATTTCACAGATAGATATTAACTTAACCAAAATTAAAAGAGTTACACATGATAAATCAGCAAATAATTGTGTTTTCCCGCGTTTCGTTTAGTATAGCGGGAAAATATTGTATTGACGGGTACGGGTCGTATGAATATATAATAGGGTCACACGTAGTGACCAATGGGTATACTTTCTGGTAGTAAAGCATAGGGTCACTTTCTAGGTGTCGTGCAACGAGTGAACACTCAACTTTAATTTTTGATGTACATGTATATACGTTGATTTTTTTTCTGCATTCAATTTGCCAGTACACACATGTTTGAGGTGTAGGTCAGAGCACCTGACCCTGGAGACGGGATTGCGCACTTGAGAATTTTGGTCGATTATATCGTTTTATCTCTAGTTGTTCCTGGCCGGCCTTGACCGTCTATGAAGGGGTGCATTTAGTCGGAAGTTTGGTTTTGGTGTATTTAGGATAATATGTACATTTGAATTGTATGATGTTTGAATATGCATTGTAATGGTATTAATGATGATATTAATATTTGTAAATATTTATAATACAATCTGGCGTCCATCGAGCATGACGGGCTGTCGGCAAACTAAGATTATGTTTGTGTTGTTTATATTTGCCACGAGTATGTAGTTATTACAGCAGTATTATACATGTACCGTTATTAAAACAGTTGCGAATATTAGACCTCCGCCACTGATTATCGTTAAATATCGAAATATACGTTTTGATCGGGGACAATATCGTTCATGATTTTTCTATATGGGTCATTTTCAAAAAATGTCGAATTTTCAGTACACCCATGCTAATTTTTTCATTTCTAATGGAAATTTCAGTTGTAATGGTTTAAATGAAAGCTTGTCGGATTTGTGATTCAGAACATTAATAATAAACACACCTTACATCTATTTTGATAAGATTAAACTGCATTTAAGACCAATTTTGGGGGTATTTGTCTGCGTACATTGTCAGAAAAACACATTTGAAATGATTTTTTTGCGATTTTCTGATCGCCTTGATATCTGCAAAAGGGACTTTTTAAGATCGTTAAATATTACTCTAACGAAAAATCGTAGCTTCTTTATCATTGTATGTAACATATTATCTACAAATTAAATTGAATCAGCGTACAGGAGGTTCATGTCTTTCCTGTTACCGCTACTTAAACCAGCCGTTAAATTATTCTCCCTATGAATATTGAATCAGTCAGTGTTGATCTCAAAAGTGCAAAGTAATCTTTACATTTAAAACGCCTCGTTTCTTGAACGAAATTGTAGAGAAAAGAAATTTCAAGACATTAAGTGAAAAAAATAGAGCGTACTTTTTTTCATGTCTATGCTGTTACCACCAATTTTGATTAATTACACCAACAGTATACTTGTAAAAAGTGCAATAACGTGCTGGAAACCAAATTCACAATGGAAAAACATAAATCACTTCACCAAAGGGAGTAATTATTTCACAACAGCAAACAAAAACAAAGAAATTTGTCTATCCTGTTACTATGGTTGCTATGGTTACAGTAACAGGATAGACAATTGTAGACAAAAACGTCGTTAATTTTTTTATCTTAATATATAGGTGCAAAACGAATGAAATATTTCGTTGTTTGAACTCATCTTAAGGTTATAACGTCTTAATATTCCCAATTAAGCATTCGCAAGTGCAATACTGTTATCGGTAACAGGATAGACAAAAAGGTAACAGGATAGACTTTTGTAAAGTGATATATCAGAAACGTACGTTCCTGTTACCATCGAAATAAAGAGAAAAGTAAACTAACTTATGAGGGATTAACTTGATGTTGGGTTTATTTGAAAGGGTGAAAAAATGCCGAACAATATAAATTGCTATCTTAAAATTGAGAATGGAAATGGGGAATGCGTCAAAGAGACAACAACCCGACCAAATAAAAAACAACAGCAGAGGGTCACCAACAGGTCTTCAATGTAGCGAGAAATTCCCGCACCTGGAGGCGTCCTTCAGCTGGCCCCTAAACAAATATATACTAGTCCAGTGATAATGAACGCCATACTAATTTCCAAATTGTACACAAGAAACTAAAATTAAAATAATACAAGACTAACAAAGGCCAGAGGCTCCTGACTTGGGACAGGCGCAAAAATGCGGCGGGGTTAAACATGTTTGTGAGAACTCAACCCTCCCCCTATACCTCTAACCAATGTAGAAAAGTAAACGCATATCTTAGACTTGCATTACTGGTGGTAATTTTTATTACCTTTGAAAACCATTTTTTAGAGGCATTTTTCAGTACAACCTGGAAAATTGGCAAATAATCTATTATATTACAGAATGAATATATATAGAAGTATTCTCTTTAAAACCATCTAATTGACTACGTAAAACAAGCTTAACATTTTATCTAAACCTTTTCTTAATAACCCAAAATTTCTTTTGAAAATGGTAACAGGATAGACAAAATAATGTACCACCGATCAAAAAATGTTTCAACATATTCTTTTATGACATCATTAAGATTGCATCTTTTAATATGTTGTTCTTAAAGTACTGTTTGTTTTGATTTGCTTATGTAGAGGGTTGCTTGAATAAGTAACTTTTAATAATTTTTTCAATTTCAAAATTCGACATTTTTTGAAAATGACCCATATACTATTGTTTATATTTACTTACTTACCTATATAAAATTTTGAAATCTATAATGTAAAACAGTGACTATACAACACTAGCTATACACACTTTAGATGAAGCATCGTTCATATCCCCATCTAAACAAGCAATGGTTTTTTTTTTATTCAGGAAAACAATTGTTGTTATAAAATTATTTTATTCTCCCGGGCGCTTTTTTCCCTTCCCCGGCGCTATTTTTCTTCCCCGGGCGCTTTTTTTTTGTTCCCTGGCGCTTTTTCGTCACCCGGGCGCTCACAGGCGCTTTTTAGTAGGACCGAAAAAACCGTGGTGATCGCAGCTCTGCAAGTGGCTACCGACGTGTTAAGTCTAATTCGGTGGGTCACATTCAAATGAGGTTGATAAATATCTTAAGCAAGAAAATAATATTCAATGATTTTATTCATCAGAAGTATAATAGTAGAATCACCAGTTTTGCCTCTCTTACATTATCAGATTATCTCAACTGTTTCAGCAAAGAAACGACAACACAAAATTCGCAAATTCTGAAGAGATTCGAAGACTCGTTATAGTAGGGTTATGTCCTTTCAAAGTTAACCGATGTCAATTGCTTTAAAAAATGTAGGATTGTCGATGTAGCAATCCTCCTATCTCCTATTTTACTGGATCTTACTGGTATAATACCTTTTTACGATCTTTTAAATTTCTATTAAACTTGTTAAATTCAGGTTCACCATGAATAATGTGAAGCCTCTTCAAACGAATTAACTAGTACAATTTTGAATGGTGTCATTGTTGTAAGGGTCGTTGAAAAATTGGACCAATCATATCTCGTCATTCATTTAAAAGTCAATCATTTGTAGAGGCTGCAGATTATTAATGCATAGAAAATTTACCTCTGATTTTTTTTATCAATTGATATTTTCGATGTACATGTTGCAGCGATCAACTGTGCTTTTTTTTATCCCCTTTATCCCATACTGCCTGAACAGAAAATTCAACATCATGGCTCAGAGAGAAAAAAGGCAAATCTACTTTTAAGAAAGAAAAATTACTTCACACATACAAAAACGCGTTATTACTTTAAAGAAAGAAAAAGTGTATACAGAACAACGACAAATGAACAGTATCTGCACTGTTTGTGTTGTATTTAGACTTCATGACTAAAATTTGCTGAACCATGTTGTCTCGTTGTCTTCGGCTTTCGTTATTGTCGATCTGTATTCATGGTGGTCCAACGTCAGCCTCTTCTTCGAGTACATTGAATGATATGCAATTAATTATTTCCTATCTTTAATTATTATATCGTATCGGCCAGCTACATTTTGCTAGAATTCCATTTAGACTTATTCGATGAAACAATGTTAGACTATGTGTATATATAGACAACGGTCCCTCATTTTCAATAATCTAAAGGTTTGTTCGATTGATTGAAACTGAATAAACCTCAAAAGACAAGTTTTAGTCCATAACCTCTATCGTCGTCATTTTTTGTTCTTCCAGGTTTAAAAAATTGCAGTTGTTTAATGTGTGTGAGTAATGCCGCGATTGATCCTGTCTTTGTGCTACTGACGAAGTTTATGTTTCTTTCTTAATAATTGACCGATCCGTCCTTAAACCAAGAAGATTTTGGTCAGGAGTAAACGTCTTCAAAATAATCTCGATTGCCAGTTTCTTCACTTGCTGTTCTACATATATAAAATTATGCGGCATTTTTTGTAAAAGACTGGTTATAAGGGTTGGATTGAACCACACTTTTACATTTCCTCCATGTATGTTTGTAACTTTCGATCTCAGTTTGTAAATTTATTCTGTAGTAATCCCAGTGTGAACAAGGTACCAAAGATGAATTATATTTTATTATTCTTATTTTTATTAAAGAAAGATATATGAAAAAGATATGGATCCTGTATGAATATTTTACTTTGAAATCAATTCTCTATTTATATCAAATCAAACATTAATATGTCACATTAATCAGTGCTTTATAGATATCTAATTAATGAAAAAATTTGTCCCAATTATCAGTGATTCATCGAAGACAATATACCAATTAAATTGCATAATTTACGCAAATTTCATGGTAAATTACCGGTTTTGAACTCGCAAAAATGCAATAAAACTGATGTATCTCTGTTCCTCAGTTCTATTTCTTTAGTCACTATAAATCATTCTTAAATTGAGATGAGGAAATGTGTTTCTTAATTAAAAAAAAAATGAACCCTCGTTTTATAAGACCGCGGCACCGGATCTTAATTTACCGGTAATTTTAGGGAAAAAAAGCATTGTTCAAAATTCGGAAAAACAATATAACAATAGATCAAGAAGAAAAACCTCTGCCATCCTATACAATGTTCACTTTTTTCCAACCAGAATACAAAAAACTTAATAACGACTTAAAATTATCATTTGAGTATTGGTCAAGTTAGACAGATCAACGTAGAAGCCAACGTAGAATGTAGAATTATGAAAAGATGTTAATATAATGCACTAGCTATCAGCAAAACACGATAACAGTCGACAGTAACGCAGTCGCTTTTGTTGATTTGAGTTATTCCCCCTTGTGTGTAATAATTTCCTGTCGACCACTTTACCGTTTTTATAATTTGATGCCGTTTTTATTCAAATTTCTTGTAGATTAAGAATTATCAACAACACATTAATTATTTTTTTTGTTTATGTTAAACAATTTCTCATTTTCAATAAAATCATACATATATATTACTGTTTCTATGAACGCGCATTAATTTGCCTCCTTGACAACAGATAAACTAACATCGGTCTGTGTTGGTTGCAAGTGTTGTAGTGGGGGAATAAACAGTTTACAACTTAGACTTCAGACGGTAAACTGACAACATGGCACTGCCATTTCTTCCAGGAAATTCTTTTAACAAAAATGTAAGTGACTAATATTGACTTATCGTCTAAGAAATACAATTATTGTAGATTTGAAAGGCTGCATTTCTGTACATCATCTGTTCATACATATACACATGTCATAAAACTAGTTGTTTTCTCACTTAAGTTGTTTTGATATGTTCACCTATGTGATCATTAGAAATAAACATATGCATTTGATGTGTAATCGTTTTGAACCAGAAAATTATGAGGTAGCATCGTCAAGACTGACAAGAGTCAAGACAGCAAGAGGTGTCTCAACAATTAAGATTTGGGGTGCTGAAGTTCATTGGCTGAACACCTCAACCTGCATATACAACTTTCAAATTCAAATATTTTCTGTACATTTAAGATGTCATGATGCTTATGTTAAGCTGTCATAGTAATATAAATAACATTTGTTTAAAAATTATATTTACATGTACATGTATGCTGATTATACTCAGATTCATAGATTACTGTATACATGTCGTGTACATCTACATGTATGTGCCAATAGACGACTTTCAAATTTCATTTTTTTAATGAGCTGCCCTGGACGAACAAGAGACGTTTGAGAAAAAATCTTTATCATATGACATTGTGTCGTGAAGGTGTTTGCTTTGCCAAATCTAAATTTTTTGTGAAAATGCATGTCCCATTATATATTTACTTCCAGTCCCAAGTAATAAAAAGATATACTAAACTTACCCTGAATGTAACTATTCCTAAAACCCAATTTAGAACAAAGCTAGTCCAAATAATTATAACATCTTGCAAGGCTATTTTAATATTTTTTTCTGGGACGCCTTGGTTCTAATGTCTAAACATTTTGTTTTATGTTTTATACATTTATATTTTAAACTGATTCCATTCAGGATATAAAGCATAGACAAAAGATGATGGATGTATTGGTAAGGGTAAAGTGAGACTAGATGATTAGAAAATGGAATGTTCACAAATATAAATATATATATTTCAGCAGCACTTAGCATGAAAACGCTATTTTTTAACATTAATGATTTGTGTAATAATTTCTTGATTTCTTTCAGATCAGACATAGAAAAAAATGTTAACTGCATTCTTGTTTATGATTTATTTATTAGATATACCATTTAGGATTAAAAACTTACAGAGAAGCAGCATGAACAGTGACAGCCGAATTTTTAGAGCTTTTCGCATGCAAAAACTAACAATAACAATTATATACGATGACAAATTATACATCATACATCGTACATGTATTGCATGTAACTACAAAATGTAGCTTCATAATACATAATTTCATTATTATATTTCAAACATGATAAAATGATTTTTTTTCTAATTTTAAACTTTTTTCTAATAAACAAAACCCATAAGTATGTCATCATTTATAAAAATTGGGCATTTTAAAATGGCAAACTATATGCTTGTCATTTTCTGTAAAGTGACAAGCCATTGTAAAAAATAAAAAAAGTGTTGTAGTCTCAGCATTGACCTTTTATCTCAACGCTGATTCTTTAACTGTTGAAATTTTGTTTAGATTAATAACCTGTTATCTCATTTATGGCTGTAGGCTAAGATTCAAACATGGCTATTGCACTTTGATTCTTCCAGTTTTATCGATGACTTGCATAATTTTTCAATTAATTAAAGAGTTTGATAGAAGTTTTTGAATTTTTCAGCTTGGTAAAACAAAATACCACTTGTCCCATCACTTTGATACTAAAAATGATGTGACTATGATGGTTGGGGAGGAGAGGCCAGGAATTGGTGGTGAACTCCTTAGGGGACAAAAGGTCAAACCAAGGAGCAGTGTGTTCCCAAGAGGAAATGGTTCCAATTTACCAGCCTGGGTAGCATTTGATAGACAGGTCATGTGCTTTGATGCTTTTTTCCAAGAAGCTGTGCATGAGAAGCGTGAAGAACAATTCAGAGTCAGAAACTGTAAAATTTACTTCTACCTTGAAGATGATTCTATCCAGGTCATTGAACCAAGAACAAAGAACAGTCAAATTCCACAAGGTAAACAAAATATAAAAAAAGGCTGTTTGTTTTTATTTATTTCTTAGATAATATTTCAAGACCAGAGAAAAATCTTAAAGAGAGAAGGAGGTAAACATACAAAATAAAACATTTTCAGCTTCACATGTACAATAATTAAAAAAAAGTTCTAATTCAACAGTGTGAATTTTTAGTGCTCAAAGTTCAAACCATAATGTATGTTACTTATTTTCAAAGGAACACTCATCCGAAGACACAGGGTACCCAAACCACCACCAAATGATGATGAATTCTACACCATAGAGGACTTTAACGTAGGAAAAGAAATTAGCCTCTATTCTAAAGTATTCAAAATCACGAATTGTGATGAATTTTCAAGGAATTTCCTGAGAAAACTTGGTGTAAAAGTGAATGTTCCAGATGAAAATCCAGCAGATCCATACACAAAGTACAGAAAATCTGTAAGTTTATACCACATGAAGATATTTACTCTTTTTTATCATATTCCTTTTTATGTGTTTATATACATGTAGTTACACATCCTTGATAAAATTTCACTTTTTTAACGATACAAGTGTATGAGGAATCCTGGTTCAGGTAATTCCAGAAACCCCTTAGTACGTAACAAATTTACGGACCGTTATTTTCAATTGTTTATACTGTTTTTTGCTGTTATTTTTTTTAAGGCCCTTACATGTACTATAGCTAGGAAGACATGTGTGTTTTAAGTTATTTATGTTATATTAAACTAGATTTAAAGGGTTTCATTACTGGCTTTTTAAGGTTAACATTTTTAAGCTGTGTTTTATTATTAATCATGATCTAACAATTATAATTGACCACCTTGATAAAACAATATTTTTTTTTTATTACAGATGGATGAAAGCATGCAAGCTCTAAGACCATACGAGAAACATGACACTCTCAAACAATTCCTTGACCATGATAGACAGGTTCTACGTTTCTTCTGTTATTGGGACGACACCGATTCCATGTTTGGTGATCCAAGAGAAATGATCCTACATTACTTCTTGGCTGATGATACAATTGAAATAAGGGAAGTAATCTCACCAAATTCTGGTAGAGATGCTGCACCCATGTTTCTCAAACGAGGAAAATTACCAAAGAATATTGAAACTCTTAGACAACCTGGAGAAGTTACAGACAGAACAGTACTTAATGTATTTGGTCCAACTGGTCATGGAGGAAGATATATTCTGGACAGTCTGAAGGTAATTTTTTGGTGACCAATCAGCTAAATTAGTTTTTAAGGTTCTGAATTCTGAAAATCACTGAAAAGGGAAGCAAGTGTACCATTTAAAATTTCTTTATTTCATGTAATTATCTCTACTTAAATGTAAACTACCAGTAAAATTTTGGCTTATATTTCAAAATTCTGCAATGTTCTATCATATAATTAAACAGAATATCATACTAAGTTTGTATCTTTCCACTCTTAAAACTTTGTCATACAGTAACAATGTACAATGTATGTATATATATATATATGTTTGTTTCAGACTGGAGCAGTTCGCACAGATTTTTATAAGGACAGTGATCTTACATTAGGCTCTGTGTTGAATGTCTGGGGAAGGAAGTATGTTATATGTGATTTAGATGACTTCACAAAAGAATATTACAGAACCAAATTTGGCATTGGTAATTATGTTTAATGAATTTAATATACAGGTCTGGTCATTACTCTCAAAACAAAACTTACTGCAAATGGAGTTATCTCCCATATCAAACAGATGAATATGTGTTGAAAGCATTTACATTGCCATCAGTTGTAAATAATTTAAATTTGTTTAATGATAATTTGATAGATTTTTTAACTGTTATCCTGTTTAACACATATATTTAGTATGTCAGAAAGTATAAAGCAGAGATAGGATGAGAGCTAAAATTGAGAATGGAAATGGGAAATGTGCCAAAGAGACAACAACCCGACCATAGAAAAAAACAACAGCAGAAGGTCACCAACAGGTCTTCAATGCCATTGTTTTGAAAACAAAATTGCAAAAGTTATAATAAAATCTGATCAGTTTATTGCCAAAAAGTCTATTTTATGACATCATAATAATTGAACAAACCTTCACAAACTCAACAATAGAAATTCAACCAATAACATGACATAATTTTCATCTTTTGGCAGAATAATGAGATTACCCATATAGTCCTTTAAATTCTCAAACAGCAAATTGAGATGCATGTATTATAAAATTAAACAGGGAAATGAAGAACTTAAAACTAATGAAAAATGACAAAACAAAGGGTCATTATCTGAAATAAAAATTTTAAAGGTATTTTAATTTGTTCATAAAGTACTTGTTAATATAATATTATATAATTGAAAAATTGACAGCTTCATACAATGTACAGCAATAAAAGTACATAAGTTTAAATATGTTGATATATGCAAAATTTGTGTTGAAAAATCTTGATTTAATATCCTGAAGAAAATCGTCTTTACTTTATTCTCCATATAGTATTTTTGACGATTTATCTAGATGATAACCCTTTGTAGTGTTATGAATACAAATTAATTTGTAACTTCTTTTTTTTTTCTTAGAGGACTTCAATTCAGTTAGTTACAAGAAGGGAGGATATGGAGGTGTTGAACGACAGTGGCCACCATACAATGGATGGGGAAGTGAAGAAGATTCACTTTGTTCATGTATGGGTCTGTTGCCTAAACCTCCAAAACGCGACTTCATCAAATTCATGGAGAAAGATCGTCGTGGTTTAGACAGCAACGTTCTTAGATTCTTGGCTAGAATGGACACCTCCAAGCCAATTGATCAAGACAGAAGATTTATCATATCTTATTTCTTGTCAGATGATACCATTCTTGTCTTTGAACCACCAGTGAGGAACTCAGGTGAGGAAATGTCAATTTGTAAAAGTATTAGTTTTCATGGAGATTTTTAAATACTTTTTCCAATTGTGAAAAAATAAACCACCAAAATAGTAATACTTATATAGTGATTATGCTTTTGTGAAATTTTACCATTTTTAAAAAAATAATTAAGAATTTATAAATGATACATTTAATTCTTTATATTTTGATACATTGTACATAATGTAGATATATTAAAATAATTTCTGTGATTTTCAATAATCTGTGCTCATACATGTACATGGAAAAAGGAAAACAAAATTGCACACATATCAAATATAATCATTTTAAGAAGAAAGCTTCTACTATCCTATGTAGTTTGAAAAGAAATTTTATTATCTCCCCTTTCAACAGTAACAATTTTCAAATTTAATAGTTTTGATGAAAGAAATACCAACGCACACTTGACGCAGTGGTCAACTCTACATCTTCTTCATGTATGTTTACATTTATCCTTTTTGTTTTAGGTATAATTGGTGGAAAGTTCCTGGAAAGGTCCAGAGTGAAGAAGCCAGAACAGCCCTTATACAGTACACAAATGTCAGAATACTATCTTAGCTCTGACTTGTACGTTGGCTCTAGAGTTATATTCAATAGCCATGTATTTTTACTCATTGATGCTGATGAATATGCATTTAGATATATGGAAGAATGTCCTCAAGAGGTAATTAAATTTAATCTGTTTTTATTTCCAAATATATGTTCCTAAACATCCAATATTAAAAACCTTAAGTTTATAAAATATTAAAGTGGAAATATTATACTAGTACTGAAATAGGAAAGCACATGGGGGGATGTAGGGGATGGAGAATTTTCACTGAAGGGCTTACTTAAGAGCAAGTTTAGTAAGTTGGTAATGGAAATATGGTTAACTTTACTTGTTTGACAGTAATACTTGTCTGTACATTTGCTGTGGGGGTGAATGTGTATATAGATAAAAAAAGATGTGGTATGAGTGCCAATGAGAAAACTCTCCATCCAAGTCACAATTTATAAAAGTAAACCATTATTATTATATATGTCAAAGTACTGCCTTCGACACAGAGCATTGGCTCACATGGAACAGCAAGACCTTAGTATAGGCTTGTGTAAAGAGAATCATTTACTCTCTTTGTGAGAACTATTGCAATAACTCTAGGTGAATCATGGGTTACCTATAGTAGACATGCCTGAAAAAAATGTTGAAAAATGTTCTTTTGTTGTTTGAATGTTGCCCATTTTATATTTTTTGTCAAAACATTTTATTTAAATGCTTTAATGTGTTAAAATGTCCTTTTTTTCAGTTTCCAAAAGCAAATATAGAATCCATTATTAACAGATTACGAGGTTCTGTAGGAAAGAATAAAGATGAAGTTAAATCTTTCTTCATGAGGAATGACCCTGGGGGTTCTGGAGTTCTAGGCTATGACCAATTTGTATCACTGTTGAAACAGGTAGATTCATCATTAACTGATCAGGAGATCATGACACTAGCCCGATTCTACAGTGAGCGACCATCTGAAGATGCAATTGATTCTAGGAAATTATTTGCAATTATTCAAGAACAATTAAGGAAGAGAAACTATGAAGGTTTTTCAAAATTGGTTGAAGACTGCCAACAACATGACCAGGGAAAGTAAGTATTTATTGGTATTATTGTCAAACAAAATTCTTCTTGAAGCTGCCAATTCACTTTTGTGCAATGGTTAAAGTAATATTTTGACTAATTATGACACTTTAATAGAAAAAAATAATGAAGTCTACAGAATTAGAGGGTCAATAATGCAGCTGAAAATTTTAAATGTTTACAGATCACAGCTGTTATTTTCTAAACTGCACTTCACAAATGCAACTAACAAAATATTATATAATTCAGAAAGTAAATTAGGCATAGGATTGTCATGAATCATGATATCCAACTTAATATTCTCTAAAAAATACATTAAGGGCTGAAGAACCAATTAGTTATATTTATAGAAATACATGAAGGAAGATGTGGTGCAGATGTAAGAATGCCAATAAACAACACACAATGTAAAAAATGTAAAATACCTTGCTCTTGTTAAAGACTATATTATATCTTTTTTCCCTCCAGATGTTTTTGATGTTAATGTTCTGTCTCATTGAGTCAATTTCAAATGCATCTACTTATATACATGTACTCAACATTTCCTTTTATTTATAACTTGAAATTAACATGTTGTAAATATTTGAGCTTCTGTATTATATGAAATTATCTATTTTCAGACAAGGTTTCCTGGATCCTGAAACAGTAAGAACTGTATTACATGCCCACCATGTACCACTGCCAGATGACCTACTAAGAGCAGGAATTGCTATGTAAGTAATTTGGATTTAAGGTACCTATTATAGGTATATAGTTAGAAATATGAATCTTGTCACCAAACAACACTCACAATTTGCTGATTTTAATTTTAATTCAAATCCTTTAAGATTTGATAAAAAAGAAAAAAAAAGTCCCCCAGTGTTCTCCCCAGGCCGTTTTAGCGTCGCGGTACCGCGACGCTATATTTTTTCACCGTGATGCTATAAAAATTCCCGCGACGCTATAATTATTTTGAAGATGCTATTTTACTTGTCCTCAATTTTGAACTTTCATCTATTATCGGTTATGATCATAAATTAAATTATATCACCTTTAATTGTAATCCCATTAAGTCGGATACTAAAGGCAATTAAGAGATTAAATAGCTAGGTGTTAATTGCCCTCAGGGTGATAACTGTTTGGATGAGAATATCCCAAGCTGACACTTGTGACATGACTAATACCACGTGTCTGCAATCGCCAATTTCGACATGGAAAAATGCAATCACAAAACAATTCGAAATCTACGTTTTGTGTAACGAAATTTCAAAGATTGAAACGATTTTTTTTTTTTTTTAAAAGGTCATTTATTTGTGCAACTCTCCAAAAATTACTTTCTTTCTCTTCCGGTAATACGAGAGCGAGAATTTTGGTTTAGAGCTAAAATAAGTTTAATACTTCTTTAAAAAGTTATCATAATTGGCTTAAGTTTATGTTTAATCCATTTAATGCATTAAAAGCGTCTTATTCATGCACAATCTCTTGTCAAACAATGTTTATTCTCGGACTCAATGTAAATTTTTCTATGGCGGCCATTGCACATTTTTGTGTAAACTACGGAAGGGAACCGGAACAGATATGACAAAAATCCGCATTTTCACGATAATGACAACAGATGGACAGTAGACAGAAAAAATATACCAAGAGAGAAAACTACGCATTAACAGACTATTTGTTAGATACGGTAACTTTGTTAAAAATACATATCATTTTGATGTAAAGATAAGAAACAACTGGGACTAATTCATTGAGTGCCATGAAACAATGAATTTCATAAACATGATAAAAAAAAGTTTTTAAATTGATTTTTTTTTTTGCTACTTTATCTTTACTTGATATTATATAAAAAATAGTTAATTTTGTGTACTATATATTTAGTTTTGTATATATACAGGTTGATCTATAATGAACCATTCATTCATTTGACTTATTGTTGTGTAACTGAAACCACATATTTATTTTTATTTGGCACAAGAGGAAAAAAATAATTCTGTAACTATAAATGAATAAAGAAAACATAAACTGAAACAACTGTTTTTGTGGTTATAGTTTAATTGTATTCTCAGTTATGAATTGAACAATATAAACTAAAACATATAAAGGAACGCGACGCGACAAACGACATTAAAAATAATAGTTATTTTTTTCTACGCAAAATGTGATGCTATCCAAAATTTCTGGGGAGAACACTGGTCCCCATTGATATATTTAAAATCAAGCATTAGATGACAAAACAACACAGGTTTTACATCAGACTTCAATGTAGGGTGTCAAATGAGCTTTTTCATATTGTGTTTTTGATTTTGAGCCTTCCATTTTACTGGACAACCACAATACAATAAAGCAAGTGCAGTCTTCATCCTTAACTTTGGGCCCACCCGCCCAGGCCATACCTGTCAACTGACCCGTATTTTGCGGGTGTGACCCCAGATTTTCACAATTCTGAGGGATCACCGGGGACACCCGCTGGGTCATTGAAATAACCTCAGGCTAGAAAAATTTCTATCAGGCCTGTAAAAATAAATTCTACTGGCCAATAGAATCTTAACAGTTCAGCTTCTGGCCTGTGGATTCAAAAGTTTGTCATGAAGATTGCAAGTCCTGCAGTATTCAGTCTTCACTTTCACCTAATGTTACACATAAAAATATGCATAATTAAATTTTGAATTTTACATTGTGTACCATTACCAATGCAATACAGAAGTAGAAGTTGCATTTCGGCCTAAGATACTGATTATAAATAGCATTACAAGAATAAGCAGTCAACTTTTTACTAACCCAAAATGTTTCTGGTGGATAGTTATTTCATGTAATGAACTGCGAACTTTCAAGCCAGATGTTTAATACCATGACTAGTGAGCTGGATTAAAAAATCTAATTTTAAATCAAACTTTTAACAGTCTAAGGGAGATAAATCACAAGAATAATATAAGTTTATTTTTATAGTGCAAATGATTAATATTGTTTCTGTAAAACTTTTTAAGTAATCTCTAATGTTTACAATTGTCGCCAGTAGTATTATAATCAATCTATTATCTTTCAGGACACCAGCCAATGAACGTGGTGAAGTGCAGTATGCAGCTCTCATCAATCAAATGAACTGGCGTGATGCACCAGTTCCACCAATGCAATACCAGCCAATCGTTGATGATTCTCAGTGGCAAGGAACCAATCAGAGCAACAAAATATCTGTATCCAGAATCTGTTACAATGTGCTGTTAGAAGACTTTTTCGGAAAATCATCATAAAATAAGACACTTTTTAAATTCCAATTTTAAAATTTGAAGTATCTGTGATATGTGTTTTTAGCTTTGTTGATTGAGAAATTGAAAAATGACCAAACGGAAAAACATTTTTAATAATCAACAAACATGATAAAATAACAACAATAAATAATGACTAGACTGGTGGTCTAATAACAAATTGAATTTGTACAAAGTATATGAGAACTATTTATAAAAGATATAATGTATATGGATTTAGTTTTTTTTTCTTTTAGATTCCTTTGGTGAAAGACATCCACTTCACATGTACAGATATTAGTGATGATTTAACTCTGACATTTAAAAAAGGGAAAATGTCTGTACATGAAGTCAATTACAATGTATGAAAAATTTATAATAGACGAATCCAGATTACCATTTATAGCAGATATCCACTAAAATGAGGAATAAAATTTTTCTGATACACACACACATATTTAACAAATATATTTCATCTGCACACTGAAACTGATGGCATTTTTGAATAGAGATTTTATTTAAATATAAAGAACTTAAACATCAAATCAAATGATACTTCTTCCCCTTAATATTGTAAAATATCTTTTTTATCTACATAGTACTGATGAATCACTGTAAATAATTGGTTGCCCATCAATAGAAACAATTTCAACATTGAAACACATACTGGTAAATGTGATTACTGAACAAGGAAACATCCATTGGTCCTTCCCAAGATGTATGTAAAAATGTAGCGAAAGCTCAAAAAGTATATGGATCAACTTTATTGAAAATTTAAAGCATATTGTGTTTCTTCCGACTACCTAATAATTCCCTAATAACTTGTTTTAATTCATAAATGAAAATATCAAGAGTTTATTGAAATTTCTAATAAAATTATAAAAATCAAGATGAAGAAACATATTTTTGGTAATATGTCTCAGTAACATATATGAATATTTATGAACTAAAGTCAACCAAAATCAGATGGCTTCTATCAGCTGCTTAGCACTATCAATTTGTCCTTGAATACCTTGTAAGCATTCAGATGCTTTGTGATGTTCATCTTGGAAAAACAACCTGTAAATATAATTAGAGGAGATAAATCATTGCATATTTCTGTAAACAAGGTGTTATAGAAATCACCTTCAAGTTTTTTTTTTACAACTTCTAGATCTTTTATTTTATTTCTTATTGTTATGAAAACAAAGTCCAACAACGAAATAATAATAATGGCATATTATCAAACACGAAACAGAAATTTGTTTTATTGCTAAAAGCAAGTTATCAAGCATTATCAACATAGCATGTCATGTGTACATTTGCTGAAGTTCAAATGTTTTATAAATGTGGGGTATAATAGATGGATGGTGGCTTTTAAACATCCAGTGGCAAAGAAAACGCATATTCAGTACAAAATCATGATAATGTGATATACACCCTACTAGACCAACACACAGAGTCAATTTTGTTAACATGATAGGTAACAAGGTAACAGCAGACAGAAAGACTCTTCCAAAACACATTATTCAGACTTCAAGATGACCAGTCTTTGCTCTAACTCATTAATGCTGTATGTTAGAAGAGAAGCAGCAAACACAAAATAATTTTGCATTCAAGGTTGTCATAATTTCATTTTTAACCGGATTTTTGTGACAAAAATGTTGGTTATTGATTTGGGGATGTACGGCGGGCGGGCGGCAATCAAATGTTGTCCGTGCATTAACTCATGAACCGTTCAACTAAAGCTTTTAAAAATTTAAATTTTTTTTACTGACAACTAAATGCAGGTCAAGTTCAATAATGGCAATTTTTACTCTTACCGTTCAGGAGTTATGATTCTTGAAAGATTGAAAAATGTAGTTTCCAGTCGTGTCCGTGCATTTACGCATGAACTGTTCTACCAAAGCTTCCCAAATTTTAATATGTTGTTACTGATGACAAAATGGAGGTCAAATTTAATAATGACGATTTTGACTTTTACCATTCAGGAGTTATGGTTCTTGAAAGATTGAAAAATGGAGTTTCCAGTCGTGTCCGTGCATTTACGCATGAACTGTTCTACCAAAGCTTTCCAAATTTTGATATGTTGTTACTGATGACAAAATAGAGGTCAAGTTCAATAATGACGATTTTGACTTTTACCGTTCAGGAGTTATGGTTCTTGAAAGATTGAAAAATGGTGTTTCCAGTCGTGTCCGTGCATTTTCTCATGAACCATTCAACCAAAGCATTTGAAATTTTTATATGTTGTTATTGATGACAAAATAGAGGTCAAGTTCAATAATGACGATTTTGACTTACCGTTCAGGAGTTATGGTTCTTGAAAGATTGTAAAATGGCGTTTCCATTCACGTTGTTGCATTTTCTCATGAACCATTCAATCTAAGCTTTTCAAATTTTAATATGTTGATACTGATGACAAAATGGAGGTCAAATTTGATATTGACGGTTTTCACTTTCACCATTCATCAGTAATGGTTCTTGTGATATTGCCAGGACACAAATAAATATTAATAAATCCGGTTTGCTGTCGTTGTGACAGCCTCTTGTTAATATTTTTCAAGTTTCCAATTTTTGAACTTAGGCCACACCAATTTGATTCCTTGTTCGACGGACTCGCTCGCACCTATTTTTTTCAAAACAGAATTTTTTATTTTTTTCATATTCCCGCTTCCCGCATCCGGAAATGTAATCATGACCATTTCCTGCACCGTTTTTTTGGTAAATATTATAAAAAGGTATCAACATTTGTTTTTAAAATCACAGTCTAACCTGTATATAACGATTTTAAACATAAAAGCACCCCACCACACTGTGTAAATATCTGTGAGAATATTTGTTTCAGCATGAAACCTATTTATCCAAAGAGGGAGTGCTCTGATATAAATTTATAACAGCGGAAATACCTGTAAAGATAAAAAAAAAATTGGTTTCTTTTCCCCTTACTTATATTCCCTATCAAAAAATGTTCATTGTTAGAATAAAGTACACTGAAGAACTTCTGAAGGATTTGCCTTCAACTGCAATTATATTGTATGCTGGCGAAACAAAACTATCCATAGCTGCTTCATGTTTATGCACCTGTCCTGATTGATTCAGGGGCCTGTCGTTCAGCAGTTATCGTTTGTTGATGTTGTTCATTGGTATTTTCCCGTTTGGATATATAAATTAGATCGTTGGTTTTCCTGTCGAATTGTGTAAGCTAATAATTTTGGGGTCCTTTATAGCTTGCTGTTTGGTCTGTATCAAAGCCCTGTGTAAAAGGCCGTATTACTTTGACCTGTGTTTGTAATTATCAGGTTAAGAACAACCCTCCCTCAGACAAGGGGTCATTTTACTGATGTAGAAAAGAAAATAGAAATACCAAGGATTTGTATAGTTCTTCTATACAAAACCTTTGAAAACTTAGAATTTTGTACTCAAAAAGAGGAGAGTTACATCATATTTTAAACAACTTTTTCTTAAAGAGGGGTCCACTTATTTTGAATAATATTAAACTGTTAAAGTAAATATGTTAACATGGTTAAATTCCTGGACATGTTTTGACCATTAAATACCAGATAGATATATAGTTCTTTGAGAAAATATGAGCCCTTTCGTACTAACAAATATATTATAACTTATATTAATCCCTCATAAAACATGTAAAAGGGATATTTATAACATTAAGGGGTTGCCCCCAAACTGATTATGACTTGGATGGAGAATTGTCTCATTGTCAGTCACACATACATAGACCAGATTTAATTATTTCTTGGTGAACAGGGATAACATACTTCAGAAATTAAAGAAATGTCAAAGTACAAGTGATAAATCAAGTTTTAATATTGTCAAAACCTACTATTTTATGTTTACAATAAAAAAAATATAATCGCTCGCCTTTACTTTTCAAGCTTCGCCTCAAAAATTTGCAAATTAAATATTTTTTTATTAAAATTTTCAAATCGCTTGCTCGCCCCATATTTTGGAGTCCAAAAATCCGTAGAACAAGAAATTAAATTGGTGTGGCCTTACATGACAGTTGCAAATCAACCAAAAATATGACCGCTCCAGAAACTGCATTTAATCCTGTATAAATAACTATTTCATGACTATTGATATATGCAGAAATGATTTATAACCAGCAGTCTCTGGTCAAAAATACTAAAGCTTACCACATATCTCTTCTTAATTCCACTGGTATATCACTGTAATATGGTTCATGTTTTGGATTTATTTTCAGTTTGTCAAATTCTGCCTCCATTCCTTGTAAACTGTTCTGGTAACTTATCACTGCAAGATAAATATTGAATCATTCTATTTTCCTCATAATTCAGGCTGTATTATTATTTCCAAGTATTAGATCACTGATGTACAACAATTGTTGATAGTCGTAAAAAAAAAAATCCAAACTCTCAACTAAAATTAAAAAAAAAAAAAAAAAAAAAAGTCTTAATGGTAAATTTTGCATTAAAATACCACATTATTTTTCTCAAATAAGCATAATGTATCAAAAACATTTAAATTGACAGGGCTCAAAGAACTTGCTGCTAGCTATTTAACTGTTTTCAAGGGACACAGACAGTGCAAATTTTTTCAAAAGATTATTGTAGACATTTTTAAAGTAGTAATTGTAGCATGTGTCAGATTAGTAAGATTGATTGATTGTTGTTTTCTTAACATTAGGCCACACCAATTTGATTCCTAGTTCGACGGACCCGCCCGCACCTATTTTTTTCAAAACAGATTTTTTTATATTCCCGCTTCCCGCATCCGGAAATGTAATCATGTCCATTTCCCGCGACGTCTTTTTTGTAAATATTATAAAAAGAACAAAAAATTGGTTACTTTCCCCCTTACTTATATTCCCTATTAAAAAATGTTCGTTTTTAGAATAAAGTACAAAGAACTTCTGAAGGATTTGCCTTCAACTGCAATTATATTGTATGCTGGCGAAACAAAACTATCCATAGCCGCTCCATGTTTATGCACCTGTCCTGATTGATTCAGGGGCTTGTCGTTCACCAGTTATCGTTTGTTGATGTTGTTCATCGGTATTTTCCCGTTTGGATATACATGATATATAAATTAGATCGTTGGTTTTCCTCTTCGAATTGTGTACGCTAATAATTTTGGGGTCCTTTATAGCCTGCTGTTCGGTCTGTATCAAAGCCCTGTGTAAAAGGCCGTACTTTGACCTGTGTTTGTTATTATCAGGTTGAGAACAAACCTCCCTCAGACAAGGGGTCATTTTACTGATGTAGAAAAGAAAATAGAAATACCAAGGATTTGTATAGTTCCTCTTTGAAAAACCTTTGAAAACTTAGAATTTTGTACTCAAAAAGAGGAGAGTTACATCATATTTTAAACAACTTTTTCTAAAAGAGGGGTCCACTTATTTTGAATAATATTAAACTGTTAAAGTAAATGTGTTAACATGGTTAAAGTCCAGGAATACATTTTTTTGTATTACAAAATTCTTGGACATGTTTTGACCATTTAATACCAGATAGATATATAGTTCTTTGAGAAAATATGAGCCTTTTGTACAAACAAATATATAATAACTTATATTGATCCCTCATAAAACATGTAAAAGGGATATTTATAACATTAAGGGGTTGTCCCCAAACTGATTATGACTTGGAAGGAGAATTGTCTTATTGTCAGTCACACATACATAACCCAGATTTAATTATTTCTTGGTGAACAGGGAAAAAATACTTCAGAAATTATAAAAATGTCAAAGTACAAGTGATAAATCAAGCTTTAATATTGTCAAAACCTACTATTTTATGTTTACAAAAAAAAATTATAATCGCTCGCCTTTACTTTTCAAGGTTCGCCTCAAAAATTTGCAAATTAAATATTTTTTTATTAAAATTTTCAAATCGCTCGCTCGCCCCAAATTTTGGAGTTCAAAAATCCGTAGAACAAGAAATTAAATTGGTGTGGCCTTATAACTAAAAAAGAAGGTGAATGATAGAGTGTTGATATGAAATATGGTAAGATAGTACTTATTAAATGCTTTCAGAAAATGTAAGCAAAGATGGGCTTGTTTTCTCCCTATTATGGCCTATAACAAAACAAAATTATCTGAGTTATCTCCCATTAGAAATTAGAAAAACCTGTTTAAGTATTATTAACAGTTGTACCTTAAAAAGCATGTCAAAATAATATAAATTTCTTAAATTAATTGAAAATCCTCACAATTAAATTGCATTTCTGCTTCAAGACTTGCCATTTTTATTGATCCTTGCGGCCGATTTCATTGAGTGTGTAGGCAAAGGAAATATTTTTGGTAAGCTTGCTTGTTAGCTGAACTGTGAAGTCATGATTAGGTCAGGTATAATACCCTCCTTTCAAAATAGCATAGTCCAACAGACAGATAGATTGGTTATCTGTCAGACTAGTCTACTCTTAAAGTAGGATAGTTTACCTAACCTAACCATGACTTCAGCTAAAAAGCAAGCTTACCAAAGATATTACCTTTGGCTACACACTCAATGAAATTGAATGTAAGAATGTAAAGAAATCAACTTTTCTAATGTGAAAGCATACACAAATGACTGTATGGAATAAAAAAATTAGGAGGCTGATGCTTACAGTTAAACTGGAATCAGCTTGTATTACGCTACACTCAAACAACCGGTATGACCCAATTTTTTAGGGCAAAATTCTGCCCTAGAGATTTTAACGAGATTGGACAATACTTTGTTACATAGCAACGCACAATATCAGAACATGTAAACAAACAGAACAATATGTTTGCTAGATGCACATAAAAGCATTAATTAATGCATAAAATAAATTCTGATTGTAAATTTATATAATCTTTGCATTTCATATAGAAAAATATTGAAAAAGGTATAAATTTGACATGAAAATAAAATGCCGCTAAACTTCATGAAGGATTTTGGCACATCAACGTGACGTCATACAAAATGGGAACTTTTGAACTGGAGGCTGTGGTTTCGACAATACATTTTAACCTGTGATAAAAACTGGAAGGAAAAAAGAATATTCCTTCTGATTTGTTTACAACATGAAGTGCTGTATAATACACTTAATTTGATTGGTCGACTTATCAGATTCTACAATAGATCAGATCACACCGGCTGTCTATGAACAAAGTGTAATAGTCAGCCGAGAACCAGCTAAGCTTACAGTATCAGTTAAGACAAATATAGGTATGTACCGAAACACATATCCAAAACCAATATGATTCTCTGTTCCAGACATTAAATATAACAGTAACCTAACATATTGTTTAGGGTAATGTTTTTTTTTTTACATTTAGCTATTTAATAGTCATCTTCAAGATAATTAAATTTTGTATTCATATTGAGAGCAGAATAAATTTTGACATATACTGTAAAATTTGTAGTTATCCTATTTTTCTACTATTGAAAGTCATTTAATTATGTAAAAAAATAACTTCCAAAAATTAGTTAGTTTACAGTATAAACCTAATAAACAGCTGTGCCATGAGCGCATGATACGCCCGAGGTCTTGTGTGGAAGTTTCATGCAATAATCATAAATAGTTTCTGAGAAAGTTTTAAGCAATAACCATTTATTGTTTTTGAGACACAGCGGGACATGTGAACCCCCACCCCCCTTGTCTTTTAAAAAAAAACAACTAAATATTACTAAAATAAAATTTTGAATCAAACCAAAAAGTATACAGATTTATAGATTAATATAACAAAGAAGTGTGAACAGTTTTTAGCAATAATCATAAATCGTTTTTGAGATACAGCGAGACATGTAAAAACCCCTCCCCCTTTTTTACAAAATACTCAATAACTCAAAAATGAAATTTTGAATCATCACCAAAAAGTATACAGATCTTTAAATAAATACAACAAAAAAGTGTGTAAAGTTTTAAGCAATAATCATATATCGTTTTTGAGATACAGCGCGACATGTAAAAAAAACCCTCCCCCTTTTTTACAAAATACTCAATAACTCAAAAATGGAATTTTGAATCATCATCAAAAAGTATACAGATCTTTAAATAAATACAACAAAAAAGTGTGTAAAGTTTTAAGCAATAATCATATATCGTTTTTGAGATACAGCGCGACATGTAAAAAAAACCCTCCCCCTTTTTTACAAAATACTCAATAACTCAAAAATGGAATTTTGAATCATCATCAAAAAGTATACAGATCTTAAGATTGATATAACAAAGAAGTGTAAAGTTTTAAGCAATAATCAAGAATCGTTTTTGAGAAACGGTGCGACATGTGAAAAAAAAATGCACCACTGTTTTAGTTATAAAGTGCTGTAACTCAAAAAGTTTTGATCTTATTTTCACCAAAAAGTATACAGTTCATTTGACCATTACAAGAAACAACTTTATTAAGTTTCATGAAATTCTCAAATTCTCAAATTACGGTGCGACATGTTTATGCCGGACGGACACCGGACATTTGTATACCATAATACGTCCCGTCAAAATTTTGACGGGCGTATAAAAACAAAGCTTGGTTATGTTTGTATCATTTCAATTTCTACATTTTTTTTAGAATTCAATATGACAATAAAACTATCTATAGGATTAAGAGCATTTTATTTTAACTTCATGCATGTACATGTTTACCTTTTTCTTGAAGTTTCTTTTCTATATTCCCTGCTTCAGTCAAACAATTCTGTAAATTTTCATCTGTCTGTATCAAAAAAGGTATAAAATATTTTACAATTACTTGTATCTTCATTTATAAAATATTACTAAACAAATTCAATACAGATAACATTAATGTGCAAACTCAAAGAAGATAATGCATATACATGAACAATTTATGTAGCCTCACAAAAGTTGCAAAAAATCATTTCAGCACAGCACAACACAGCATTGCATATATATTTAATATATTTATATGTATGAATTAATTTTTGTTGATGGTGCACTTTGTAAAATCAAAGCATATATTCATAATAAAATTGAGAATGGAAATGGGGAATGTGTCAAAGAGACAACAACCCGACCAAATAAAAAACAACAGCAGAAGGTCACCAACAGGTCTTCAATGTAGCGAGAAATTCCCGCACCCGGAGACGTCCTTCAGCTGGCCCCTAAACAAATATATACTAGTCCAGTGATAATGAACGCCATACTAATTTCCAAATTGTACACAAGAAACTAAAATTAAAATAATACAAGACTAACAAAGGCCAGAGGCTCCTGACTTGGGACAGGCGCAAAAATGTGGCGGGGTTAAACATGTTTGTGAGATCTCAACCCTCCCCCTATACCTCTAACCAATGTAGAAAAGTAAACGCATAACAATACGCACATTAAAATTCAGTTCAAGAGAAGTCAGAGTCTGATGTCAGAAGATGTAACCAAAGAAAATAAACAAAATGACAATAATACATAAATAACAACAGACTACTAGCAGTTAACTGACATGCCAGCTCCAGACTTCAATTAAACTGACTGAAAGATTATGATTTCATCATATGAACATCAGGCACAATCCTTCCCGTTAGAGGTTTAGTATCACACCATCAAAGTTGCCTCTTTTTTTTATATGACAGTGTATATACAGAAGTAGATACTTATTTGATCTTTCTTAACCCTGTAACTATATAAATATCAATGATTTGGAGAAAGTTAAACATACAATGATTTTTTTATTTTTTTTTATATTTGTTTGTTTTATTGCAAACACTGTTTTTCATGGATCTGGGGATACGCTGTAAATTTTTTGACATTGCCTTTAGTTTCCATTATAAACTTACAAAAACTGTTCTTGCTGAGCATAAGTGATCTGACACCTGTGACAAATTCTCTTCAAACTGTGTCCTGAAAAAATTAAATTAAAAATAAACTATATAACATGGATTCAAAAATGTACATCTTACCACACATTGAAATATTAAAGAGAACTCAAGAACCCAGTAATGTAAAAAAAAAAGGGCAAGAAATTTCATGACTTAAGATATACCAAGTTTAAGTATTTTATTTATTAAAAAAACAAAAGATGATTTTTCATGGAATATAATGTACAGAATATAAAATAGTTTTGCAGCATGTGATAGGTGCCTTCAAATTCAATATCTTAGTTGACCAAGATAGCCAGTTTTCATGCCAATTGTCAGTTTGACATGGCATTCTAGCTTCCTGAATGATTCCAGGATTTTTGTTATCTTAATTCAAAATTAAAACACAAGTCTATGAAATAATGCATGAAAACTCAATAAATAAGGGAATCTCATGAATTTATCTAGCTTACACTTCTTCCATTTGCTTCTTTTTCTCAACATTTAATTTCTGGTTAAAATCTTCTATACTCTTCTTGTAATACTCATTCCTATCATCCAAACTAAAAGAAGAAAGTAAGATAATTTAGTTTCAATTATGAAGCTATGATCCTTTGAGTGAGTAATCATAAAACTTACTTGAAGACCTTTAATGTGTTACAAGCAATATGCTGCAAATAGTCATAACTAGGAGCATGTTAAATTTTCAATGTCTTTATTGATAACAAACATAAAATACCTGTAGGAGTCTTCAAAGTAAGACATGACTGTGGTGGCTGCTGTCTCTAAATAATTTATTTAGTAGAAATGGCTAAATTCATATTTTATTATAGAAAACCATAAAAATCACTGAAATCTCCTGAAGAAGATTCTGTTCAAGCTTAATGGAATTCAGTCAAGAATTCTCAAGGAGTTGCAAGAATAACAATCTTATATAGGTAAGTATAAATGGATGTCAATGTTTTGTATTGAAAAACCTTATAATTTTTGTCGAGTCTGCAACTTTTGTTGCAGGAAGCTCGACGTAGGGATAGTGATTCGGCGGCGGCGGAGGCGGCATTATATAACTTCTTAAAAGTTTTATATCTTAGAAGGTGGAAGACCTGGATGCTTCATACTTTGTATATAGAAGTTTCCATCAGTCACATGTCCAATGTCCTTGACCTCATTTTCATGGTTCAGTGACCACTGAAAAAAAAAGTTAAGATTTTTTGTAATGTTGAATTCTCTCTTACTTTAAGTAATATGATAACTATATTTGGTATGTGCGTACCTTGCAAGGTCCTCATGCCCGTCAGACAGTTTTCCCTTAACCTCGACCTCATTTCATGGATCAGTGAACAAGGTTAAGTTTTGGTGGTCAAGTCCATATCTCAGATACTATGAGCAAAAGGTCTAGTATATTCGGTGTATGGAAGGACTGTAAGGTGTACATGTCCACTGGCAGGTGTCATCTGACCATGACCTCATTTTGCATGGTTCAGTGGTTATAGTTAAGTTTTTGTGTTTTGCTCTGTTTTTCTCATACTTTATGCAATAGGTCTACTATATTTGTTGTAAGGAATGATTGTAAGTTGTACATGTCTAGTGGATAGATGTCATCTGACCTTGACCTCATTTTCATGGTTCAGTGGTCAAAGTTAAGTTTTTGAGTTTTGGTCTTTTTATCTAATACTATATGCCAAAGGTCAACTATATTTTGTGTATGGAAATATTTTATGATCTACATGTCAGCTGCGCAGGTTTCATTTTACCTTGACCTCGTTTTCACGGTTCATTGCTCAGTGTTAAGTTTTTGTGTTTTGGTCTATTTTTCTGAAATTATAAGCAATAGGTCAACTATATGTGTTGTATGGAAGCATTGTTAGCTGTATATTTCTGCCTGGCATGGTTCATCTGACCTTGACCTCATTTTCATGGTTCATTGATTTATAATATCAATGATTAGTAAAGAAGGCGAGACATTTCAGTGTGTGCACTCTTGTTATTATAAGTGTAGTCTTTTTTTTCTTGTACTCATTCATTCAGTCACTTAATTCATATTACCTATCAGCAAGGCTTTGTGTCTGAGAAACTTTATGCTGTGCAACTTTTAGGGTTTCTACAACACAAAACAACAGTGTAGTACTTTCATTGAATTCTTAAAGTTAAAGGAAAACCCCAAAATATGAATTTCCTACAACTACAAGAATGTATGGTTATGCAGAAGATTTTGAAACAACAAAATCAAAAGATTTTTTAAAGGCACAATTTTTTTACAGAAAGACTTAAATTGGTACACATAAAAATAAATGAAACCACAGTATGCAAATTTCATGCATTGTAAAAGTGAAGACCAGTACCAAAGCACTGTTATCATATGATTTATTTTTCTACCTAAGATATGTTAAATTGTCATGGATAATCCCCTTTTCCAAGAATACACAAAAGTAATTAAAAGTTATTTTTTTATACGTGTAATCATTATTTTTTTGTAGATGAAAAATCTGAAAAAAAACTTCATATATTACAAAATTCTATTTACATACAATAAAACATTTCAAAATCTGATTTCTACATTTATTTGTGGCTTATCACATTGAATCAAAATAAATCTATCACTTTATACTATAATAGTAATAAAACATATTTTTAGAAATTTTTCACTATTATAGCACATTAAAAGAAATTAAAAACAATGTTTCAGGTTTAAGATGCAGAATTCTAATGCAATTCGTTTGTAATGATAATTTTCATTGGACGTTGACAAATATTTTGAAGGGGTAAACTCCACGTTCTACCAGTCTGTAACTAAGAAAGTCACCATTTTGAAGTCCAATTATTTTTTATATGATTGTTATTTCTCGCGAATTAAACATGAAAGTCACATTTGAGCCTCAAAATGTTCTTTTTGTCAACGTTGATACCATTCTGAAGCGTTCCAATGGTATAAATACTTTTTTAGAGTTTTATGTTTGACATCGTGAGTATACATATGACGTCACATTGTTTAGTTGCTAGAGACAATGCAACAGTTTTGCGGACTTTTTCATTATTGTAATTTTACACCAAAATATATGTTAAATGGTATTTTTATTAATTTGCTGCATTAGAATGGAAATAGCTGTATTGTATTTTAATCTTAGCTTCGTAAAACTTGATTTTATAAATGTCGCAAATATCCGTGACAGTAAAATCTACATTTTATGAAGGCCAAGCTTAAAATACAATACACTTATCTCCTATATAAGTTTAATGCAACGTTTTACATAATTTTGTAACATCACCCATTTACTGAATCTAATAATATTTATATTTATAAATACCATTCATTTTTGTGTGGACATCTTTAATCTGCAAATACTTTCCATTGACTGAAATAAAAATTACAAAATATTTAGTAATACTGTTATCAAAAACAAATAAACACAGGTAAAGTATGAGAATAAAGGCATAAAGAGTTGATCATAAGAGAACAGCCATTGGCTGAGAACAATTACTGAAATGCAGAAATTATTGCATGCATTTATTAATGAGATTTTTTAAGAATGGACAAAATTATAAGAGATCAATTTTTGTAATTCAAGAAAAGTTTAACTCACAGATGATACTGATATCAGAATCTGAGTTCTTATTATTGCTATTATTGCAAGACTCACCATTTGCATTATAAGCAACAGTAAATATTTTGAAATAATTTCTGAATTTACCTTTCATTATTAAAATAATTTATTAGTAATTTAGAATCAATTAAAACGTACATTATATACAATGTATCCCTTAATTATAAATGATATTGTAAGTCTGTCTTTACATTAAACTGTCAAAATCACTTAATAGATGTTGATGGTATATATTTAATCTTTAATTGAAGAAGTGAAAAGTATGATAACTTTACAAGCATTTGTTTTTACTTTTCATGAAATTTTAACACTTTAATGTAACAAAAAATATGAAATGAGCCAAGGCTCCGTGTTGAAGGCCGTACTTTAACCTATAATGGTTTACTTTTTAAATTGTTATTTGTATGGAGAGTTGTCTCATTGGCACTCACACCACATCTTCCTATATCTACCAATAATATGTCTGTGTAATATCATTTTAAATTCCATAGTATATTTCATTAGCATTACCACTTTCTAGTTCTTGTTCCAGTTGTCTTCTCCTGCTTCTTCTTTCATTCAACTTTTGTTCCAAATAACTCTTTTCTGAAATATATCAATAAACCTCATTAAGTAACAAGAATTATAGCTTGCTTTCATATGCAGCAAAAATTATATTCCTTTTTAGATGACAACTTCACGACTAGTATGAAAACATGGATAAGACTGAGTTATTTGCTCTTTGACTGTTGTCCAGTAGTAATATTTAAACTATCTACACTTTGCATTACCCTGTTATTGTTCTGTTGATAGATACTGCCATGTTGTTGTAAGTCAATTGTCTTGTTTGTTCTGTCTTATTGTAAATATTGTAAATAAATGTCTTCTCCATCATGTCTTTACCTATGTATAAGGTTTATTGTGAATAAAGATATATATAAGGTCCGGTTTACAAAGGGTATTTTAACAAAGACTTTGAAAGGAAAAAAACGGGACTTTAATTTTTGGTTGCAATGGACAGGAAACCAGTTTATTCAGGGTCCGGTTTACTCAGGTTTGACTGTATAAGTCATACAATTTTTCGCAAATTTCCTGATCAGGCAGATTTTTGTATCCTCTGTTGAATGAGGAATAATCATGATAATTAAAACAGATATTGGTAAGCTAATTTGATATTTTTCTTCATTAAAGGTATAGATTATCCAGGGGTTAAGAAATTTTGTTATAGCTCACTAGCCCAGGGCTAATTGGTAGCAGGATTTGACTACCCCTGTTGGAAGAACTACTAGCCCAACAAAATTGACCTGCTAGCCCGCGTATGCCTTACAAACTCAGAGTTTGTTGCAAAATACAATGAATTCTATAAACTTTACAATTTTTATCCGTTGTACAGTAGATTTTAGCAAATTGGATACCAAAAACTTATGTCAGGAAAAAAATATCCCATTAGCAGATTTTTTCAATTCGTTGATCATGATAATTGAATAATCCTTGACTATTCTGTAATAAAGAGTTAACAAAATCCCGACAAGGTACAACTCTTGACCACTGCTATAGTATATGGGTACATAAAAGGATTGGAGTGATTTTTATCAAATACATCATCACGTTTGTGTAAATGAATTATCAGCTGGTTATGTGAAATGCTCATATTTGTTTTCAGTTTTAAAATTCTCTTAATTAAAATAAATCAAATGACCTAAAAAATTTATGTGATTAAATATCACCATTCATAGTTTGTGTCTTATATAATTGTTTTATCAAGGAAGTACGTACGTAATATCCATATATTAACATTTATCACAGGTAAGCTAATTGTGGGCTATAAATTGACTACAAACTGAGCAGTCTCTAAACTGAAATTGTTTTTGTTATAAATTTTATTTCTTTAAAATCGAATCCATTTGAATATTTAAATGTATAGGTTATGGTTCTGGAGGCTTCTTCAGTTTGCAAATAAACACAAAATGACATCCATAACATGTGCACATGTTACAAATTTATATCTGACGAAAGTCAGGTTTTTAAATTACTGTTAAAAGGGATTGACATAAAATTGCAATAAATTATTAATCAGGTTACATAATATTTCCCCTATTGCATAAGCAGTGTACTATACCCCCTGTAATGACAAAACGATATTGAAAGTACGGGATCCACACCAAGTGATTTATTCTATTTTAAAACTTTTACAAAGTCAGTTCAAACTCTGAGAATCCCGGATGACGTAGTCGAATCTGATTGGCTAAGATAGAATGGTGATGAGGGGATTTTCCACTTTCTATTTTGAAAACGCCAAGAATTTTTTGTTACTAGTCCGTCGGGCATATTGGGTTACAAGTTTTGGTTGCCCGAGGTCCAAATGCTGTAGTCCCGTGCGTTGGGCTAGTGGAGTTTTTAATTCCTGGATTATCATAGCATTAATTAAAGAATACTTTAATATGATAAAGTTACCTGAAGCTGGTGTTTCTTTGTTAACAGAGATGTTTTTGGATTTCATCTGGTTACTTTGAATAGAAATTTTGCTGGGAATAAACTGTTTTGTAATTTTGTAACGATCTCATGGTACCCATTGTCAATCCCTCAATATTGAAGCTAATATGATGTAGGGCATCTCAAAGTTATGGATTGTTATTTCTCTTATTCTAATAAAATATTTCTTAACTTTTATTCTTTAAAGGTGTATTACCACCATTGATTTTCCCCTATTAGTCTTTGTTAAAATTGCACTTTTCAAATAATTGCGCAGAATTTATCTTTGTTTCAAATAAAGAAATACTTGGCATGAGTAAAGTTTAAACGTCCAGTACTATAGAAAAAAAATTCACATAACATTTCATTGCATTTAAGAAAATAACCATCACTGGAAGTTAACCAATCAAATTTCTCCCCTTATTTAACATGTGTACATGCTAAGTCATGCTTTAGAATGTTTAGTAACCATGTAGCCTCAAGTTTTCAAAATATTCTATAGAAACCCCAAATACAAAAATAATGGTGCTTTGAAATACCAAAGACATATGTTCATGAAACATAAATGTTTTTTAACTGCAAATTGCAATAAAATGTAGTATTAATTACATACAACTGTCAAATTCAAGGGACTATTTTTTTCAACCTATTTTCATATACAAACAGATGTAGAGTACCATGATTTGATGGTATTACACCTAAACATGTTAAACATGTTAAATACAATGTATATTTAACAAGAATGAGTCCATAGTACACGGATGCCCCAGTGGACCATGAAATTGAGGTAAAAACTTGAATTTGGCAATTGAATTAGAAAGATCATATCATAGGGAACATGTGTACTAAGTTTCAAGTTGGACTTCAACTTCATCAAAAACTATATCTTGACCAAAAACTTTAACCTGAGCTTCGCACTATCATTTTTTTTGTTCAGTGGACCATGAAATTGGGTTAAAAACTTTAATTTGGCATTAAAATTAGAAAGATTATGTCATGGAGAATATGTGTACTAAGTTTCATGTAGATTGGACTTCAATTTCATCAAAATCTACCTTGACCAAACACTTTAACCTGGAGCGGGACAGACAGACGGACACACAGACCAGAAAACATCGTAAGTGGGGCATAAAATTAAAAAAAATAAAATTATTCTATACATTACAAGGCAGCACGTTAATGGACTAAGCTAAAGAAGTACTTCCTTAGCTCAACCAGGTACACTTAAAGCTGACCACATGTTCTAAGGGAAGACAGGAAGCAATCCAGTCACACTTCTACCGCTTGCGGCTGCTGACCACATGTTCTAAGGGAAGACTGGAAGCAATCCCATCACACTTCTTCCATCTCATTAGTCAACCGCTTACGGCTGATTAAGTATCTACCACATGTTTTAGGGAGCTACCATTTGATTTTTATGGGGGGGCTAGGATGAAAAATTTTGTCCTGCTTTTTTTTTTAGTTGTAATCTCTGTCCTGCCTTTTTATTTTTTACTCTATTCGGTCCTGCCTTTTTTTTTACTAGTTTATTCTGACTTTTTTTACACCAATTGTCATCCTGCCTTTTTTTTTAACAAGTTTCTCATCCTGCCTTTTTTTTTTACTCAAAACTCCTGTCCTGCCTATTTTTTTCAAATTTCATCCTAGCCCCCCCATAAAAATCAAATGGTAGCTCCCTTAAGGGAAGCAACCCTGTCACACCCCCCTCTCCATAAGTGCTAGGGTTCTGCAACCATTTAGATAGAACAGGCACTGCCACTGTACCATGCATGTAAAAATTTAAGGAGATTGTTACACAACAAGAATCGGAAGTAGTGATTCTTGTAGTTCCATAGAGTATAGTTTTATTTAATTTAAAAAAATGTTAAAAAATTGTATTTTTTTTTGTTTTTTTTGTCAGATAATCACAGCACAATCTTTTGTTAATTGTATTTTTTTCTTTTTTTTTATCATTATTTGTAAATATATAGAGGTAATTTATAAACTTCAGACCTTGTTGTATTTCCTTTAAACTGGCTAAAAGTGTTTCTACTTTAAAAGACATTTCAAAAGAAGTGCAGACGATTTTTGCATCTAACTTCCGGTACAAAGGGAGATAATAAATACTTAAATCTATCATAACACCAATATCAACAGTTTTAGCTAAAGTCAGAAACAACGTACAGTAATTACAATAAACTAAGTATAAATTGCTACAGCATACCGTGCATAAATATACTACGGACACTTGCTGTGTTGACACTTAAAGCCGAATATGCCAATGATTTATAAGATCCGATAGAGTTGAAGAGCTCAATATATTACCAAAAAAGGACAGTGGGTCGATTCGTTTCTGACTAATTCGGTATACACCGACCACGTGGTCGATCTACACCGGACCAACCGTAGAAACGAACGAACCGACTATATACAATATGGCCGATTGCAGTGCTATTTGTGTGGCAACTTGTGTTGCCATGGAATTGATGGAATCTTCAGATGATGAGTCAAATTTCCTTTTGGAAAGGTATTTTATTTTTAAGAAATATACTACCTTGAGCTAATTTGTTGATTTTTCCTACTATTTGTTTGTATGTGTAAGCATGTGTGTAAAGGGGCGTGACCGGCATGTATACCATCCCCCTTCATTTTTATTGCTATAAAAATAACATCATTCGGGAATTCGGGATTTGGCCGATTTCTTTTCCTTACTTTTTTCGTGAATTCGAGATTCGGCATTTTTATTTTTTTTATGAATTCGGTCCTGGACAAGTTTACCAGATTACCCTTCATAAAAAAGTGTGGCAGTTTATAAAGCCAGCATTCTCAGAATAAACAATTGTACTAAAAATAATATCAAATACATTTATCAAGCATATCAATTCTTCACTGTTCAACTTAATCGTTTTCCTATTGGATATTTTGAATATTAAATTGTATGTATCAGAAAATATACATCTTTATTTTCTTAATTTCAGTGATCGAAAGGATCGTCATAAAACACAGGACTTTTTCGAGTGGACAGTTCCAAGATATTTCCCAGATTTTTTAGGATTTCACCTCAGTCTTTTGAACTTGTATGTCAACTGTTAGGAGCTAATGAACAATTGGCAAAAAGAACATATCGAGGGGGACGACAAGAAATACCATTGGAGAAAAAAGTAATGATCGTTTTGCGATATTTAGCATCACAAGAAACTATTTTAGGAATAAGCGATCGGTTTAATATAACTGTTTCAACATTTACCAAGTACAGAGAAAAGGTTGTTAACGCAATAAATGATCTTCTCCCCAGATTTGTTCAGTGGCCTGAAGAATTGGATTCTGTCGCAATAAAGTTTAATGAAATGGGGACATACGAATTTCAAAACATTATAGGGGCAATCGATGGAAGCCACATTCCGATTGAGCAGCCATTGGAATGTCCCAATTCATACTATAATAGAAAAAAATTTCACTCTGTAATTTTACAGGCCGTATGCAAAGACGATCTTAGTTTCGTTAACATTTGTGTAGGTATGCCAGGAAGATGCCATGACGCTAAGGCGTTTAAGCATTCTCATTTATCTGAAATTGGAGATGAACTCTGCAGGCAAGGACAATATCACATTCTAGGCGATGCGGCTTACGCACTAATGAGGTGGCTTATAACACCATTTCGCGACAATGGAAATTTAACAAGAGAGCAATATAATTTCAACAAATTTCTGTCATCCAAAAGACAGGTAATTGAAAGAGCCTTTGCTTTGTTAAAAGGACGTTTTCGTCGTTTGAAATACGTTAGCATTAGAGATATCAAGTGTATTTGTAAAATAATTTCAGCCTGCTGTGTTCTCCATAATATCTGCCTACAAAGTGATGAAGACATTGCTGAATTTATTGATGCAGAAATTGATGAATTGGACGCAAATTTAGGGGAGAACTTTCCAGTGAATGCAGACAATGGAGAAGGTATCTTGAAGAGAAACAATCTAACTATCGAATTAAACAGAGTCAACAGCTAATAAATGACAATAAACATTATTTCAACTTTGAAATGTTATTCAAACAAATACACCCATGATTAAAGTACATTATGTAGATTTTATTGGTTTTAGTGGCCTTGAGTTGTTTTGTATGTTTTAGCCGGGATGTTGTCTCTTTGACATATTCCCCGTTTCCATTCTTATTCAATAAAAATACTGAAGAAGATATGGTATGAGTTCGGATGAATAAGCAAATTTAGGTTACAGTAGGGTCTTAAGCACAAAGCTTTCAAGTTTGCTCACACTAAACAGCAAGCTATAAAGGCCCAAAATTACCAGTGTTCAAAAATTCAAATAGGAAACCAAAAAAAAAAGATGCAACATATGTTTGTCTTGATGCTGAAATGCTGGATTCAAGAATTTCATAAAAATCAAATAAAATCATCAGTTTGTGTATATTTAATAATAAGTATATTCTTCAGGTATACTCTGTAACAATAAAACAAATAAAACACATATCTGTGTGGAAACAATTAAACATAAAAAAAGTGTCAACAAGAAATGAGATCTGATACAGAGTTACATCTGGATCTACTTTTTTGCAATGTCTTTCATGACATCTATAAGACTTTTGAAGCATTCCATTTTTTCCGTGTGTCGCCTTTCTGATGCCTCAGCCAATAACTCGAAACGATCAGTTGTCTTCTTTTTCTTCTTTTCTTTAGCTATTAAGAATAAAATAATCATAGATTTTATAAATATATTTTCAAAATTACATCGATTCCAATCATATGGTAATGTACTTATTTCAGTCGTGTAAATTGACTAGTCACAAAAGTGGTTGTTATCATAGAAAGTAAGGATGCTGTTAATATATTTATCATAATTTTCATAATTTCATATTTTTCTGGTATTATTATTTTTGTTGTTTGAATCAAAACGTCTAAATTTGTGTTGTATAATACATGTAATTCTGATTTTTTTTTGCTGTATATAATTTAATGTACATGCATGTAGTCCCTACCCTTTAGCATCCATTTTGACATCCTGAATGAAATTTAAACTCGATTTGTTTCGTCATCTTGTCACATGTTTGGTATCTTGGCGTAGTGGTTGGAAACCTAGTCAGGTAAGCAACTCTAATAAATCCAAAAGGATTTCCTAAAAAACCTCCCATCTCCCTTTGGTTTATGCTTTTTACAATGCTATTTCGGCATGAATGACCAGCAATGTTACACGACTGATGTAAAAGATACCCCCTCCAGGAATTCTTAGTGAAAGGCGTCATGAGGTCAACTGAAATATACAAATTTCTATATTTTTTTTTTAATTTTTAATCCAATTACAGATGTTTGCCTACATAAAACCTTATTCTAAGTTGTAGCCAGACATTTTGAAAGAAGGTGTGTATAATAATTTCATTTCTACAGCATTTTCACATAGGAATTTGACATCTATTCTGTAAGAAGTGTTGTGTGTTATGCCACTAATATTGGATTACAATTTTGCAAATATAATTTTTAGCTAGCACGTTTTAGTCCAACGTTTGGAAGTCATTGCATGTGTTAAACTGTTTAAATGTACCCATAATAGTTTAGTTTATTTGTTGTAAAGTAAACTGGTAAAAAATAATTATTTTTCAAGAATTCATGTTCTAATTCAAAATTCTAAATACATTTTCAAAAGTCATTACATGACGTGTTTTAATGTAACCATAATAGTAGGTTTTTTGTTGTAAGGTAAAATGGTAAAAAGTCATTTGTTTTACAGTTTTATTACCTTGAGGTTCAGGACATGAAGTAGACACTTTCATTTTTCTCTTGGAAGGCGTTGGGTTACTAGTTTCTTCCTCTTCACTGGAACTTTCAGCTGCAAAACAAGAATAAGATACTTATTTCCAAGCAATAAGCAGTTCAACGTTTTGAATCATTTTTCAAGAATTCTATTTCGATTTAATTGCTGCATCTTTTTAAAAAAAAGTCATAATACCTATGTTGGTGCAATTCTAAATATCAATACATATACAAATTAATTTACGACAAAAGATTATAAAATGAATATATTATAGGCACTGGCTACGGTTACATGGAAATGTAACAATAAAAAAATTATTATTGTTACATCGGAGACTAATTGCCGGAATGCAAAGTTGGGTAAGGAACCGATTAATTACGAATGTAACAATAATTATTAAGGCTACGGTTACATTGTGTTATTGTTACATGAAAAACATCAATGTACGCTAGATTTATTAAATTCAAATTTTCTATAGTTATGTTGCTTAATTCTTTCATATGTACTAAACAATTATACTTCTAATAATGATAAATAATAAATATTATTATTCAGCAAATGGCGTTTAAATAGTTATACGTATTAATGGTGTTGATGTTCTTAAAGGTACAACTTAAGATTAGTAGTGCAAAAGGCGAAAAATGGTTTGTTGTTGAGAACTCGGGCTGAGAAAAGTGTTCACTTTTTTAAGTATTGAACTGCACATCTACTCTTATTACTGTCATTATACTTTGAACAATGGATGAAGAGATTCCTATTACTAATTTTGTTTTGGATGAAAAATTTTAAACTTGGGATGCGTTTGATACGAAACTGAAACAATATCAAGAAACAAAATTTCTTACAGCTATAGGAACAAACTCTGAAAACATGATACATCAAAAGCAAGGTTAGCTAACTGCTATTAAAGTTGGATACTGAAATTTGAGGTAAACCTAAAATCCGTTATGGACGGCAGTGCGATCATATTGAAAGACGACATGAAACTATACCACATGCTTTCAACCAAAATATTGGATGAGGAAGTATTTCTCACCAGAAGCATAGCAAATATTAAAGGTTGCCTTATCTTCTAAAAGGAATATTGCAGAATAGAATTGCACGGTATGCAATGCGATGCAATGCGGCATCACTGGTGTGTGATGGCTGCTTGGAGTGGATTCATAAAAAATGCGTCGGACTTAAACATGCTCCAAAACCACTTACTCGGGATATGTAGAAACTGTCACTGTAAATACAAAAATAAAGAAATTGTATGTAATAATTGTATGTATTGTAAATATAAAATAAACGTCATCAATTTTTATAAATTAGTACATCATGATTACAAGTCCCATCGTACATTGCTGTTTCAAGTTCATGTAACAATAACGCTATGTAACCGTAGCCTCAATATTTATTGTTACATTCGTAATTAATCAGGTCCTTATCCGATCATGCATTCCGGTATTTAGTCTCCAATGTAACAATAAGATTTTTATTATTGTTACATTTCCATGTAACCGTAGCCAGTGCCTATATTATATTAATTTACCTCTAAATAATCAATACATGTATATATGAAATACAACCCAACTCTGTGTGAAACTCAAGGTTGATTCTGTATATAAATGATATCATAATAAAAAAAAGTACCTTTTTTAGGCTTACTGGAATCCAACAGATATTTTGGTTGTACATCATGTTGGCTTTCAAACACTGTAAATTCTGTTGGGATTTCAATGTTACTCTCGCCACTTGTTTTTAGTTTCTTTTTCATTCTTTCAAATCTATCCTTCATACTTCTTATTTTGATCCTACACTGCTCTGGAGTAACTTGTATTGAGAGTTTTTCCGCAATCTCTTGGGATATTCTCACCCATTTATTTTTTATGAAGGATTTACTCTTCTCGTATTTATCATACAAATCAAGCAAAAATTTTTCAGAATCTTTAGACCATGTTGAGCTTGTCGATGGTATCTGTTTGGCACTTGTGCTGGCTAGGCTAGTGGCACTTGTGCTGGCTTGGCTAGTGGCACTTGTGCTGGCTTGGCTAGTGGCACTTGTGCTGGCTTGAGTGCTCATACTAGGCATATCCGTAGCTTGGCTAGATTCCACTCTCAGGATACTAACAGTTACCTGACCATCGACATAATCCCTTTCTTCCAAAAATCGGGACATAGCCTCTTCATCTGCAAAGTTCAAACACATTTTAAATCATTGAAGTTAATGACGCTAAATATTTTGATGACAACGCTGACCATCTAAAAGTACAAAAACCGATAAACAAATAAAATGCAAGCACACTGCAGTCGTATTTCGGACATGTATGTAAGCAAGTGGTATATATTTATTGTATAGCAATATTGATTCCCCATAAAAAGCAAGGTAAAAATATTCCTATATTGCACAAGTTCTATTTTGCACCTGATGGCTCCAGAGAAAAATTGATGATTTCATCAAGGACAAAAATCTTATTATAAAATCCATTTGTGGCCACGTTTGTGGCATCATCTTTACAGAACCTAGTAATTACATTATTGGTTTTTAGTGGGGCCACGGTTGCTCATTTAAAAATATATTCTTAAGGTGTGTATTCGTTTGGTTATTTTGTATATAATAATTTAACCAATTTGTTTCAAGCATCACCAACTTACCTCCGCTTTCTAACTTTAGCAACGTTACTATGTCTGTTCTTACTATGAATTTTCGGAATATTTCTCCATCTTTGACAACAGAAATGATTGCAGTTTCTCTCCTGGCCGGCAACTTTGGAAGAACTCTGGAATTCAAAGAAAAGGTTCTTTTTAAAATTTAAATTGTTTAGAGAAGGGCGGATCCACAATTTAATTGCAGTTCTAAGGGGCTGTAAAAAGAAGAAGAAAATTGAAAAGTCTTTGTGATAATTTGTGTACAAAAACAAGATGTCATGCAATTAAATTACAGTATATGCTTTCCCAATTAAAGGTATGTGGGTGCAAGTCCACAAATTTATGCTTTAACTCAGCACATGTATGTGTGATCCTCAGCAGGGGCGGATCTAGTCCAAATAATTATGACGTCTTGCAAGGCTTTTTTATATTTTTATGTCATAAAAAAGTTATAAAAAAGCCTTGCAAGACGTCATAATTATTTGGTCTAGGGCGGATCCAGCAATTTTCAAAAGGGGGGGGGGGGGGGGTGCTAGTCCTTTAATATATAACCTCTGGAGGCGATATTTTCTATTTACATTATTATTCTAATGATTTCTTTTTACTTATTTTGGTATTTTATATTTTTTTTACTTTTTGTTGTTTTTATTATCAATGTGCATAAAATAGGGGGTGGGGGTGCTTACCCAGGACAAAGGGGAGAGCAAAACATATGTCCCGATACAAATGCATTGATTGGCCAAAATAAAGGGGGTGCTACCCCCCCCCCCCCCCCCCCCCCCCATGGATCCACCACTGCTCAGTATGATCATGTTTGATCATGTTTTAATGCAACATGCACCCAACACAATCAAGATTCTATTGTTAAATATATTTTCGTTCTTTGGTTTTACATGTAATTCAATAAATTTTACTTCAGATACATGTAAAATGAATTATTTACAAATTATTCCGATTTATTCTTATTTTCTCAGTCAAATTTTCCCACACTTACAACTTTTCCGCCATCTTGGACATGAATCGTCGCTTCAGTTCAAACGGTGCATTCCGGATTATTCCGGTTTATATTTTTTTTAGAAACGAACGTAAAACCTGTTGCTCCGGATGATCCGGGTATGTTCCGGATACCAGAAACGAACCGACCCAGTGTCAAACCGGCAGAGACAAATATCACTAGCTGTACCAAGGTAAATATTGGCCCAATTGGTCCAATATTTATTTTTAATATCAAAACCTCTGATTTAATAAAAAATGCGAATTTTATTTTTGGCAATTTTGATATTTAAAAAAATAGTATTTTCACCTATTTTTTTTTTGTTTTCAGGACAATGTCGAAAAAAATAATTTGTAGAGAAAAAGAAAGTTGGTTGTCTAATTTAAAAATGAAAAAAAAAACTGAAATAGAGGAAAACTCTAAATGAAATGTGCCAGGGTAGTAAAAGGTTTGTTTCTGTTATCAAATCATTTAATAGCATTTATAGTTATAAAAACCTAATTTTTTATGCACTTGTATAGATAGTCTGTTAAGGCCTCAAAGTGCACCATTTTCAATGTAAGGACCGTCAACAAAAAATCGGGGGAGGGGTCATGCCCCCCCCCCCCCCAAAAAAAATCACCCCCATTTTTATTCAGCCTCTCCAAAAAGGTAAACATGCTGGCTTTTCAGTGAAAAGATATAGAAACCACTGACATGGCAAACTAAACAATCAATTTTTAATTTTGATAACAAAAGATATTTATTTTGACTACTATGCACTAGTGAGATTACAAAACAAAAAATGGTTTTCAATAGATGGTGAAAAAAAATATTTGTTTTTGATAGGCCCAAAAAAAAATTACAAGTTATCTTGGCTCAATGAAAATCCAAATTGAAAATACAGTTCTTTGAGAAAAATGGCTCAGCATATTTTCTCTGAACTTGTGTCATTTCAAGCAAAAAAACTAAATTTTTAGCACTATCAAAATACAAATATGTATTACACAACCAATGGTTGTGATTTAACTTTTACCAGTTAATGGATTGTTAATTCCTTGGGAAACAGTTCAACATTTGGCGTAATGTCTCTTCCTTTTTTGTACCATGATGGTGTATGATCAGATCTGAACTTTATTTATACTGTTACAAACCCGTGAAATGACGTGGTTTAAATAACTGTTATAGATGTTCATATCTATTTTTTTTTTATTTAATCAAACCAAGTCAGGAATACGGCATTCTTTCCGTTGAATGATAGCGGTTGGTTTTGTCAGATTTTATAGACTACCAGTTTTAACTTGGAGTTCAATATGTTTGTTCAACGTTTTCTTTATTAGATATATAAGTTTTGGAAGCTTGAAATTTTGCATTTTTAATTGAAGTCTGGAGCTGCTAGTAGTCTGATGTTATTTATGTATTATTGTCATTTTGTTTATTTTCTTTGGTTACATCTTCTGACATCAGACTCGGACTTCTCTTGAACTGAATTTTAATGTGCGTATTGTTATGCGTTTACTTTTCTACATTGGCTAGAGGTATAGGGGGAGGGTTGAGACCTCACAAACATGTTTAACACCGCCGCATTTTTTCGCCTGTCCCAAGTCAGGAGCCTCTGGCCTTTGTTAGTCTTGTATTATTTTAATTTTAGTTTCTTGTGTACAATTTGGAAATTAGTATGGCGTTCATTATCACTGAACTAGTATATATTTGTTTAGGGGCCAGCTGAAGGACGCCTCCGGGTGCGGGAATTTCTCGCTACATTGAAGACCTGTTGGTGACCTTCTGCTGTTGTTGTTTTTTTCTATGGTCGGGTTGTTGTCTCTTTGGCACATTCCACATTTTCATTCTCAATTGTATATGAATGATATAGTTGAATAACTACTTTCATAACTCACACTGAAAGTGCTATAGGTAAATGGAGAATATATATAAATATAATAATAACATATCAAAGATAACAGGCTAAACGTTTTGTACGTCAGGTGCGCGTTTCGTCTACGTAAGGCGCATCAGTGACATAAAAAATGTCAGTAAAAATTGCAAATGAAATGCGAAAGTGAAGAGCATAAGAAATGTTTTGCCAAATGCATCTAAGGTGATCGATACATTCCTGGGGTAGAAAATACTTCGTATTTAAAAAAAAAAGTCTAATTTTGTAAACAGTCAATTTATTATTTCGACCATATCGATCGATGATAAATCATGTCAACACAGAAGTGCTAACTGTTGGGTCGGTTATACATTCCTGTAGGAACAATCCACAAGCAATGACATCGACCTAGTGGTTGTAAATAAACTCATTATAGATATCAGGCTTAAAATTGCTACGTGCAAGTTATTTTTTTAAATAAATATGGCATCATATATGGAAATTCACTATTGCACTATTGCCACCAATTATAAAACGTGTCTTTGTATCATTGATACACAGAATTGTATCCTTAAATTGAATTTCTAACATTATCTCAAAAACAATCCTCTTTTTGAACTTTAGTGGAATGATTAAATTTATAACTTTTTAAACATCAAATTTAAGGCTTTATTGGCAATCTTTTAATGATTTTTAGTAACATTATAATCTTGAAAAGTAAAAACACAAAAATGCTGAACTCCGAGGAAAATTCAAAACGGAAATTCTCCAATCAAATCGCAAATCATAAGCTCAAACATATCAAACGAATGGACAACACAATTAAACAATTTACTTACAAAAGGTTTTATTCTTGTCTACAATTAACTGTTAAAGATTGATTAGAAATTAGTCTTAACAAAAGTGGTTTTCGATTTCTATATTTAACAATTTATAAGACAGGGTTTTAAGATTTTCCCCTACACACATTCAAACCTAAAAAAAATTATTAATGAATAAAAGGTTTCATTTCAATAACAGCTGAAATTAAATTCATCTATGGAGCATTTGACGAATGTAGCTTACATTGTTCATTATAAATTAAATTGATTAAATCATAGGTATACTTGTATAAGCTTAATCTAACCATGTATTTAGATTTTGGATACAAGTCCAAAATAAGAAAAAAATCTAATTTCAAATTTCGGTTCTTTGTCAACATTCATTTAAAGCCCCAGTCCCACTAGACCACGATCGCACCACGCTCACCGCGATCTAAAATAAATTAAGATCGTGGTAAGGTCGTGGTATAAGCGGCATGAAAATGTAAATTTCCGTTGCTTTCACGATGCTACTACGTCCTCATTACGCTTCTACAACGATCCCGCTACGATTATACCACTTTCTCACCGCGCTTATTCTGCGACCTCTCTACGCTTATCAAGATCTTTCTACGCTCATCACGTTATCACTACGACCATACTACGAGTTATCCGATTGCAACACGATCTTACCACGCTTCTACTGCGATTATAGCACGTTCTTACCACGATTATACTACGTTTATGCCGCGATCCTACTACGTTCTCAGCAAAAACGTCACCATCGTGGTTCATATCCATACAGTTCCATTCCTTCTAACTCTGATTAATATGTAGATTTAGCGGAAACAATACTGTCATGCCACCAAAATCTAATAGAACACGTTGGCGTTGTGGTAGGGGATGATGTAGAGGCAGAGGGAGCTATGATAGTAACGAATCCGGATCAAGCAGAGATGTCGGACCGACCAATTCAACCAAAATTACAACCTGTCGCTGGTCCCTAAAGCTCAAATGACGATATTTTAGTGAACGATAGAAGAGATGACACAGATGTGTCAATAAATATAAAATATAAAGGGCCCCAAAAATTACTACAGGGTTTCAAAGTTGCAACTTAATACTTTAAAATATCAATCCCCCTCTTTCTATACTCATCAGAAAGTCCTCTCTTTAATGGTAGTTATACTTAAATTTTAAATTTAAATTCTATTCTTAAATCCTTTCTGTATCTTCTAATCTTTAATTAAAAAGTAAAATCACAAAAATACTAAAAATTTAGTTGTCGAATTCCGCTGTCAAAGGAAGGTCTATTATGGTTGGATTTTGAGGTTTTTGGAACGTTGAGGGTTATAACATATTACGAGTAAATAAAAGAAGACATTATACGTATCAGCAGATTTTGTAACTACATTTATATTATATATCATAGATATGTTTATAAAACAATTTATTTAAAAATACTTTGAATACATTGTTTAGACTCCTCAGTATTTAAATTCCAATTACGATTAATAAAACTTTATTTAAAAAGTAAAAGTATTTACCGGGAAAACTTAACATACTTCGTTGTATTGCATTCATACTGAAATATCTCTCGTTATATAAATGTATATATGACCGTCAGTTATTGAATTTGAATTATAGAAATGGAATGTTAGCAATTATAATGTGAAAGTGATAACTCATTTTAGAAGAAGTAAAAAAAAAAACAGTTACAAATGATGAACATTGATAAATACATAAATGCGCAGATAAAAATTGGTCACGGTCACGAGTAATTGAATCCTGAAATACTATATAGTAACAGATTTTATTATGCAAGATCCAAATGACAAATGACAAGACAGTTTCATATTTGACGTGCCAACGATTTCTGCGAAACATTCATTTTGATTGATTGATGATTGCTTTACGCCGCATCAGCATTTTAAGGCTATATCTGCATGGTCGAGGAAACATATCCAGAAGAATAAGGGTGATGATGGCTTTTCAGATAACTGCACTTATTATATTTTGCTTATTCAACTGTGAGTATATACATATCAATTGTTTTATTTTAACACAGCATCACTTTCATCATTAAGATAATTTTATTAACTAACAAACAAGTATTACATTGCCATTATACTCGTAAGGGTTTAAAAAAAAATACACATAGTATAGTAAAAAAAATTGGGTAAATACATATATAATAGAACAAATCTGTTCACATATGTATAAATAAATCAACAGTGCAGTGTACTCAGTTCTAACTTCATTCTTAGTTTTAATAGAAAAATTTACTTCACTTGCTCTGTTTATAAGTTCCAAGGAACTTTGAATTAAGTTGTCATTTGTTTAACAAGTACTCCATGAAATGAATACTTTAAAAATAAAATCAAAACATAAAGATTGAGGTAATCGTCATTTGATTTAATGCAGATCAATGAAACTCTCACACATAGCATTTTTAATTGAAATAGTGAGTAGTGACCCTTGAATACAAAACTGGACTGGAAATATGTTTCTATTGGCAAATGTGGTGTAGTAAGATGTCAGACGTTAAAAGGGGCAACAAGTCCAACAGGGTTTTTATTGGAAGCGCTGGTCGATGCCACTGCTGGTGGAGATTTATTTCCCCGAGGGTATCACCAGCCCAGTAGTCAGCACTTGTTTGTGACATGAATTATCATTGATATGGTTAAGTTTATAAATTAACTGTTTACAAAATTTAAAATTTGTGAAAAACTAAGGCTTTTCTACTTCAGGCATAGATTACCTTAGCTGTATTTGGCAAAACCTTTAGGAATTTTGGTCCTCAATGCTCTTCAACTTCGTACTTTATTTGACCTTTTTAACTTTTTGGGATTCGAGCGTCACTGATGAGTCTTTTGTAGACGAAACGCGCGTCTGGCGTATATAAAAAATTAAGTCCAGGTATCTATGATGTGTTCATTTACAACCACCGGGTCGATGCCAATGCTGGTGGAGATTTATTCCCCGAGGGTATCACAAGCCCAATAGTGAGCACTTGTTTGCTGACATGAATTATCATTGATATGGTTATATTTATAACTTAACTGTTTACAAAATTTAAAATTTGTGAAAAACTAAGGCTTTTCTACCTCAGGCATATATTACCTTAGCTGTATTTTGGCAAAACTTTTAGGAATTTTGGTCCTCAATGCTCTTCAACTTTGTACTTTATTTGACCTTTTAAACTTTTATTGATTCGAGCGTCAGTGATGAGTCTTTTGTAGACGAAACGCGCGTCTGGCGTATATACAAAATTAAGTCCTGGTATCTATGATGAGTTTATTGTATTGATAAACTATATCATGTATTACAGTGTTATTAACTGGCTGTTTCTGTATTGGCACTGGTATAAATTCAAGGTTTGCTGTATTGGCCTCGAGACCAGTAGGGTCGAGGGCCAATACAGCTGACAGAGAATCTATACCAGTGCCAATACAGAAACAGCCAGTTCATGACACATTATTAAGGGGGCTCGCGTGTCTAAACCACTTTTTTTTCTAATATAGGATTTTGCTATTTCTTTCTTTAATGAAACTTTATCTTATACCTAATAGAAATATAAAATAAAAATATGGGGTCACCGTTCATTTAAGCTCACAATCTGCCTCCGAAAGAACCATACATTTGTGTTAACGTCCTTTTTTTCCTGTTGAACTAATTGGAGAAATATTGGTAATATCGAAAAAAAAAAAAAACTAAATTACAGAAATCGCTTAAATTTTACAATTATTTAGTTTATGTACAGCGTGTTTGAAAACAATAACAAAAAATATAGGTCACCGATGAGTTAAAAAAAAGATATTTAAATCTAAACGTTAAAAAAAATTCATTTTTGTACCAAAGGGAGATAATTTTGAGCCTTTTTAATTTTTGTACCATATTATAAAGTAATAACTAATGTTTAACCCCGCCGCATTTTTGCGCCTGTCCCAAGTCAGGAGCCTCTGGCCTTTGTTAGTCTTGTATTATTTTAATTTTAGTTTCTTGTGTACAATTTGGAAATTAGTATGGCGTTCATTATCACTGAACTAGTATATATTTGTTTAGGGGCCAGCTGAAGGACGCCTCCGGTGCGGGAATTTTTCGGCTACATTGAAGACCTGTTGGTGACCCTCTGCTGTTGTTTTTTATTTGGTCGGGTTGTTGTCTCTTTGACACCTTCCCCATTTACATTCTCAATTTTAATAGTGTAAAAAACAAAATTTGTATTGAAAAAACATGTTTAATTTTTTTGCTGATTTTTTTTATGCCCGCGAGCCTCCTTAAATGATTATAAGAAAAGTAAAAACCGGAAGTGAACGTCCCGTATTATTAAGACGTTACAAAATTGCACATCATTTAGCCTGTTTATTCTATGATTTTAATTTAAAAAATATTATACCAATGATGCTATGCATACGCTTTTTTCTGTATAGGCCTTGTTTTTCCGTATTGGCCCTGTTCGAAGAGTAATATTAAATCTTGATTTATATCGACAGTGGAACGTTTTCGGTATTGCACATGCCGATTTGTCCGTATTAGGGCTTATTTGATCATATCATTTAATAAATAGAGATTAATACATGGCCTTTTCCATATCGACGCGGGTATCATCCCGTGACCCCCATATCAGCCCGAGACGTAAAAGGCCAAATAAAGTACGAAGTTGAAGAGAATTGAAGACCAAATATTTCTAAAAGTTTTGCCAAATACAGCTAGGGTAATATATTCCTAAGGTAGAAAGGATAAGTATTTTAAAAATATAGAATTTAGAAAACAGTTAATTTATGATTATGACCATAGCTCAATGGTAACTCATGTCATTACAGCAGTTCTAGGCTCTGGGCTGGTGATACCATCGGAGAATAAAAACTCCACCAGCAGTGGCATCGACCCAGTGGTTGTAAATAAACTCATCATTGATACCAGAATTGAATTTGTGTATTTGCGACAGACACGCCTTTAGTCTACAAAGGACTCATCAGTGATGCAAAAAAGTTAAAAAGGTCAAATAACGAACGAAGCTGAGAGCAGTGAAGACCAAAAATTCCTAAAAGTTTAACAACACACTCACACTTGACTCTGTACTTATGCATCCCGTCAACCATTAAACGACAGAATTATTTTGTTTCCACCTGACCTCGAAGGCATAAACTTTTCTAGTCAGTTTTGTGTACTCGTACTCCAAAATCGACCAATCAAAATGTTGAATTTCATGTTTCGAGCATGATTTTTGTGGTCCGAGCACTGAGCAAAGTTTTATGACTTCAACCCTAGTGTGACGTCAAACGTGCGATTCTACGTCAGAGTAAATGTTAATCTTACCATGTATCTGTCAGGGTAAGGATTCGGTCTCAGTATTTAAAACATTTCAATCCTGTATGGGTGGATCATGCAGAAATAAATACAATCTTATAATAAAAAAGCTAAATGTATGCCTTTTTGTGCTTCTTTGTCACATCCGTTTGTTTTATAGTGATTAAGATGATTACACAATGTTGACTGCTGTGCCCCTATTTTTGACATTTTTACCTATTGTGTTTGTTTGTTTTGTTTACGCATCGTTGTCAATAGATAAAATTTGATGCGACTGTCATACAATTGAGAAGTTGAGCTAGCTATAAAACCAGGTTAAATCCACCATGTTCTACATAAGAGAATGCAAGTCAGGAATATGTAAGGTGTTATTTATTCGTTTGATGTGTTTGAGCTTTTGATTTTGCAATTTGATAAGGGAATTTCCTTTTTTAATTTTCCTCGAAGAATAGTATTTTTCTCAAATTTCATCAAATTCTAAATGTCTTATGTTTTAAGTTTGACGCCAGACAAGTACATTTGACCTCATACTGTATGGTATTTTTTATATTAACAGAACTAAATATATAAATCAAACATTGCTTCTAATAATTTAGATATTTTTAAAACAGTTTAAAGAAAAAAAAGGAAAGAACTGCAAATTAATATTTTTTTTCCATTCTTTTTATCTTACAAAGCCATATTAACTTGAAGAAATCTAATTGTATGTTGTCTACGATAATTAATGCCCCTTTTGTTGATATGTTTTCGTACAGGCAGCCAACATTTTTATTTGATATAAACTTTACGACTTAATTGGTACCTTATTCTGTCAGTCCAGTGGACCCTTTCCATTATCTCCGGGTTTTTTTTTCTATATCCAAACGCTATGTCAAACCAGTATATAAATCGTCCATAGTTGTCTGTGTGTAGTGGAGTTTTATGCGACTGTCATAGAATTTAGAGGTTTAGCAAACTATAAAACCAGGGTTAATCCACCCTTTTTTCATAAGAAAATGCCTATACCAAGTAAGGAATATGACAGTTGTTGTCGATTCGTTTGATGTGTTTGGGCTCTAGATTTTGACATTTGATTAGGGACTTTCCTTTTTATATTTTGCTCGAAGTTCAGTACTTTCAGTTCAGTGATTTTACTTTTTACTTCTTGATTGTATATCATTTTTGATGATTAGTATACTAACTTGTTATTGGAATTGAACTTTATTAATTTCATTTAAGGATATTTCAAGGAACCATCATACATGTATTGATTATGACAATAGCACACTTTTACCTAAACATAATACATTTTGTGTGTAACAGTAAAACTCCTACATCATGTAATTTAATGTATTTAATACAAATAAATTTTAAGTCCTAATGGTGGAAATTTTATTATAAAAAAAAATCAGGAGGTTTTGGGATCTTTATGAATTCATTAGTTATTTGTTTAAACTTCAACTTTGCACAAGTTTCTACGTCTCAATTAAAAAACTGGTATTTTAATCATATTGGCATTACACATTTCTTAACAGCACTTCATACATGTTCTATTGGTTGGCATCCCGGATACCGTGGCAACTGTTACTATTTCAGTCGATTCCGAGCACCGTTTTACAGCGCAATGGTAAGTTATAAGAAATGACAATGGTAAGCTTATTGACACACAAGGAAGCTTATTTGATTATTCTTAATTTAATGCAATATGTGGAAGTAGATGGCTAGATTAAATATTATAGCACAAATTAAACAAAATATTATATTGTTATTTGCCAAATTCAATACAGCGCATCTGGATGGTTTGTTGTCATTCGTCATAGAACAATCTATCATCTCTAATAATAATATTACTTTTACTGTTTGGATGGTTTTCTGTGATATCCATTTGACGTGGCTCGGTACTTATACATCCCGTCAATGTGTTTGTATTATCTTTCATTTTTGCTGGTGTGATTTGCACTCTTTGTGCTGTCATGAATTATCATCGATATTGTTATCTTAATAAATTAAATGTTTACAAAATTTTGAATATTTTGAAATACTAAGGCTTTTCTACCTCAGGCATAGATTACCTTAGCTGTATTTGGCAACACTTTTAGGAATTTTGGATTTCAATGCTCTTCAACTTCGTACTTTATATGGCCTTTTATAACTTTTTTGGATTCGAGCGTCACTGATGAGTCTTTTGTAGACGAAACCCGCGTCTGGCGTATAAATATAATTTAGTCCTGGTATCTATGATGAGTTAATTGTATATGCGACTTTTTGTGTTTCTTTGGTTCTTATAACGTGACTCTGTACTTTAAAAGATCCCGTCATTCAGTAATTCTTCTATTATTTGTTATTATGTTATAGTTCTATTATAAATAAGAAAATACTTTGAACGACAAACAACAAAATTATTTTAATCGAGTAGTGGTATTAACCATTTGTGGATTCTTAGAAATTCTACAGAACTTCTTGACAATCTTAAATCTCGGTCTATTTCTGAAATTAATTCTTACATACTTTTGATTTTTTAACCATGTATATAAACTTATCAGATACCAGGACTAAATGTTGTATATACTCCAGACGCGCGTTTCGTCTACAAAAGGCTCATCAGTGACGCTCGAATCCAAAAAAGTTATTATTTCAAAAAATTCTAAATTTTGTAAACAGTTAATTTATAAATATAACAATATCAATGATAATTCATGTAAGCACAAAAAGTGCTGACTACTGGGCTTGTGATACCCTTGGGGAAATAAATCTCCACCAGCAGTGGCATTGACCCAGTGGTTGTAAATAAACTCATCATAAATACCAGGACTAAATTTTTTATATACGCCAGACGCGCGTTTCGTCTACAAAAGACTCATCAGTGACGCTCAAATCCAAAAAAGTTTAAAAAAAAAAAAAAAAAGAAGCCAAATAAAGTACAAAGTTGAATAGCTTTGAGATCCAAAATTCCTAAAAGTGTTGCCAAATACAGCTAATGTAATCTATGCCTGAGGTAGAAAAGCCTTATTATTTCAAAAAATTCTAAATTTTGTAAACAGTTAATTTTGAAATATAACAATATCAATGATAATTCATGTAAGCACAAAAAGTGCTGACTACTGGGCTTGTGATAACCTCGGGGAAATAAATCTCCACCAGCAGTGGCATCGACCCATGCCAACATTCCCAAAGTGAAATTTTAAATATTTTTGTATAAACATTGAACGACAAAATTTCTTCCTATGTGATGTATAATTTTCTGACGTAAGACACGCGAAGCAATGAATGTGTTTTTAATTTGATAGATGCTTTTGTGCTTTTTTGTAAAATTGTTTGTTTTAAGATTGTAACACAGTGATGACTGCTGTACCCATATTTTACTATTTGATTTAGTATGTCTGTTTTGCTCACGCATCGTTGTAAATATAACGGTATTTGATGAGACTGTCGTAAAAGTGAAAGGTTTAGCGCTATAAAACCAGGTTCACTCCACCATTTTCTACATTTGAAAATGCTTGTACCAAGTCAGGCATATGACAGTTGTTGTCCATTCGTTTGATGTGTTTTGTCATTTCATTTTGCGTTGTGATTAGGGACTTTCCGATTGAATTTTTCTCGAAGTTCAGTATTTTTGTGATTTTAATTTTCATTTTTACTAATGTCATTATTAAGCAGTAAACGAATACAAATTTATTTACCTTCTATTAAAAAAGTCTAAATCTCACAGGCCTTATGAATGAACATCAGATGTTTTTAAAGAACGATCACACGTTATATAGACCATTGAACACCACTGGCAGCGATCGGACCTTCGCACTTCAGCGTCCCAATATCACCTCCGAGTTCTACATATTTATTGTTAAGCATAAGTTGCTTATTCTGGTGCTTTTTTATATGGATTACATTGTTTCTTTACATTGTTAAATGTAGGTTTGTTTCATTTAATATTATTTTCAGAGTTTTTGCAAAACGGTTGGTGGAAAACTGGTGGAAATTGACAATTATTGGGAATTTCGGACACTATCGCGAATGGCAGGGAATAGAAGTAAGAGAAACCATTTTACATATACAGGGAGATGGCAACTATTTGTGTATGGTTGTGTTTATTTGTTTTAAAATAATCCGTCACCTGGTTATCATGTACCAAGATCTAATAGCTGGTGAATGATTAAACAAATTCCAATCACCTGGTATATTGCTAAAAGTGACTTTCATGTGTATTTTTGTTGACAAGACAACTGGAAAAAAGACGAAAAATTCTCGTCATCTTTTGAACATGTTACTGAATTCACTTAATGTCCTTATTCCGATCGTCAAACATTCAAACAGACAACCTTTTCCGAATTGGTCTTCGTGTAAATGTAGATAGTCTAAGTGACATTAAAATGTCAACTTATATAATGTAACCCTTGCTTGTGTATAAAGTATTCGGTGGTTGTCCATAGCCCCCTAATTGTCATTATTGTTTTCTCATTTCCTTTATATTCACAGTATAGGCCTTTGTTTTTAAAATTTTAAACCCAGTCCTTTATGGCTGGTTAGTTCTGAAGAGTTCTCATATACAGATAGACCTTAACCTTTTCGAACTCTTGTCATATTAATTCTATCGTAAAGTTGTGCATTCAGTCATTTTATATAATACAGTGTGTATAATTACAAGTGTTATTGGTTTGTATAAATTGATTTAACAGAGAGGTTAAATCGCAAGTTTTTTTTAATTTTTGTCCAATTTTCCAACGAAGTTCTTCAATACCAAAAGTTGATGAATGACTTTTTATTATGTGTATCTACAAGACAATGCATAGCTTTAAATATTACTTCAAGCAAAATTCTCAGGCATTGATTATTTGGCGTCTTTTATGAAACAATGTTGTATTGTTAGAGCATTAACGTATGCACATTAGGCTGTGGTACAATACATCAATTCAAATGGCCGTTTCTCTTTAATTTATATGAATAATGATTAAACTAGGTTTACCATGCATCATAAAATAATTTTAAAATCGTAATAACGTCTATCTCAGCATATTTCCGTCACGGTGTTCACATTTTCTAAGTGTTTTCAAAAACATCACAAATAGGTTGTTTTATTAAATTTATGAGATTAGTCCCACTTTGTGTACTATTATGTGACAAGTCTCATGGGGTTTTGAATTATAGTTTTATTTTTTCTTGATCATCTTGTTCAAAAAGAAACATATGCCATGCCTACGCTGGTACATATGTCAAATTAATGTGTATTCATCTTACCTCCTATACATTTCTAGGAATATAATTGGTTAAAAGCGTCCACGTGGAGACCTGGATATTTCATATTTTGTTAGTAGGGAGGCTGGGCTTATTTCTTACACTGTTAGTCGTGGTGTTACGTCCCTTTATATTCCATATTAGGTTAGAAGGGAGGCTGGGCTTATTCCATTCACGGTTAGTAGTGCTGTTACGTCCCATTATAAAAACAAAATGGTACTGCGAATAAATCTTAAAGGTTTCAACAGACGAAGAAATTGATGATTAAGATGGAAATAAATTCATAAAACACCTTTAAACCTACCAAGTGTTATTGTTGGAATCTGTTTTTGTATGATGAATGAAAGTTGTTTCTTAATGCTAACAGTATTGCAGACTTGCTCATTTGGATAGGTCACTAGTCTAAATTTCACACGTTAAGATAGTCGGTAAGATAAATTCGTTACATAGTGTGCTAGTGACGTAATACGGTATATAATGGGTCAGTAAATTCCATATGGGGATTGGAGATTCGCTCTTGCCCCATATGGAATTTACTGACCTGATATATACCGTATTAGGTCACTAGCACACTATGTAACTAATAATACAATGTAACCGATATTGAATATAACATCTCGACATTGTCATTGTCATATACCTATAAAAAAAATATCGTTTCATGAAAACTATATTCTTTAACCATATTTGTTTTGATAAATTCAAATACGGTGATATTAACTGAAGACCGGCCTTTTCAAAGATCAAACATTAATATACTTTGTTATCAAGTTTTGAGGACATTTCATCAAACTTAATTGAAGAAGACAAACCGTTGGATATTTATTTTAAGATATCAAAAACGAAAAACGAAAAACACTTTCATTTTTGGTTTTAAAAATATCATCAGAAACACAAAGAGCGAATGCTCACACATATACACGGACCAGATCATAAAAGTTTCGTAACGTATACCCTTCTTAATGCGGATTCTAAAATATTAAACATCAGCTACTTTTGATTTTTTCCTTGCATGTCGAATATGGAATCTAAAATATGGAACATCGGCTACTTTTTATATTTGGTTTCATGTCCAATATGGAATCTAAAATGTTTAACATTGGCTACTTTTGACTTTTGAATGTCGACTGTGGAACGTAATTTTTTTAATTTGCTACAAAATATAACTTTTTTATTTCAAATTCAAGAATTTTTGTTAAAAGTAAAAGAGGGACGAAAGATACCAAAGGGACAGTCAAACTCATAAATCGAAAACAAACTGACAACGCCATGGCTAAAAATGAAAAAGACAAAAAGACAAACAAAAGTGCACATGACACAACATAGAAAACTAAAGAATAAACAACACGAACATCACCAAAAACTAGGGTTGATCTCAAGTGCTCCGGAAGGGTAAGCAGATCCTGCTTCACATGTGGCACCGGTAAATATTGGCATTGTTCAAACTAGTATATCGATCATGATAATGAATATCTAAATATAATAATACTGGTTGTGATTTACTCATTGAATTAAAAGGGAAAGGAAAACATAGAATAACTATGACTTGCAGGGTTTCCGGATTTTTGGCTTGGCATAACAGACATGTACTCCGAAGGCGCTTGGCTAAAAGCAACATCACAGGAGAGACAGTCATATTTCAAATGGCGTTCAGGAGAACCAAATTCTCATGGTGGACAAGAAAACTGTGCGATGGTGTATACTGGACACAACATGAGATGGAATGATGCAGAGTGTAGAGCCCACTTCCCATTTATTTGCGAAAAATGAAAACACAAGACTATAAATTCAATCTGTCTTCTAAAATTTTTTATGAATTACTAGTAATACTATACATTCCTTCTTTTAGAAAGTTCTTACTGAATTAATACTATAAATTCCTTTTTCTTGGAAAAAACTTCTCTGAATAAATAAACTGTGCATACTGTTATGATTTTTCTTATTTATGAAAACCTTTTGTGCATTTAAGCTAACTGTATGACTTTATTTCTGATTTAAGTTGATCGTTTGTCTACTCCCAAGCTTACATGACAAGGAGTATTCATCACCAAAGCGTTGTCAATGCAATTTTGCTGTCGTTTTATTATCTTGAAGGTCTTTTTAATTTGTATGGTCATTTTTCTGGATTGTCCGTTACGTCCCTTTCGTGTCCGGTCAATGGGTATTTGACCATCTACACATGAATCTTACTTTGAAAATACAAGTCATCTGAGTGTTTTGAAAATGTTTTTATAGATCACTGAACATTAAAATATGTAAGTGTTCTTCTTTCTTATAATTCTTATCGAACCAGAAGATCTACATCTTTTCACATTTTCTAGTAACGTTGATGTACTATATATGTAAAAATTTAGGAGATGTGGTATGATTACCCCTGAAACAACTATCCACCAAAGTTCAAATAAAGTAGATGTTAGCAATTATAAACAATCATACGGCTTTCAACAGCGAGAAAAATCCATACCGTGTTGGCCTATAAAACAATTCATTTGAGAAAACTAAAAGTTTACGAAAAACAATTACGACTGATATAAACCAAAACAACCACTGAACTACAGGCTCCTGCCACTGCTGGTAAACGTTTCGATATTACCAGCCCAGTAGTCATCACTTCGGTGTTGACATGAATATCAATTATATGGTCATTTTTATAATTTTCCTGTTTGCAAAACTTTGAATATTCGAAAAACTAATTTTTTTCTTAACCCAGGCTAAGATTACCTTTGCCGCCTTTGACACTTTTTTTTTGGAATTTTGGGTTCTCAATGCTCGTCAACTTTGTACTTGAATTAACATTTTTTTTATTTTATTTTTTTTTTTACATATAATGGAGCGGAAAGTAATCTAAAGGACTAAACAAGTCTTTCTTTATTATCCTGCAGAAAAAAATTACAATATGTTTATTGTCAGCCCAAAACGAATAAATGAACATGTCACCAAGAAGGGACCCCAGCTGGCTTCCTTAGGACTGCCGTCTGTCTGTAAAATCTTTTGTTAACCATAAAAAGAAATATAACGTATCTTGCTGATGACATGTTTAAATAAGTGTCTATTTAGTTGATTCAATTAGTTTATGTGAAAGATTTTAACTGATTTAGTCATTAAAAACTCTCCGATTCAAGCTGAAATATGAAAAATCTATCAAATATGCCAAACAATATCACTTTTCAGATGTTTTTTGTCAAAAATGAAAGTGGCCGCAAACGTGTTCATCCTCAACCTTTATATATGTTTGGCATTATCATCAAATACAACTTACATTTCAATATTAAAAATAAACACAAATGCGGCCACTTTCATTTAAGACGGAAACCGTCTAAAATTCAACTAAAATGCTAAAATTGTAAAGTTTCAGTAATTTAGCATATCTTAATGATGCTAGTACCCGCCATTTTTAAATATCAAGTAAAAGGAAAAGAAATGAACATGTTTACTCACCAATCAAGTTAAAAAAAAATAAACAAGAGACAGACGGCCATCAACGCGGAGAAAATTTAATAAAACAAATAATTGTTTATATTGTCTATTAGTCCCCGAGGGTATCACCAGCCCAGTAGCCAGTACTTCGGTACTGGCATGAACATACGGATTTTTTTGTGTTATTAAAATTTTCTGTTACAAACTGATAGAAATTAGTATAAATTAAGGAATGTTTCTCCATCATGCAAAGCTCTGATTCTTTCACGGATTTGGCTTTACTTTTTTTGGACCTTTTGGATTATAGCTCTTCATCTTTTTTATAAGCTTTGGATTTCAAATATTTTGGCCACGAGCATCACTGAAGAGACGTGTATTGTCGAAATGCGCATCTGGTGCAAGAAAATTGGTATCGTTAATTTTATTATAAATAGACGGGAGACTTATTTAAAAAAAGAAAGACACACTTTGATTATGGTCATTCTTAAATTAAAAAAACCAATAATTATTAATTGCAAAAACAATATTTAAGAAAGATACTTTTTTCTAACACAAATCGAACATCATTTGATATATCAGTATAATGAAATTTTTAATGTACTTTTATTTGGAACTCCATAAAACAAGTTAACTTTGCGTACAGTGGATACCTCGGATATGCAGGGTCGTTTTGATAAAGAACGTAAAATATAGAGAGTCTTAAAACAACAACTCTTTAGGGACCTCTGCAGAAATGTTATTGATCGACATGTTTCGGTGCCTATGGCACCGTCATCAGGATAAAAAACAAAACATAAAATCATGCTTAAGTACAAAATCTAGTTGTCAAAATTGAAATGTCACACTTTGAACGATCATCTTTAGTCTTTTATCGATTTCATGACGATCATATATTGCTTTTTATTATTAATTTTAAGTCAAAGTATTGGTGTCCATTAACGTCGCTGCATATGTTGGAGGTTGTGGATTGGATTGCTTTATATAAGTATCTGCTTTACACTGCTTATCAACTTTACATGATGTCTTCAAGATTTAGACCAATTGTTAGAAGCTTGGAGCCATGATATATATTTCCTTGTGTTGTCATAAACTTTGGAATGTTATGTTTTACTCTCTCTGGGGAGGCTTGCCCATACTTATGTTGCGTTCACACGTTATTCAAATTCGATTCACATTAACTGATTCGAATTAGTTTAATTCGCATTTGAAAAGCTTTACGTCCGACCGTTGCATAGTCCAATATAATATTTTTTGAAAAAGACAAGTACACTGGTAATGAGGGGTTCACACATTGCCGATTATTGCTCCCGTTTGAGTTCAGACAGCGATACGAAACGAAAAATGAAAAAGTAGGATATTACTATCCTCAATTATGTGGAATGTCCTATCATTGTCTGAACGCAGTCGTTTAATTTCGGAACAGATTCCTACGAGTCAGGAAGGGTCCGAATAGTTCGGCGAAGCACCCCGACAGTTAGGTGCGTCCCGTAACATTCGGGGAAACTCAGCCGATATTGTCTAGTCGGATTACAATTGTGCCTATTTTGTGACAGATTCTGCTGTATCGGATCAAAATCCTAACAATGTTATGTGTATTCTGGACGGTGTCCTGTGGAACAGGAATGATCTGGAGAAGTTTTTCATTGTTGTTTTTCTGACGATTGAGTCCAGACCTTGTGAGAATTGCGAACCATTTTTGCCGAAACCGTTTCGGAACAGTCCCGTTATTAATACGAAATTTAAGAAATAGTTCATGGAAGCCATAGATTTGTTGGAAATTTACACATGGCCTGGGCCGTGATATTCGAATTTTATCCTGAGCGTTAGCGAGGGATAAAATTAACGAATATCACGGCCCAGGCCATGTGTAAATTTCCAACAAATCTATGGCTTCCATGAATTATTTCGATTCTAATAGGACAAATACGATTATTAAAAAACTGAAGCGATGATGGGTATACCGGTGTGGCTGTTCTATTTTACCCACTGCTCTATAAATGTAAAACAAATCTAATGAACCTGCATGAATGATTTCTTAACAAACCGCTAGAAAAAAAAGGTGATGACTTTTTTTACTTCTCAGTAAAACCAACATTTGCAATTTTAAATTTACATTTTTTATCGTAAGCTACCGTCAAATTCACTGTTGACATGTTGTAACCAAGGAGCCGCCATGTTGACTTGCTGAAATCATGCAGTAAATGTGCGAATAATGCAATAGAACAGAAAACAAGACACACCTACCTCAATACTTTATTTCAATGCAATTGTATCCGAGTTTAGAAGGTAAACGCAATAGAAAAACCTTCAGCTTTGACGTTTTCATTCGTATGACGTCATGTTTTGAGATGACGTTAATGCACCAAAATCATAACTGGAATTTCGCGGAATTTTAATTTATTTTGTTTTTGTCCATTTTTCCGTTCTCTAATGTGTAAATTCTTTTTGTTATGCGTCAGAATCAGAATAATGTTCTGTAGGGTTTTATTCAATTGTAATTGTTAACAGCGAAATCCACAACCGTTTACACATATGTTACGATACATGTGGATTTACGTGGGAGGCATATTTAAACAGCCATTTGTGTACATCTTGGAGTCTGCGCTAAGTATAGATATATCGAGAATTTTATCACGGTGTTGTTTACAAAGCGAAAGAAGCACGTCATATTAGAATCGTCAATAATACCCACGTCAGAGTCCCGACAATTGCAGAATACAATACGACTGAGACCAGACAAAGCTGTTTGCAATGCGATATAGAGCGGACCTTTATAGGATAACGTTCTGACAGTACCTGCTCATCCGGATTATGCCGACAGTTTTCGAACGGATAACTTCCGTCAGCGTCGGTTCACTGTCCGGTCACTGTCTGATCTCTGTCGGATAACATTTGGTAGAATCGGGACGCAGTCGTTACATACTCGGTCGAATTTTACCTGGCGAAAGATACAAATTGGTTAAGAAGCGGATTGAGAACGGAATTATCGGGATAAATTCGCTTCGAAGCGGTTGAATATCGACGCTTCCTTAACAATATCTGATTGTTGTCGTGATTACATTATTTGTTTTACAAATTTTAATTAAAGTTTGAATTTCCATCCACGATTCACAGGATCTTGATCAGACTTTTGACAAATTTTAATCGGGATGGTTCTGTCGTGGACGGCAGTAAAAATCGTGAATGTGTGACCCTAGCTTAACGCAGTCTTCTGCGGCTGAGTTTTCTTTAATAAACTATGAAACTATGAGATCTGCGAAACAAACATACAAAAGAAACTGTAACTTTAAAGATAATGTGTAACAGAAAACAAGAGGCAGACAGTTAGCGGTGAAAATATTAATATCAAAATAAATATTTCTCAAAAAAGGAGAAATCATTTTAAAACAAAAAACAAAGATCTGGTTATGATAATTCTATGTCAGGAATAAAAAATCACATTTTTTTTTCAAAGAACTCGTTTTTCTAGTAACAAATTGGACATGTAATATTTAAGGGTTTGTATCTATTGGAAAAACAGGTTTAAATAGGTTTCATTTTTTTCAATAGATACAAACCCTTATTAATACGAAATCCAGCAATAAAACCCACGTCAGAGTCCCGACAATGACAGACCGAAAAACGAGTCCAGACAAAGCCGTGTGCAATACGATACAACAGATTGTGATAGGAATGTGTTCCGGTAGTACATAATGATCCTGAGTATGGTGACATCTTTGTAACGGATATCTTCCGTCAGCGTCGGTTCACTGTCTGGTAACTGTCTGATCTCTGTCGGATCACATTCTGGAGAATCGGGACGCTGTCGAGACAGGTTCGGTTATGTTGTACCAAGCGAAAGATATCAATCGGAATAAAATCGGATTGAGAATGGGATGATTTGGAAAAAAAAAATTGGAAACGACTGAATCCAGACGCTTCCTGAACAATAAATGATTGGTGTCGTGATTCAATAAATGATTTTACAAATTTTAACTAAATGTTGAATTACCAGCCAAGATGCTAGGGATCTTCATCCGACTTTTGACAAATTATAACCGGGAATAGTCCTGTCTAGGACGGCAGAAAAAAATGGGAATGTGTGACCCCAGCTGTAGGTCCTTTTTCCGACCGGCAATTTTGCAAGGTTGAATTTTGAGTGAAACTCATGGAAATTGTGCGTTTTTTGTGCTTAGTATAAACATAGTATTGTATTCAGAAGAAGATGAACAGTCATGAATGAAACTATCATACTTGCAAAATAGCAGTAAATCGATCAAGTCGGATTTAATTTCACTAGAAAAAGGTTGACCGGTTAATCCGAAAACAGTAAATCATAAGGTAAATATGACCAAAATATAATAAAAATAGATAACTATTTTACATAAATATGCAGGCTGAAAATAATGTCTACATATATTTAAAATTAAAATTACATTACATGTATGATTCTTTATAATAAGAAGATAACTGTATTGTATTTTAAGCTCCGACGGCATCAATTGGGGATTTGATGGTCGCAAATTAAGTTTACTGGCGACGCGTTAGCGGAGACAGTAAACGGGTATTTGCGACCATCAAATCCCCAATTGATGCCGTCGGAGCTTAAAATACAATATTGTTATCTCCATTCTAATGAAACTGGCAGAAAACAACGTTAAAACATGTAATTAAAATCTGTCACATGCCGTCTGCGCATGCGCGTACGTCCCAAAGCATCAATTGTCAATTGATGCAATGTAAGAAAGTGACGTTATCCAATCAAAATGAACGTTACAAACGTTGTTGCATAAGAATACGCTGTTTTGATTGGCTTACAGCAATCTCGCGTCATTCTGAAATTAACATTCATTTAAAATGAAATGTAACATTCATGATGACACGAGCTTCCACGATAAAGTGCACATGCAAATGATACGAAACTTGATACGAATCGTGTTACATGATCCTAGCAAAAAATATATATAAAATTATAATTATTAAATGCTTCTTATAGTAATTTCATAGTGCTGTAAACGCGTAAACCGTAGGTACATTTTTAGAATGAAGCACCTCCTCGCTTCATGCCAAATGTACTTCGATAAACGTACGCTTTTACCACCCAATAGATTTACAAAAAGTAGCATTCTATTCTTAAATATAGTATGCATTTAGCTGTTACATTATCCTGGCTCCAAGCTATTCATATTTGATCTTACTCTAAATTGAGTGTGTATAGAGGTTAGCAGTCTAAAATAGATATCAACAACCTCCTACTTTCAAGGCTTACACAGCGCTATTGCCATAACATTGATTCAACACTTAGAACCGAAATCAACGATAAAGGCAATATGTGATCGTCATGCAATCAATAAAAAGTGGAAACAGCACGTTAACAATTGCAAAAGTCCGGAGAGCAATCCTGGATATACCTTCCTCAGGTACACACAAAAGCCAAATATTTGAAGGCCAATGATTTATAAGAACTGAAATAGTTGATTAAACGTCAAAAGATGATCTTTCAAAATGTACGGTCAATAATTTCATCTACCGACATGATTGCAAATAATTAAAAGTCGTAAATTGAAACAAAAAAGTATGAAAACAAATAGAAGGATTACACTTGTATTGAATCGTTTATTGCTCAACCTACATTTAAAGAAATATATAATGACTGGATAAATAGTCAACGATCAATCTTACAGGGCGATGGATCATGTAATGTGATTCTGTACACTACAAAATATATAACAAGTCAAAAAGGGTACAACATCACCATTAAATAACTATAAAATGAGCAAATATTAGATAATTCGGATTACAGATATCCTTCTTCAATAATAGCAAGATGTCAAATGAATCATGTCAAAATATTCAAACTGATAAACTTTTTCTAAATCTTGAAATTTATACAATTTAAGCGAACACCACAGACGCTGATACAATTTTAAAATTTCCAAACACGGCGCAAAGATTACAAAGATATGCCAAATGAAAATAGTAATTTTCGATGTGAACTGGCACAACTCTAAATTTCCAAAGGTTGTGACAGTTTAGATGTTATAACTGCATTGAAGTCAGTCCTCAAACAAAAACATCAAAAATGTCCTAACCAATCAAAGTTTGTATAATATTTCAAATTTGACAACGGTAGGGCAATTGCAACAGAAACTACATATTTAAGCCTCCCAAACGAATAGCTGTCTAATAATGATTTGAAAAATATTTGATCTAATGAGGTAAAATAATTGAACGTGGCTACGTACTTATACATCCATCCCGAATGAATGAAGCCCTGTAATTTAAACTGGTATTTTAAAAGAATTTCGAACTGTAAAGCCAGTACTAAAGCCGGAGTTACTGGAAACAAGTGATGACAGGAAAATGAGGGACTCATTCTATGTTTTTTTCATTTAACTGTCCGTAACTTTCTTATCCAAAATCTTTCCCGAGCGACTCTGTCGACCTTCGACCAACCCTCGTTGTGGTCTACGATTGTGATGGTAAGGTTTTTGAGATCATATTGTTTGTGCCCAGGTGATCTCAAATGACGACTTACGGGTTGGTCGGTCTTGCAAGTGTAGTCACTTCGATGACCATTCATGCGTTTGTTGAATGGCTGCTCTGTCTCGCCAACATACTGCATGCCACATCGACACTAAAGGAAGTATACAACATTCTGGGTTTTGCAAGTTACATTGCAAAATATAGTGTACACAGACCCAGTCGAGTGGCAAGTAAATGTTTGAGTATTTAGTATTTGTTGACAAGTCAGACAACGTCTGTCAAAACATGACTTGCACCATCCTGCAATTAATTTAGAGTTGTGCCAGTTCACATCGAAAATAACTATTTTCATTTGGCATATCTTTATAATCTTTGCAACGTGTTTGGAAATTTTAAAATTGTATCAGCGTCTGTGGTGTTCGCTTAAATTGTATAAATTTTAAGATTTAGAAAAAGTTTCTCAGTTTGAATATTTCGACATGATTCATTTGACGTCGTGCTATTATTGAAGAAGGATATCTGTTATCCGAAATATCTAATATTTGTTCCTTTTATAGTTATTTAATGGTGATGTTGTACCCTTTTTGACTTGTTATAATATAAAAAAAACACGTGTCTCATGTCTATCTCTAGATTCACCTTCCGTGACAAGGTATCACTACGACTATTGAAGTTATATTTTTATATAGCGGATGTGGTCGAGTGGTCTAGAGCGCTGGACATGAGGCTAAGCGATTGGTGCTGTAGTGTATCAAAGGTGTGAGTTCGAATCCCGCTGAGGGACGGACAAAAATTTGTCAGTATAAAAAATATATATATATGTGTTCGAATCCCGGCGAGGGAAGAACCAAAAAAAGAAAGCAAATTTACAGATCTAACATTGTTGGGTTGATGTTTAGACGAGTTGTATATATATATATATGTATTAATTTACAGATCTAACATTGTTGGGTTGATGTTTAGACGAGTTGTATATACATTATGAACACAGCCATGTATCACCATCATTGATGGCGATCCGATGGATACATCTGTTGTAGAGTTGTCACTGACTCAGACGTACTTATATTTAAATACATATACACATATATATATAAACGCCTAAAGAAGTGTACAAAACAGCACCGATAACAAAAGCAAGAAAACTATAAAGGTAACTATTTAAAGGGGCACTATCTACGAGATATATAAAAAATCTAAAGTTTGATTTGTTTCTGTTCAATCAGTAATGAAAGTGAAATAGTGAAATAAAAATTCGCTTTCTGCAGCCAAAAAGGTTCAATTTCGTCAAATTACGCTAAGAAACATTGATAAATACTTATTTATTTTTGCAAGTGAATGAGTCTACCTCTTTAAATCCGTATTCATGTGAACTTCAATTTAACCCCTAGCTAGAGATTGACAACGCATGCATTGTACGTGTACTGGTTATTTAAAGAAAAAGAATGTCAACAATGAAAGTGAAACTACGGTAAATCATTTGATTACTAATTCGATGCACATAAAATCATTCTTATACGGTTAAAAACAATGGGAAACATCTATTTTTAAACTATAAAATCAAATCAAACAGACCTATAAAAATCCAATTGCATGTGTTCGTTTAATCTATTCATATCTTTATTTATGTTTACATCGCTTATATGGTCATCTGAGGTCAAGTCGATAGTTAATTAGATGGCGTCTGGACTAAAATACACACGAAACGAACCTATATATTATCTAGCCCATGCTCTGTAAACTATTTATTTTAGATAGTTTGGATAAATGTTTTACATTGTTATAAATCAATAAGTCAAAGCGGTGACCATGAATTTGACAGCTTGTGCCCCTTTAAATATTTCGGATAACAGATATCCTTTGTCGTATGGTTATGATGTTTAATGGATCATATCAATCTTCTTTGATTAAACTTAACAATATTGGAATTTATACAATTAAACAGTTTAATCGAACATCAATTAAGACGCTTGTACAATTCTAAATAATTTAAACATGATATAGGTTATATGGCTATTTACAACATAGAAAGCATTGAAAATACAACTTTCAAAAATTGAAATGATCAAAACTGCACGGTAAGTTTAGTACTTTAAAAGTTTGATACACTGCTTGGGGACGTTTCGTCCCCGAGGGTATCACCAGCCTAGTAGTCAGCACTTCGATGTTAACATGAATATCAATTATATGGTCATTTTTTTAAATTTCCTGTTTACAAAACTTTGAATTTTCGAAAAACTAAGAATTTTCTTATTCCAGTAATATTATTACGTCAGCCGTATTTGGTATAACTTTTTGAAATGTTGGCTTTATAAATATTTTGATCTGAGCGTCACTGATGAGTCTTATGTAGACAAAACGCGCGTCTGGCGTATTAAATTATATTCCTGGTACATGTGATAACTTTTTTTATCAAAGATATCTAAGCTATCCAATTTTAAGTGGTTTTTAATTTTAAATTTTCTATTATAAATTTGATGAACATTTTTAATTTTCAAAAATGTACAAAAATTTGTAATTTTGACATTTTAAAACTTTGCTCAATATTCGAAAAAAAAATTTGAAAAGTTTTTCTAATTTTGAATTGATAAGTGTAACAAGGACACCAACAATATTAGATCTTCAAATTTTCTTTAGCAATTTCTTGTGCAGATGGTATAGTCATGTTGTCACAGGAGCAGGGGTTTGAAGACTGTTGAGGGAAGAACAGTCGCATTGAATTCCATTTTACAAAGTGTGAGCAAAACAAGGTTAAAACGTCAAAAGAATTGGGGTATTGCAGTCAACACTGTAATATAATATTTATCCCTATAAAACAAGTAACTGTTTCAACAAAGAAACACTAAATGTCATATAAGTACACAAGCAAAAAGGAAAGACGATAATTTAAAATTGACCATAGCCCAAAAACACAATTGCGGGATGTGTAAGTACCATGTGAAATTTTATCACGTAATATTATATAGCAACAGCTTTTGTTGTTTTATATAAATGTTAAATCCAACATGCAAATATGAAACAGTTTTGTATTTGACGTGTCAATAATTTATGAGAAGCATACAGAATAAAGAAGAATGGTGGCTGCTCAAAAGATTGTGGCTCTTATAACTGCATTTTCCTTACTTGATTGTAAGTATATCAATAATTATTCATTCAATTTCCACAACTTATTGAGTCTGCTTAATACCGGGGATTATCATGCTCCGTGGAAATCGGATCCCGGTTGTACAAACGAATTGCATTAAACAGTGTATATTTTTTTTTGAAAATTGAAACTGTACACTTATCTTCATGAAATACATACTCGAATGGTTGAAAAAGCCATATCAGCTGGACTATTATTGTTAGATTGGCGTTGTCTTTCGTCCGTTTTTTGTCTTTTATGCTTTAAAACATTTCTTCCCAGACTTCCAAAAAGATTGCATTGATCATCAAAAGTTATATATTATCAAAATAATATTGATTACTAAGCGATCTCCCAATGATGCAGCAACCATACTTTTAAATTACTGTTACATGAATGCACAGTTAGTCAATTAAATATTAAAATATGCATCAATTCAAGTAAACCAATACAGCAAACATGAAGTCTTAAGTTATGTTTAATTGTTAACGAGGAACTTCCTTAAACCGCAAAATGCGATACAACTTTACCATGTTTACTGAAATGAATGCTTAGGTTGTCTTTCTTTTAACAAATTATATGATGTAAACCTTTATTAGCGATAGTGAGAGAAAGTCGTGATTTGCTTCTTCATACAACAAAACTCTTCTTGAAGTTACACGCTTGATATTTTTAAGAATTTTAATTTAACAGTACAGTATATATAAATTTGCACGAAGAAAAGCTGCTGTTCTCCGACATGGTATGCGATCTCAGAAATGTTGCTTTGTCACGCATCGGACGTGATTGCGTATTTCCCATCCTGCACAGCCAGACTGACGCAAGTTTTATTGCAAGGTCAGAGAAGTCTAAGTGACCATATGCATATGTTAACCCTTGTGTATATATAAAAATGAAAATAAAGTACCAGGATGCAATTGAATAGAACGTAATGACTACAAAGCTTCAATAAATAAATAAGTGAGTTAAAAATGCAGTGAAATCTTCAATTTTTCAATACGCTTCTCAATCATTTTTTTTTAGCAGGAAATGTATTAAGAACAATGGATACATTGATGTTTGGTACTGCAAAATGGTCAATCTTAGTTTCATTGCAACGATTGTCATAGATACAGTTTGGATCATTATGCAGTAGTTATTGAAGTGTAACGAGCTACTATAAAAGAAAAAAAAATACGCATATTATATACGTTAACCATAAAACCAAAACAAAATGTACAAGCCAAATTTATCTTTACAGATGCAGCAACATACAAATGCTCCATTGGCTGGTATCCTGGTCATAGGGGCAACTGTTACTATTTTAGTCGATTTGGAGCAACGTTTTGGAGTGCAATGGTAAGTTTAATTACCAACACGAGGTTCACATTTGTCTGTGTGAATTACGGGAAAAAACATGTATTACTAACTGTTTTTGCAATTCACACGTAGACATCTGTTTACTTTCAAATTAGTTCCCTGTATAGACCAAGTCTTCAGTTGATAGTTGACACAAATGTAGCAAATATATACAAATTGACCGGAAAAAGTTTTTAAAATCTTTGTAAAATGTTTTTTAAATGAAATCAGAGCGTCTGAACAGTTTGTAACCTTGTGTCTTGGGAATATTAGTCAAAAGTAAAAGAAGCCTCGGTGGCCAAGTAGTTACTACTGTAATCACTATAAGCAGTCAATACTGAGGTTATGAGTTTGAATCCCGCTCGGGCAGGTGCACTCGAATCCAATCTTAATATACTAGGATTGTCAGTTTTCCTATCGACGGTTGGGGGTTTTCTCCGGGCACTCCGGCTTCCTCCACCAATAAAAACTGTCCGCAACGAAAAAGCATGAATGCGGTGCTTAAAAGTGGCGTTTAAACACCAAAAATCAAATCAAATAAAAAGTAAAATCACAATAATACTGAAAATTCAATACAGCAATTCCCTAATCAAATTGCAAAATCAATCGCTCAAACAACACATCAAACGAATGGATAACAACTGTCGGTTTAGGCATTTACTTAATACCCGGTATGAAAAAGATGGTGGATTAAAACTGGTTTTAAAGCTTGCTAAACCTCTCACGTGTATGACAGTCGCATTAAATTCCAATATATTGACAACCATGTTTGATGAGTCTTATGTAGACGAAACGCGCGTCTGGCGTACTAAATTATAATCCTGGTACCTTTGATAACTATTTACACCACTGGGTCGATGCCACTGCTGGTGGACGTTTCGTCCCCGAGGGTATCACCAGCCCAGTAGTCAACACTTCGATGTTGACATGAATATCAAGAATGTGGTCATTTTTTTTTATAAATTTCCTGTTAACTAAGGATTTTCTTATTCCAGGCATAGATTTCCTTAGCCGTATTTGGCACAACTTTTTGGAATTTTGGATCCTCAATGCTCTTTAACTTTGTAATTGTTTGGCTTTATAAATATTTTGATATGAGCGTCACTGATGAGTCTTATGTAGACGAAACGCGCGTCTGGCGTACTAAATTATAATACTGGTACCTTTGATAACTATTTGAACAAAACATACATACATGAAAGGTAAAAATGTCAGGTATTAAAAGGTACAGCAGTCAACATTATAACCCTGGTACCTTTGATAACTATTGTGTTATAATCTTAATCATTTTAAAGAATAACCAAATGTGTAACAAAGAAGCACAAAAAGGCATATACCGTAGATATCAATTTTTCGTGGATTGATGAAAATTTGCATTATCGTTGATATTTGAATTCGTGGTTTTGACAATCTCTGCATGGAAATCCGAGAAAAAATTTGTAATTCGTTGAACATTCAAATTTGTGGTTCACCTGTTCCCACAAAACCCACGAAAATTGGTTTACAACGAATAATAATGAATCAACAGTAGTCAAGCACATTAGCGAAAATGAAAGACAAAAATACACCTTTCTTTACAATTATATAATAACACAATGAAGGGATGTATAAGAACAGAAGCACGTTATATGCATAAAAAAAACAGGCATATAGACAAAGCACATTAGCAAAAATTAAAGACAAAAATACGAAAACTTACCGTAGCACAATAACACAATGACAGTATGCATAAGAACAGATCCACGTCATATGTATCAAAGCTATATCAGATTGATATTAATAAAAAAAAAGTTAACCATTTGTTTTGTCGGGTTGTTTGATACATGTCCCAGCTAAAAGACACAAGGAGGGAGTTTGGTTCTTTATACAAAAAAGTTAACAGTACAATGTAATTGTTTGGGATAATTCCTTCCCTGAACAGAAATCAGTAAATTGGCCAAACATTCAAAGGATGTGAACTAATGTAGTTGTATGAGCTCAATTCAGTCACAAATTTAAGTAGCGTTACTTCTTGAAAATTTATCTACGGTAAACTAATAGGCTGCAATTAATGGTTCAATTAATTCAATGTTGATAATTATGTTTTTTCAACTAAAAAAACAACCTCAAAATTACAGCATTTAGGCATTTCAAATGCTTTTCTGTATTTTATTCTTTAGAAAGGTGTGTTTCAAGCTAGTCACATTATATTATCAGTGACGTGTATTACATTTGTGCAATATGAGTGATTCACTAGTTGAGCAGGATCAGCGTGTTATATTCTAAAGCAGCCTGGGTTGTCTGCTCTTTTTGGTAGGTTATGTGATACTCAGCATTGATAAGTTTTTGTGTAGTCTTTTGCTATGTTGTTTGGTGTCTGTTTTTCATTGTTGTGTGTGTTTTCTACGATTAAGAATTTAAAGTGGCCCGTGGTATTTTCCGTTTGGTTTTTTTTAAAACGCACATAAATGCAGATCATGCTTTATGCTTACCTCAGACTTGGTCTGTCGAGAAACTGTTTCAGATATCATAAATATTCTTTTCAGAGTTTCTGTAAAACTGTCGGTGGCAAACTGATTGAAGTTGACAGCTATAGAGAATTCAATGAGATCATTAGAATAGCAATAAACAAACGTAAGATTTGTACCATTTAATTTAACTGAGGAGGTTTGAAAACAATATATTACTTGATCAAGTGAAAATCATTATCAGTTTGCAAAAGAAAAACATTTATATATCTAATTAGTTATCAAAGCTACCAGGAGTATAATTTAATACGCCAGACGCGCGTTTCGTCTTCATAAGACTCATCAGTGACGCTCAGATCAGAATAGTTATAAGGCCAAACAAGTACAAAGTTGAAGAGCATTAAGGACCCAAAATTCCAAAAAGTTGTGCCAAATACGATTAAGGTAATCTATTCCTGGAATAAGAAAATTCTTTTCGAAAAATTCAAAGTTTTGTAACAGGAAATTTATAAATGCACTAAATAATAATAATAATATATGATGATGATAATTTTTATAAAGAAAAATTCTATTCTGATATTTGTGTGCTTCTTTTGTTGTTACTAGATAAACGTCTATTGAAGCATCTATCATGCAAGAGCAGAACGAGAAGACATCATCACATTATACGCATCGTTAAATTTTAATTAAATGTTGGTTGGTTGAAAGATAAACTCTAAAGCAATACTATAACATAATAGATTACGAATACAAAGATTATATAAACCTTAAATTTGACTCATATATACAAGTAGTGGCAATAGAATATTTCGATTAGCTTTCTCACATAGACCTATCTTTGCAACGATATAAGCAGTGACTCCCAAAAATAATAAGAATAAAAAGTTAACTGAACAAAGCAACAAAACGTCACTTCTTTTATCTATTGTGTCGGTTTGTTTTGTTCATATATCGTTTTCAAAATAATGGAATTTTATTTGACTGTCATACAAGTGTGAAGTTTAGCTAGCTAGAAAACCCCAGGTTAGGGGGAGGGTTGGGATCCCGCTAACATGTTTAACCTCGCCACATTATTTATGTATGTGCCTGTCCCAAGTCAGGAGCCTGTAATGCAGTGGTTGTTGTTTGTTTATGTGTTATATATTTGTTTTTCGTTCATTTTTTTTACAAAGATAAGGCCGTTAGTTTTCTCGTTTGAATTGTTTGAAGGCCGTACGGTGACCTATAGTTGTTAATGTTTTCATTTTGGTCTTTTGTGGATAGTTGTCTCATTGGCAATAATACCACATCTTCTTTTTTTATATTAGTCAACCATTTTCTACATAAGAAAATGCCTGAACCAAGTCAGAAATATGACAGTTGTTATCCATTCGTTTGATGTGCTTGAGCTTTTGATTTTGTCATTTCATAGACTTTCCGTTTTGAATTATTCTCGGAGTAAGGTACTTTTGTGATTTTACTTTTTGCTCAATATTGTTATTCCACAAAGCTGTTTTGTACTTCCAATAGAATCCTAATGGCATCATTAAAGCTATAAGTGCAATGTAAAATATGCGAAGCATGCATTGGAATGTTATTGATCATACAATGAATTGTAGGATTCCCGAATTTTTGGATTGGCATAACAGACTTGTACTATGAAGGTGTATGGCAGAAAGCTACAACACAAGCGAGACAATCTTATTTCAGATGGTATGCGGGAGAACCTAACTCTGATGGAGGAAAAGAAAATTGTGTGGAGGTGTATACTAAGCATGGTATGACATGGAATGATCAGTCATGTACAGATATAAACCCATTTATTTGCGAGAAGTGATATAACATTTCCTTCTTTTCCTAAAAAGATGTAGTTTTGAATATTAAATGTATTTACATATGAATATATGTTATGATCAATTCTTAACCCATGGCAAGTTAAAACAGAGTGATGAGTATAAAAGACAGATATGCATGAGGATACATCGTAACATTTAGACAGGTTCGTGATATAGGTGTATCTTTATGATGATTCTTTAACCAACTTGACAAGCATAAATTATAAACTACTTTTGCTCATTGTTGAAGACCGTACGGTGTTAAAATGCCTGTGTTATTTTCGTCTCTTATGGAAAGTAGTCTCATTGACAATCATACCACATCTTCTTTTTTTATAGGTCCTCTTTGCATGTTTTTTACCATTTATTACGAACCCATAACATATACAATCGATTAAAAAAAGCATTCGGCGATTGTTGATAGAAAGAATTGTTGCTCATTATTTTTCTGGTAATTGTGACCAAGTTTACTAGTTGTGACCTTGATACACAAGCTACTCATACAAAATCTAACATAAATCATGCGAATATCTCTGTTCGAATATCTCTGCTATTTTATTTGACTTTCAAAATACCGCCTGCCTTTCACGTTTAGTATCTTGTATGTCCATCACGATTTTCCATGTCACAATTAAGCAATGCAATTGCCGGATTTTTATCAAGAAGAGTAATGTTAGATCACTTGTTACTCTTTCTGTGAATAAACTCATCATAGATACCAGGATTAAAATTTTGTATTTGCGCCTATCAGTGACGCTCGAATCCCAAAATGTAAAAAAAAAACAAAAAAAATACGAAGTTGAAGAGCATTGAAAACCAAAAATTCCTAAACATTTTGTCAAATACAGCTACGGTAGTCTATTCCTGAAGTGGAAAAGCTTAAGTTTTTCAACAATTCAATGTTTTGTAACCAGTTAATATATATAATTACGATCATATATGCATATCAATGATAATTCATGTCAACACATGGGTGTTGACTACTTGGCTGGTGATACCCTTGCGGAATTTAAACTCCACCAGCAGTGGCATCGACCCAGTGGTTTTAAATAAACTCATTATAGATACCAGGAGTTAAATGAAGAGCATTATAAGTATACTGAAAAACAAGAATTCAATACCATTAATGTCCTATAGATTAGGATAAAATAAAGATTTTTTTTTTAAATAAAGTCATTTGTACATGTGATTTATTATACAAATTAGCATAATAAAACTTTTTCATATGACTTTAAAGTAACTTATTGTGTTTCCCTCGGTTTAAGTTTGTAACCGGGATTTGTTTTCTCTCAATCGATTTATGACTTTCGAACAGCGGCATACTACTGTTGTCTTCATTTATTGTATGAATTGTTTTAGAAAAAAGGGGTAATATGCATAAACATAACTTCAGTGTTTTTGATAATTATTTGATAGAATGTTTATTTCGAATTTCTGTTCTATAGCAATACAATCCTTTCTTAACATCTTTTTCATTTTGTATCGATCACTGATTCTTCAAAAAAGTAGATTCACAAATTAGAACACAAAATTATATAGTATAACACGAAATTCGTAATCGTTGTAAGAAACGATATCTTTTTTAACCCAGTAAGGAAACTTTTTAGATATATGTTGTGCATTCGATAATTCGATAATACATGCCCCGGATCAAGTGAAAAGCTGGACACAACACAACACTCTTCAAGAATTCATAAATTCACGGCTAAATTTGAGTGTGCACTATTCAAGGTTCTATTAAAACACAGTTTTACCTTATTTCATATTTAATGCATATGCTAAAAAAAAAAGTCACTTGTGATACTATTAATGACAAGTATAACCAAAGTATGCACTTTTTAGCACGCAATGTAAAGGTTCTTTACCATAAAAAATTGTTATATAATTAATTTATAAAGTTTATGGCTACGATATTTTTAGTGGTACCTACCGCAAACTGGTCTGGTGTCGTACCATGTCGTCTAACTCGGCGCCGTATAGATGTGCAACTCATGGCTTGTATTATATCTTACCCGAGTTATGTTTTACTATTTACCGTAAAACGGCATGAGAGAAAACAGCTTTCATTATGTTCTTATTTCTCTCTTCTTTTTCTTATACACTGTATGATTTTTATTTGATTTTTATATTATATTAAAACTATAAACTAACCTCTCTACCCGACATGCTGTTCGTCGTGATGTCGTAAATCAGTCTACATTTTGTCATTAATGAACTTCACATTACAATTCGGAGTATATTTTGAACCATCATGTAAAATTTCAAACGACAATTCGTCACATAAATAAACTGTCTTCATTTGATCCATGAAATTCAATATTAAGAAACCCCGTGTTGAAGTGGAGACCGATGGCGATGAAATAAGCCATTTATCTTTAATTGATAATCTCTTTTATAATAAACAGTCAGTGTACAAAATGATTTAAATAAAAAGGCATACTTCTCATAACTGTAATAAAAGTATTAATTATTCTATTAGTCGTAGGGTATTTCAGTCGCCTACGAATTGTATTTTCTACATTGTCATACGCAATCTTTTTACATTCTGAAGCAGAAAATTTATGATAAAAAAATGTTTTTGTATGAATTGTGTATAAGTTCTGTTCTTTTAGGCATACTCTGTTTCAACACTCGATTTTTTTTTAATTTAAAGCCAGGAATATATTTCCATAGCTATGTTTGGTTATATCTTTCTGAAGTTTTGTCCTCAGTGTTTTAATACTTTATTTTGGCCTTTTCGATTTTTTTTAATACAGCGTCATTGATGAGTCTTTTGTAGACAAAACGCGCGCGAAAATAATCCATTACATATCTAAAATATCACTGGTCAATTACAAGTTGTTTAATCAATGTTTATACAGTATAATACTGTGTTTCTTATTGAAAACATAAGTGTTAAATTTAGAGGTAGACTTTTTCAACAAATTGTCGGGAATCCTATGGGAACGGACTGTGCACCTTTCCTTGTCGACCTCTTCTGATTTCGATATGAATCGGGGCTCTTCAGACACTTCAAAAACAGAAGATCAAAGAAGCCAGATGATTTAATTTCACATACAGATATTGATGATGTTTTTTTTCCATCATCAATCTAAACTTTTCTGATTGGGTTTCCTATTTATATATCCCTTAGAAGTAGAAATTAAAGAAACAGTAGATAAGGGGTTCATCCGCCTCATTTTTAGACTTATACTTCGAACTTGACATACACAGTTATCTCAATACCACAATCTATGACAAACAAGACGATTTAATTTTGAAATTGTCAATTTCATCCACCTTAGTAGCAATATACGAACTTCACCTGCATATGGGATATACATTTTCTAACTTTTTCGGTACACAAGAGCTTGCAGCTCCTACTCAGACATTGTAAAACGTCACCAGTGTCTGAGCAGAAATTTGATGAACTAGGGGTATGTCAAAGAACGTGTCGTCCTTTTTCTGAAAAAGTTCATCGGATGGTACCAAGACCTTGTTGATAAATATTCCGTTCAACTTCGCAAACAATACACGATGGTCTTGAAGTATAGATTCTGGGTACTGCTGTTGTTTATCATCATTAAAACGTATTATAGTATTTGTTTATGTGTCTTTATGAATATAACTTTCAATGCTTAGTCAGTTTTTGGTGATATCAATTTAACGTGTCTCTGTACATCACGTCATTGTGTTATTGTTCCATGATATTTTTTGTTTTCTTGTCTTTCATTTTCTGCATATGTGCTTTGTCATTATGCCGTTTTAAGTTTCTTTGATACATATGACGTGGCTCGGTACTTATACACCGCGTCATTATGCTATTGTTCTATGATAATTCTTTCGTGTTCTTGTCTTTCATTTTAAGCTAGTAATGTGCTTTATCATTATGGGTTTTTTTTGTGTTTCTTTGATACATATGACGTGGCTCTGTACTTATACATCCAGTTGCTATTGAAAACAAATATTTCTTGTCTGTCTTTTTTGCTAATGTGCTTTGTATATATGCCTTTAGGTGCTTCTTTGTAACATATTTGATTGTTTTATAGAGATTAAGATTATAACATAATGTTGACTGCTGTATCCAAATTTTCACCTATTATGTCTGTTTGTTTTGTTCACACATTGTTGTCAATAAAATGAAATTTGATGCGACTGTCATACAAGTCAGAGGTTAAGCTAGCGAAAAAACACAGGTTTAATTCATCATTTTCTACATAGGAAAATCCTGTAAAGATTCAGAAATAGGAAAGTTGTTATCCGTTCGTTTGATGTATTTGAGTTTTTGATTCTGCCATTTGATTAAGGACTTTCCGTTTTGAATTTTCCTAGGAGTTCAGTTTTTTTTTTTTGTTGTTGTTATTGGTTTTGGTAGGCGGCTTACTTATGTAGTAATGTTTTGTGATTTTACTTTTTGTTACCACAAGTTGTCCTCCTATTCCCACCTGATATTTTAACTTGTCTTACCAGATTTATAAAAAGTGGGATAAGGAGGAATGAACTTTCTATCATTGTAGAACAGTTGTTAATTTTAGAAGTATTATTTGCTTTTATCTTTTAACCTTAACGTTCATTTTAGAATAGAGTATTTGCTTTGTTTAATGTCATATTCTAACGGTTTTTTAAACAATGGAAGCATGCTGTAGAATACTTTACATATTTGAATACTATTTCAGAATTACGACATGCACATGTAAAAAATTAGTAATCATTGCTTTATTAACTTGTTTTTCTTTCTTTAAAATTGTTAATTCAAATATTTGACTTGTTTATGTTTGTGAACTTGCAAGTAAATGGAAACTTAAGAAACATAAATCTGTTGATTCAGGATTGTAAAAGTCTGGATATGTGCTGACGATATATATCATGAAATGTATATTCTGAACCGAAATAGCTATTTTTCGTTGTTAAAAGTAAAGGTTATTTTCAAAATAATTTTAATAATTTTATATCGATGTGATGGAAAAAGTAAAATATCAAATTTACCGAACTACGAGCAAATTCGAAAAGAAAATTCCACAATTAAATGGTAAAATCAATAGCTCAATAGCTCAAACGAACAGAAAACAACTGTCATATTCCTGTATTGGGATAAACATTTTCTAATGTAGAAAATGGTGAAATAAACCTGGTTCATAACTAGCTAAACCTCTCACTTGTATGGCAGTTGCAAAACAATACATTATATTGACAACGATGTGTGAACAAAACAAACAGACATAATAGGTAAAAATGTCAAAATAGGGGTACCGCTGTCAAGATGGTGTTATAATCTTAATTACTATAGAAACTAACAAAAAGGAAAAAAAAAGAAAACAATGCATATAGAAAAAAACATAAACAAAACCGAAAAACAAGAATACAAAAATGTACCATAGCACAATAACACAAAGACGGGTGAATAAATACCATGATGAAGAAGTATATTGGGTTTTGATTTGCATTGGTTTTTTCTGGTGGCTTTTTTTTGTTATTGTAAATACTCATCTGAACAAGAAATATATGTTCAAAGTCTAATCTTCATGTTATTGTTTGAAACCTCTTGTACTTTTTAACCCTGATACAAACAATAGATATTATAAGTTATCTACGTTCATATCCGTAGATATGGATATTTTAACACCCTGAAGTACGCAAGTACACCATGAGGCGTAGCCGAAGGGTGTACAGGGTACTGAAGGGTGTTTAAATATCCATATCTACGGATATGAACGTAGATAACGAATTTATCCCCGGTCTTAGTCCGAATCGGACGAGTTTAATGGAAATTCGGGTACAAAGTGTAACGTGAAAACAACGTTTTTTTCATTATCTAAAAAAGTTTTATGGAAATTTGGAAATTTTACATAGTTTCTACGGGGTGTAGGATACTACCTTTGGTAGAACCCTACAGGTAGTCAAATATAAGACAAGGAAACTGGATTGTGTCAAATTTGGCGCTCAATGTTGTGAGAGTTACGTCATAGATGGTGTGACGTCAACGTGGGTCATTTGCATAGCTACGTCAGTAGTCCCATTCCTTGAAAATTTGGCAGTCAAGTGATGCATTTAATAGAATGAGTGTAAATGATCGGCATAATAGAACAAAATCGTAAATGAATTAAATATTTAATTATAAACATCATGGATAATCTACAGAATTCAATATTTCACAAGGAGCAATCATGGAACTAAGGAAAACTTGCGTGAAGTTCCCCGGGATAATGGTTAGCAACGTCCGGGGATATGGGTTAGCAACACCCAGGGGCTATGGGTTTTGTAAAGACGTGCGTTAACCAATCAAAATCCTAGGTATATACTAAGCCGGGGATAATGTATTTTTAACGTAATTTATATTTTGGAATTGCACATAACTATTTCTTTCTCTGACAGTTTAAATCTTTTTTTTTTTACATTTAATGGATTGAATGTATACTGATTGACATTTTATTCTTGGAAAACATAGTTTATTCCATAGTTGGAATGTCTTTTGAACTAGCTGACAGAAGTTGCGAGTACTCTTAGACTGGTAGTGCTTTTTGGTTTTTGTAAATTTATTATTTATTGACTCGGGATATATTTTTTTCATATATTTTGGTGTTACCACTTTCATAGTTTTTGAGTGCTCAATTTTTTTTAACCACGGCTTTATGTTCCGGTCCCTATCCAGATGCCTTTAATTCCGCGGTTGTCGTTTTTGGATGAATAGTTGTTGTTGTTGGTTGATAATTATTTTATTTTTTTGGTTGATATTATTAGCATAAATCAGGCCTTTGGTTTTATCTATTGTTTTGTTTTACATTTTGGCATGGCGGGACCTTTTGTAGCTTACTATATGCATGGTATAAGTTTTTCTTATTGTCGAAGGACGTACAATGCATTTTTATATGTGTACATCATCGTCCTGGTATCATGATGACAGTTGGCAATCAAATAACACTTTTGTTATGTTTATAACCATACAAGACAAGCAAAATCGAAAATCAAACAAACAGAACACAAAATAGAAGGAAAAAAATCTCATAATATGTCAGATACAGTATAGCTGTGTCTGTATTTAGTCAGGAATATCACAGTTGTTTTCAATTCGTTAGATGTGTTTGAGATTTTGATTTCAAGGGACTGTCCGTTTTATGTTCCCTAGCAGCATCATTGTGGTGATAAATGTATATTTAATTATCTTTGAAAAAAGAAAGAGGTGTGGTTTGATTGTCAATGAGGCAACGATCCACGACTCCAAATGACGTGAATACAAGCAATTATAAAAATCATACCATATGGATCCGAGATCTTAATCTCATTACGATAAACTATGTAGTTCAGTCGCATAATCTGATCTATCTGTATATTTATAGTTTCAGTAAAGTCATGAAACAAAATTGTCATGTGTCCCGTGGTTGTCTAACTGTTTGTATTTTTTTGATTTTTTAGATTTAGGATGTTTGGTAAGTTTTTTTGCTTAGATTTTTTTTTTCATGTTATTGTTTTCGTCAAAACAGATATAAAACGTTGTCGATATTTAACTAATATGCCGTTCAAACATTGAAAGTGACTTCATTGAATATGCCTTGATGTTCAAACTAACGTTTGCTACTTGTTTGGTGCATTGGTGTGGTTTTGATATGGAGAACGGCAAAAATTTTTGTTTCTTTCCATTTGTTTTTGTTTTCAAGTAGATTTGTAAACAAATACATCATATCCTCTTTTCTATTGGTTTCAGATCTACGAATGATAAAACAGAAATTAATAGTTTTGATGAAAATATTTCAGCAAAACTAGCTTTGTAGAATGACGTTGCTAATGCTAGACTGTTACCTAATCACTCCACGGGTGTCAATTCAGTCAGACTGGAAAATGCACGTTGGATTCAAGCAACGCTTCATCTTTAAATAGATGTGATAGATACCTGATACCAACATATAATGCACATGTCTCATGTTTGTTTTTAGAGGGAAAGCAGACAAACACTATCACCATAAGTAACTATAAGAGACAAGACTAAAGAAGACGTCTAAAATCTTTATTTCACCAATAAAACATACAACAATTGTAATTGTGTAATAAAAACAATAAATTAAATATTCATTTAACAGAGCACAAACAACACTGTGCAACTTGTATTGTCATTTAAATTATATGTCATTCTAATTTTAAAAGAAATAATAATATATCAAATATTTCAACACATGCTTTAACATTCATGCAATGTAACTTGTCGGGTACTATTCATATGTGAGAATAAATTATATCACAAACAGCCTAAAATGTCTTCATTCAGAATTATTGAATTTCCAACTCCCATAAAAATATTTCAATTGTTCTGCAAGATTAAATGTTTACATCAATGCAATCTTCACGAATGTTAGTTGTAACACTCTGGTGGAAATCAGCTCGTGGTCCTCGAGTCGAATGTTCATCAATTATATCATCTTTTGTGAGGGAAAGGGGTTCAGGGGTCTTTCGGATGTTATCATTGTCTTCCGATTCCGATAAATTGTCATTAATGTGCTCAACATCAATATAAGATTGACTATTTTCACCATCCTCGTCATCGCCTCGGAGACGTTCATGAATGCGCTTGTGCCTTTCCAGATTACTTTTGTGACTTGTTGCATAATCACAGTGTGGGCAAGAGTAGTCTTTTTGACCACTGTGTACAGATAAATGCCTTTTCAACAACGCTTTTCGACAAAAACGTCGTCCGCAAAACGCACATGAATACCCGTTGTGATGGAAGATCATTATATGTTCTCTTAATGATGCTTTTGTCGTAAAGTTGACACCACAGCATTCTAAAACTTTTTCACAAGCCTGGTGCATAGTTGATATATGTCTCTTCAAATTGTTTCTTCGGTCTGTGACGTATCGACAATGTGGACACGGAAACAACTTTCCCCGAAATGTATTGCATACCAACATAGCCAACTCTAAATAATTTCTGTTAATAAATGGAGATTTCACTTTGGACAAATCTGTTGGAAAGCCTGGCGGAGTTGCGAAATTGTGATATTGGGCAAGTGTCAGTTGCTTTAGTTCGTTTGATGCTGTATTTTGAAATGGATACAATGCAGTTGGATACTGAAGGACTGTAGATGGTAAGGATGCCGTACTAGAAGAAGATCCGGTAGGAAGAGGTATATTTGGGAATGGTGACATATACGGTGCTGCCATTGCTCTGAGGGAAACACTAGTTAAACTAGATCGTATGTCAGGATTTCCGAGCGTATGCATACTTTCTCGTGGTTTAGGGATTGGATTTCGAATTGCAGGCATAGATGTCGGAATGCAATTGGTCTGTAAAGATCTGCTATATTCAGTTGGTAGTATTGAATTATCATCGCAGACGGGAGGCCCACTGTAAAATAAAGTCCATATTTAATATAAATATATTAACAATTTGTTGAATGAAATACATAACACTGTAAGCCGTACATTTGTTAAACTGTTGACGAAATTCCTAGACAGAATGCACTTAAAACAAAACATATGATTGACAAAGGAAGTTTTATAAGATAAAAAGTTGAAATAATATATGTTTTTTTGTTAATTTTGTTTATATTATAATTTCGTTCGACAAGCTGCTTCATTACAAATTGTTTTTAAAAATGTATTAGCTGTTGGAGATTATCATCGAAAATCTTGGAACTTGGTGCTTGAGAGATGATTAACTGGTGTCGAAGTTTAAAACTACTGACCAACATCTTTTTGCTAAATAAAATTCCAGCAATATTTAATTTGAGAAAGACGAATTTAACTAAAATGATATATATAAAGATTTTGATAAATCTGGGTTCTGTGGATTTTTAGTTTGCTTATCATTTAGTGATCAGTGAATCGGTTTCTGGATATTTAGGCGAAGAGGCATATATAGTCGAGTTATTCATATTCATTTTAATAATAAACTCATGAAAGATACCAGGTTTTAAATTTTAAGCGCCAGAAGCGCGTTTCGACTACAAATCTCATCTGTGGCGCTCGAAGTAAAAAGGTTTAGAAGGCCAAATTAGTTTCAGTATGAACTGCTTTAAAACACAATATAAATAATCCAGAAATTTATTCAACTTAAGATTTGCTCATGTTTTGATGTTTTAATAATAACTAAAAAAAAGTCCGCGAACAAAAATGATAGTAAAATTTTGTTTTAATTCTCAAAAATGCCAACATGTACTTGATAAAAGTTAAAGCAGATTGATAGTACCATTTCAAAAGAACCAATAGGACAAATTTACAAAATTAAATTGTTCATACGATTGGTCGTAATGTATAGTGTATACTTCAAGGATTTCAATGGCTGCAAAACTAATTAAAAAAATAAACAGATTAATTCTAAAATATTAACAATGTAACATTTAATATATAAAACTAAATGTCACTGTACTTTGAAACAATAATATGCATATATATATATGTGTATAAAATAATCATACTAAAGACTTTACCGTCTTTTACATATTATATTTCATGCAATATGGGTCTAATAATGCACTTCATCGACATATATTTAGTAATACATAATGTTTTTGTAAACATTTTCAGACATCAGATGTTAAATTGTCTGTGGTAATAAAAGGCAGTGAAAGGTTGATTAGCCTTACTACAATGACTGGAAAATACAAAATACAAATCCATTGGAATCAATCGAAACATGAATTGACAATTTAACAGTTATACTGTAAGAATAACTATTCAGTATCTGATAATCATTGATAGAGGGCTCTCTATGGTGCAATCAGTCAGCACTCAGTGTAACCAATATAAAATCAATGAACAAATACAATGTTAGTTCAACACCAAAAGAAACATGGAAAAATAAAGTTAAATACTAAGAAACTGCATTTGATGTTCAAACTATGGTCTCATATCATTTATTATTTTTAAAATAATTATTATTATTACTTTATTATTATTATTATTATTATTATTATTATTATTATTATTATTATTATTATTATTATTATTATTATTATTATTATTGTTATTATTATTCTTATTATTATTATTATTAATGAAGCTACTGTAATTTTCAAATACATAATAGTCAACAGAGGTAATGATACCCCAGTTCGAACTCAAATTTACAATAAATATAATAAATCTGAAATCTGTTAAACTACTAAATGAAAATATTCAATTGCAAAGCGAGTGCACATGATTCAAACATTCCAAAGCACTAGTCTCTGACTTTTTTTTTATAGATTTTTTTTTTTATTTCAGAGTCAAATGCCTATTATACTAAGTCGTGAAATCAAATTGAGAGAATGTTATTCATTAAAGGCTGTTTTTGTATTTTTTTTCTTTGCCTAACCGGCTACCAACATCGGCAATGATACCAGAGAAAAAGAATCTATGTTTTTTTTTATAAGATTATACTTTGATTTCAAGTTTTAAGCCGGTTTTTTTATTTTCAAAAAAAAAAAAAAAAAAAAATCTTGTGTCGTTTCTTTTTCTTAAATTAGTAATGCAGCTTCTGTGAAGTTTTTTTTATATTACACTCTTTACTAATAAACACCATTAAAAAATGTATCGTGTTTGAAAAAATCTATAAAAACCCTATCAACAAACAAACCACATACAAAGGGACTGAATGTTTTAACATAAAAACAAATATTTTGTAAATTTTTCAAATTCTATTATACCTCTAAATCATGCAATCTTATCTTTCTTCAATAATTGTAACAATACGACGATAGGCTCAAATAAAAATATAATTCCATTCAACAGGAAAAGAATTTCAAAAAACAAGTTCATGTTAGAAGAAAATAGCTTCACTTAAAAAGTAAGACCTAGTCGGCAACAAATAAAATTAAATGTAATTATATTTCTATTTAAATCTATTTTCAAACAATAATGGTTAATAATCAATATAACATTGATGAAGAAATAATACAAGACTAGAAATTTTATGTAATCCTTCAAAGTAGCAGAATCTATCAAGATAAATTACACATAATGAGTTTGATAATAATTGAACGGAAAATAGAAATATTAGGAGGGCGCTTTTCCTAGCTTGAAGTCCGGATACGAATAGTCATGTAATTATTTCACTTTGGCAAGCAGAAGGAAGACCGTTGATAGCAATCGCGTGTGTTGAAATTAAATGATTATGATATCTTTTTATTTACTGACATTAGTTTGCCATTCCGACCGGATTAGCTCAGGTAACATAATAACAAAAAGGTCCGTATTTGGTTCGGATAATATCTTTAATTGTTGTCTCCTGCTATCGGAAATGAGGTAGTTCATGCCATTGCAAAAAGATTTTCAAATGATGTTTTAATGTTAAGTGGTTAAATTCAGTGCGATCTTGCTGTTTGGGGCTATTGAAAATACAACTTTTGAAATTGATAAATAATTAATGGATCAAAATACAGTTTATGCGATTAATTTTCTTTATAAGTTAGGATATAATAACATTTAAACTGTTACTGTTGAAAGGTGCACTCTCACTGAGATAATTGTTGACAATAGAATTCAATTTAGTTGTTAACGTTTTTAAAACGAGCACCATCATCTTCTCAAGAGAGCTTATGTCATATCATAAACAAAGCATAGAGAAGGGGCATCCGTTAAGCCGTAAACTTTGAATAGCTAGAACAATACGAAACAGTGGTTCTACTGAATATTTTAATTACGAATAATAGTTTGCTATATTGAAGCAAACCTTGCTAGATTTATAGGTTATTTAATATAGCATTTTCGATATGGGTTCTGGGAGCTTATTCACGAAGCATCCGTTAACTAACGGACCCGTTAACTTAACGGAGACGTTAACGGGTACGTCCGTTAAATTTAACGTAGTATTCACAAACGTTTGCGTTAACATTGTGATAACGGGTGCGCTATTAACGTATCATTCCGAGACCCCATATTAGATTGGGGTGTTTCCCCCATTGAAATAGCCGTGCAAGCTGATATCAGTCCGCTGGTCTAACACATGTTTTTCTCCATTTTATGCAGTATTAGAATGCCAAAAAAATATTGTCATTAAACTTAAATATCTTGTAACATAATTTTTGTAAAAGGTTTGTCTGTCCTTGTTGAATATTTTTTTTCAAACGGCAGCTTTGTTTCAATTTAATTCCTGCTTATCATTATCGCTTTTAAAATAATTTTAATATTATTACATCACATTTGAAAATATGTTGTATGTTCTTTTAAAAAATAAAAAATAAATTAATCATGTTCAAAGATATAAAATAAAAATAAAATATTATATACTTTTTATAAACTACAGACCTAATAACGAATACATCCATTCTTTGATAGTTTTATAAATTTATTAAAAGTGGAAAAGAATGATGTTCAGAGAAAAGTAAAATGTGAATGCTACCTTTTATTTACGGAACCCCTGGTGAGGTGTTCAATATAACGGACGATGATACACACTGTCACAGATGGTTTACTAAATTGAATTTTCATTTCAATGTAAAATGTTTCATCGAGAATTTATCAAACACAATTTCTCAGTACGTTTGTGAGTTATAAAAATGAAATAAAGTTTAATGTAATTACAACAATTTTTCTCTTAACGTCATCTTGCTGTTTAGCGTTTTTATCTTCGTATAGTGTTAGGTTTTGTTAAATAAAGTAACACTCCAGGAGATTTGGTTTTACCATTGAACAGTGTAATAAGGAAGGCAACAGATTTTGGCATAAAATTTGTAAAATGAGAAATCAAAAGGAATACACGATTGGTGAATGGCTTTGCTTTTATCAGTTTTAGTATTCTAATATCAAGTTTAGGTGAATTCATCAGCAATAAAACAGAAACCCATCAACAATATGAAAGAGGTGATATTGTAAATAAACTTTTAAATTTTACTGTTTGAAATATAAGAAAAATAACAAAAATACTCAGTTTACAAAATATATTGAAAAAAAAAAATAATAATATAACAATTAGAGTATTTTTCTTATAAAATCGTCTCACAGTACACTCGATATTAATAATAAAATTTGGTATTTGTGTTCTTTCTTTTTCTGTATTATTTTATCTTTCCTTTTTCTTAAGGCCGTGTATCGTCTGTACTTTTTCGACATTCGATTTTGATCGCTCTATTGATATCTTCATACGTATTCTTGTTGTAAGGGTCTGGATGTTTTTTTTTATTCATTAATTTTCTAGACCATTTTTCTCTTTTTTCCCCCCTCTATTTTGCTTATTTTTCTCTGTTCCTTATAGTTTAACACTTCTATTGTTTGCCCCTTATTTGGCACTTTGTGCTTATTATTCTCTATTTTGTAAACCCCTTCCAAATTCTCTGTTGATAACTTTCAAGCGACTCTCCTCATTGAGGTTACTACATTGTACATTTGTAAATATCTGTAACAGTTATATCAAGGCTGGGACTATTATACTAAGTATAAGGTTGCAATATTTGAATATTTTCTGATTTGAGCATCCCCCGCTGAAATCAAATTAATTTTTTTTCTACGGTTTAATCAAATACTTTTCACTTACACTATCAATAAAAAAAATCTGTTGTTATATATATACTTCATACTACATTATCCAGAAAAGTCATTCATTTTTCTTGAGTGACATTATCCAACTAACCGTTGTAACAACCTTTCAGCTTGTTTCATGTAGTAGCAAGCACATTTTTCACGCACAGGTATGCAGGTTTAATTTATTTCCATACCTGCGGTTTATTGATTGTAGCTGCAATTTTGTTATTTGTTTTAGTTTTACGACTTTTGGTCTAGATGGGGGTAAGAGAGGGAGTGAGCTTTAGCATGTATAAAAAATAAAATCACAAAAATACTGAACTCCGAGGAAAATTCAAAACGGAAATCCCTAATCAAATGGCAAAATCAAATGATTTTTTCAATCGGGTAACAAACTAAAACTGAGGGAAACGCATTAAATATAAGAGGAGAACAACGACACAACATTAAAATGTAGCACACACAGAAACGGACTAAGCATTAGACAAAATCCTATGAGAATAACAAATATAACATCAAAACTAAATACATGATTGGCAAAATAGTCAAAATATGGTTACAGCAGTTATCACTGTCTTACAATCTCAAAACAAACAAACATTTACAAAAAGCATCTATAATATTTTCACATTTTGTGTCTGTATCAAGTCAGACTAGCTGTACAATATGTTTGTGTTGTTTTTGCCTTTTTCTGTTTCTTTCATTTTTGTTTTTGTTTTTATACTGTGTAGTATTTTGGCAATTCCTGTTATTCCTTTTATGTAATATTCAGCCTTATTTATTGAGAATATCTACGGGTAAATATTGCAGATAGTGCAGGAAAGTTTGCCTTGCAAGGCCACTTACAAATTCTTAAAACAACAATGTTGGAAGGATTAACACATTTTCTCTATATACAAAAGACATCTGATATAATGCCCGGATTCGTACAAATAATAAAAACGTGGCGGTGTATTTATACCTCCCGTACATCCAAAAGATCGTTCATACACACTTTTACTTAAAACTTTCTTGGAACCTGAATTTTCAATATTGATTACGATTTCTAACAGGCTAAATTTATATGAAAATATATACCATGTAGTTGTTACAGATAACTACAGAAATTGTATAATAGTAAATTAAACTATACATCCACAAATATGAATTGAAATTCTTTTTTATAGAGTTCACGTTATTTTGATTGTTAGCAATGGTGGAGAGAACAACACGCAAAACCCTAAATATGTTCTATATAAATAGTGAATGAAATGAACATACCACAAAAAATCAAAATATTGACCCTACCATCAAATACATTTCTACATGAATTAGGCCGTTAGTTTTCTCGTTTATATAATTTTGAATTTGTCATTTCGGGGACTTTTATAGCTAACTATGTAGTATGGGCTTTTCTCATTGTTGAAGGTCGTATGGTTGTTAATTTCTGTTTCTTTTGGTCTCTCCTTTTTATTAGTGAACAGAAAACATAAAAAAAATTATTTAGACAGCAAAAACTATACTAAGGATATTCCTACCTTGGTTAAGTATTCTTGAAAATGGTGCGGTTGTGTTATATTTTTGGCAGTACAAAATAAAAGTGGGCGGTAAAAATCAACAATGAAAATTAAATTAGCAATAGAAAAATTAATTCAGCTAGATAATTACAGAAAACTAAAACACATCTTCAAAAGAATAATACAATTTAACAACCAATCAATGAACACTTCATGTTGCTGAAAACAAGTTAAGAGTCCTACTTGATAAGAAAGTCATGCCCCCTTATATACTCTCATCTTGGTCACCTTTCCTGAATGTATTTAAACATTTTTTTTTCTTCGTTAAACCAAAATAAAAAGCCGTCCGACTCGAAACCAATTGCAAGAGCTATGACAAGGGCTACTCAAACTGCGTCCATATCACGACCCTCCTCACAAATCATCCTATTGTGAATTCTATATTGAAGTAACATTTAAATCAAAGATGAAAGACTAATTTTCAAAGCATTTATAACAGTGACTGTTTTTAAAAGTCATTAACTCTTTCTTGAAATTCACAGTATCACAGTTTTATGTTTTACTTCTTTTAAATTGAGTTTTACTTTGCGTAGTGCTGTGTGGTTTTTTTCTACATTTATTTTGGCTAAAAGTATAGGGGGTGTATATATATAAATTATGTACCCTGATTTCTACTTGAGCGTCACACCGAGTCAGATTTTAACGTGCTATTTCACAAGGTTACAGTCCGAGCGAAGGCATGACACCCTATAGAGACAAATTATTCTAACTTTTGGTCAATCTTTCTCCTCACATTCATTATGACATATATTTGTATTGTGTTTCAACTTATATTAACTTATTAAATATCACATCAACATGTTTCTCGTCCTAAATATTTAATCAACTTGCCACTGGACGTTAAACAGCAATTCATCCATTTATCATTTTATAAACAAAAGCGGATAATTTGATAGAAGTATCATAGAAAGGCCTTTTTTTCGATCTTATAGTTAATGAATACCGGTTACTTCAGAGTATACTCCGAACTCGTGATACTAAACTATATGATATTCCTATAGATGTGAAGCCATTTTTCTAACAAGCCATTCGTCATTAAAGATTTTTTTATATTTGATTTAAAAAAAATAGTACAAAGTATCTATGGATTTTAGTATTTTTATTGTACGTTAAGATAGTAATTGATTATGAACCCTGGAAGTCTTTATAATTAGTCACTAGAAGACACCCGTGAAATCGCTGGTCCCTGACTGATTATGACCCGTGTATGAAGCAAATCCTAAATACACTGTTTGGTGGTGCGCCTGTCAGATGCAGAACGTACATATAAGGTATAGGTAACATGTGAATATACTATTGGTATCGGTGTCGGATTAAACACGGAACTTGTTAATTATTGGGAAAACAAAAGGGTCTGGAGTGGTGTAATTTTTAATCAGCACCATTGTCCTATATTAACTATATATAAAGTTGATTTTTTTTTATTTTTCGTTTTAATCCGATGACGGCTGACAAATTTTACTATTATAGATAAAAAAAAAAAAAGACCCAATACTATAGTATGAACGTTGCCAGTCTATACCTAAACCCGTAATCGGATCGTTCCCCTACACAAGCCGTATAGACAGTAAAATAAAATTGTACAATAGTAATTAAAATCAAAAAGATCGGTTTCTTTCCTCAAAGGAAATGAAACGGCGGGAATCGGCGAAAAACGCATACAGAATAGTAACAGAAATAGAATCGAAAACTTAAAAGATATCTTTGTCCTCTTGGTCTATCATAAAAGAACTGCAATTAGCTTGATCATTACTGGACCGTGTTTTCCCTACGAAACTGTTTTATACAAATACAATCAAAATCAATGTATACATGTCTGGGCAATTTCTTTATATGAAACAGTTTCGTAGGGGAAAAAGGGGGAAAATGTTCAGTTATCAATATTTCGGACTGCGTATCATTAGTGAGCAGTAGCTCACAGATTCACTTTTGTTTAGAGCAATAATTATATATATGGCTACTTCAATTTTTTAAAGGCGTCTTTTAGATTGTGAATTAATCTTTTTTGTATAATATATATTTTACAAAATAACGGAAGTTTTTCATTTATAATATTCTCAATAAAAATTGAATAATATGACTTACATTGGCCATGACATTTATTCCACTCGGACAGTGCTTAAATGTTACTATGACAAAAGTTTTAAAACAATTTCATGGCATTCTTTTTAAAACAAATTTAATCTATGGCCCATTTTAAAATTGTTGATTGTTAAAAAAAACTGCGCATGATAATTCATTCCAAAATAAATCCCTGCTGGATTGCCTTCATTAATTTAACCATAATTTGTTCGTCAGTATATAAAGATTATTCAGTTCACACAAAATTGATATTTATAAAATGATAAACATTATACATCAATATATATTTTATATCGATTTTAATAGATTCTTCCATTATTTGTTGAATTGAAATTTAATTGGTTTTGTAGAAACAGGTATTGGGTTTCGAGTTTGAATGATGTCTGTTCTATGAGCTCACCTGGATGACAAGTTGCACGCAGCGCAGTTGACGGCTACAATTGCCGTTGTGTATAGCAAATACCAGCTACTTCAATTACATCGCAGCTAGAAACTATCACAAAATAACAAATACCTTCAAAATTCTGAAAAGGACTAAACGATGAGCTAGGTGTGTAAAAACATATTAAAATCAATTAATCTTCAGGTATGCCACTGTTATGGCGATGACTGGAAAAACGCCACCACAAAGGATGATATTCTATTCATTTTGTGCTAAGTTATTAGTAACGCAAATAGAATGCATCAGTCCCTTTACAACAGGTTGAAACTATAAGAAAGCAAAACAATTGCATTACAGTTGACTTGCTGAAATCTATGTATCAGTAAATAGAGCCTGGATGTGCATCAAAATATAAATGGAATATAAATAAATGCTTGAGAACCAAGCGAAATCACATCGATATTCACGCGGATACATTGAAAAGATCAAGTCTTTTTCTATTATATTTTTTTCACGTTATATTATTCGTGAAGATGGAAAATTGTAGGTGAGAAGTAAGACAGTTGCGAGGTTTGTGTTATCTAAGGTAAGCGCGAAACACCGGCAAATAAATACTCTTCCAAAGTTGACAATAAAAAAAGCCAAAATGTTAAAACTTATCGTTTTAAAAAAAAATTGATTGTCTTTTATGTGTCATCATAAAGTCGTTTCATTTTTTGTAAACGAGATTTGCCGTATAAATAAGGTTTGAGCACTATAATTTTTATGAATGAAAGCAACATAGTATTTCAATAAACGAGGATAAGTAACAATTTAGTCTTTACCGATAATATCATTTCCACGGAACTATATAAAAGGGTTTATTATTCATCACAAAGAGGACGTATATTAATTTATTTATGTATTTAACAAATATTTTAAATTAATTAATTTATTTATTTATTTAATTTTCATTTAATTTTAATTTTTGATTTGTTTTGTTTTATTGTGCAAAGGTGACGACTCGTTCCAACGCTCTCGCCACCTTTGCTTTTTCTAATCTGTTTTTTTTTTTTTTTTGTATGATTTCAAGTATGTACTTATGCATCATATCATATGTTATATTGCTAGCCTAAATAATATATGCAAAAGTATTACCGAAAGACAAAAGATGCAAAGCTCCAAATGTAGAAATAACACTTTTGTTCTTATAAAAAAGAAGATGTGGTATGATTGCCAATGAGACAACTATCCTCAAAAGACCAAAATGACACAGACATTTACAACTATAGGTCACCGTACGGCCTTCAATAATATCTTACATTGATATTAAATTTAAAAAGGTTATTTGTATTTGTTATTCACTTTTCCTCATGATTTCCAAAATATTAAAACAATGCAAGTCTATGCAACGTTTCGTTCTTTCTTTTATCTAATCGAATATTACATGTAATTATAAATTACTGTTAATTGTTTAAATCAAAAGAATTGTTTTAAAACCATATGCACTTTTTGTTTGCGGGTATCTTCTAAGATATATTCCTACATTTTGTGTCGACTCATACATGTATACATTCTGTCTGTAAATCCTTTTTTTTTCTAATTCTTTAAATATTTGTAAATACCAAAATTTCTATTTCATATTAAAGTTCGTCCAATTCATATCATCAAAAAAATAACAAAAAAAAATAACAAAAATAACAAAAAAATTACAATTGAATAAGATAATAAAATTTTCATCCTAAGTGTCTCAATTTTTTTATTATTAATTTCATTTTCCTTTTTCAACATTATAATTTTTTTTTAAATGGCTTTTTTTGTAAATGCATATATATACCCCCTTTTAAAAAAATAATTATTGATTAAAATACATTTCAAAACTCTACAACTTTATCATATACTATAAATACTTTAATGTCCTAATTTATTTTTGTATGAAAACTCAATGAAATTTCCTTACCTTATGGGCATTCCAGGGAACATCATTTTCATTTCAACAAATTATAAGATTTTTCTATATAAAATTTCTCTGAATCTTATTCAAGATAAATTAAGTTATCAATTGCAATCTTTTAAATAAAAAGATGTTTTATATTATTAATATAATTGTGTGGTGGGAGTGTCTTAATATATCACATGATCCTTTTATCGATATCTAATTGGTTCTTTTGTGAGACACTTCTGTAAATTACCGGTTTCGGTTTTCATGACTATATAGAGCTCTCATATCACGTTGAAGAAAGAAATTGTTTACAGTAATTTTCGGAACAACATGTAAATTGACAGACTCAATTAAAACACAAAGACTAACTTTGATCAAAGGAAGACATCTTGGACAGAACAAAATTCAAGATAAGAACCGAAATGTTTAAGTCGTGATCTTTATTAAGTACGTACAAGCAAACGAAATTTGTTTTTCATTTACTTATAGAACGATTTTATATTTACGGTAAAGCTCCATAAACAATATTTTGTAGCCATCTTTAAGTGAAATATTATATGGTATCATTGTCAAGACCCCAGCGGGGAAAAGTAATTGGCATTCTATTAAATTAAATAAATACAGTTCAACTTTAGTTGTTTCCATTCGCCTCCTTTTGTTCGTGTATTTAAAGTCAATTCATGCTGACGAGACTCTAATTTTCAATTGTTGGCATCAACTTCCCATTCAAGTGCACCTACAGCGATAATTATCTACCAAATTTGAAAATAAAACGTTGAAGTGATATGGTACTCTGTCTATCGACAGCCTTGTAGGGTAATGATTGTCCATGTATTCATTGAAGTATCTCCCTAGCGCAGGTGAACGACGTCCATAGAAGGGTATCATGGTAAAATTATTCAAATAAAAAGTGGAATTCATCAGCGAATGCTCTAATTATCCTGATTGCTCCCTAGGTTCGTAAAAATAACATAGATTAATTTCAAATCTTAATTTTCACAAACTTGTCACTTTGTCAATGTATAGAGTCATCCTTTTTCCCACCCCTTCACAGCGCGTGCTTGCTAAGAGATATGCACGCGCGTAACCATGAATTTTTCATTGGTTTAGTTGCGTCTGAAATAATAAAGAATAATGTTTCGGGTTTCCTCACAGACACATGTCTGAGATTTTCTTAATTTCATCTTGTTGTCGAAACCAGCAGGGATTCAACTTAAAGCCGCCCATCTACATCTGCCCCTCTGCCTTTTTTTAGAAAATAAAAGATAGTTGTCTCTCTAGAATGCTATTTTGTGGACATTAAATTATGAATTATGAAAAATGTCACAACCATTCTGAATGAATATTTAGGCAAATTTTCTTTTGAATTGTCAAAAGACTACTATCTTGTTTATATATTTAGCCTAACCAGATGATGGATGTTTACATAAAGTGATACATTTCGCGTGCCATAATACGTATATATAAAAGAGGGCATCATAGATATACTTTAAAAAAAATTCACGATTCCATTTTTTGTGATGTCTTATGGACATACATCTCACATGCAATATATATCTGAAAAGTACTATTGAATGTGCAGTAACTAATTTAAAAGTGAGTTGTCATGTTTTTTAAAAGCAGTGGCGTAACTTGACTATTACTCCTAGTGAGGTACAATTTGAGCTTTTGGAGTAAATGTTTCAGTGCCATGCGGTTAAGCAGTAGATGGTTAAAAAGCAACTGGTATAGAAAAATAATTTTAGCATTTATAGATGCAAAGACTCGAATGTATACATATTACATATACATAGTATATTGATTAGTAATTGGTGTTTGCTTTTCGTCCAATGACAAATATTTCATGCATTTTAGGAATAGAACAAATTTACAAAATCCAATCTACAGAAAGGGTGACCAGGATGAAGTGCATGTATTTTAACTGCAACTAAGAGGATATGTAAAACGAGAGCAGACACTATCTCTATAAACAACCGACATATTGTTGAACTGGAAATATAGTATAGGATGTTGGATGGTGTCTGGGAATATAAAGTATACATCACGCTTATCCAATCGAAAGCCGCCCCACCTACCCCCAGAGTGGAAAAAAGAGAAGAAAGATACCAAATTAAAGAACATTAATCAAACTCATGAGTCGAAAATAAACTGGCAACGCCATGACTAAAAATTGAAAAGACCAAGACAAACAATAGTAATACAAAACATAGATAACTACAGACTGAGCAACAGAACCCCACCAAAAACTTGGGTGACCTCAGATGCTTTGAAAAGGGTAAGCAGATCTTGCTCCACATGTGACACAAGTACAAATGTAGTATCGCTCATGTTATTAATAAGTCTAATTCGGTAGGTCACATTCGGGAAAAGGATTTGTATTTAATGTTTCGACATTAGAAACATATCCGCTATTCTCTGTGAAACGGATATTCCATAACAGTCAAACAACTTGGAATTGCGTCTGAAAATTTACGAAGGGATGACTTCAACTTCACCACTTGGAACTTTTGGTTTAACAGCTTTTTTTATGTGCATGCGCATCACCCCTCTATCAAGGAAATCATGATAAGAAATGCCTTATCTGGCCTTTTATAGCTGACTATGTGGTATGGGCTTTGCTCATTGTTGAAGGCCGTACGGTGACCTATAGTTGTTAATGTCTGTGTCATTTTGGTCTCTTTTAGACAGTTGTCTCATTGGCAATCATACCATATCTTCTTCTTTTTTTTATATAAAAACGTACATATTAGTACAAAATGTGTGATTAATACTTCGTATGGAAGAGTTTTTTCAGCATAAAGTTAATAATATATTTGAATAAGCTTTCAAACTTCCAAAATCTTGTTTTAGCCTAAAGAAGCAGTGGCATTTAGGCCTGGTTTTGGCCAGAAAATATTTCATATTTGCATATATTGTTTGAAAATAAATAGAGTCAGGAAATGTAAATGAAAAAAATAATTCACCATTAATAAAGTAAACTGTATGAAAAGTCTTTAGAGAACTATTTTTGCCAAATTTTCAATGGCTATTATCTCAAAAACTAGCACATTGACCCTTCATTTTTTTCTGCTTTTTAGTTCCTTTATTTATAAACTATATATAAACTAATAACATGCTTTTATAAATCTAGTTATTTTGAAACTGAGTAGCAAACATCCTTATTTACTTTGACATGAATTTCAAATGTAAACAATAAAAAATGATCAAAACGAGTATTAATTGTTTATAATAAGCAAAATTTGAAACTGGTATTTAATATAATTCACTATTCTTAGGCACGATATAAATTATGTATGCATGCTCAGTTTTTTTATGGGTTTTGCTTTTGTTTTTATTCTACCCGACAATTAAATTAAGTTCAAGGGGCCAAGAACGATAGTAGAAATTATTCAGACATTTAAAAACAAGTGTTAGAGCATACTTCCACGTGATGTAGTGCAAGGTAAATCTTAAGGAATGTACACTATATTATGAGCAAGAATATGACATTTTAAAATGAGTTGCCAAGTACTCTTTTCACAGTTACATTAAGTGCTCTAGCTATACGCTCCGAGTTCCTGTGTCTTTAAAAAATTAGAAAATGCCTGTACCAAGTCAGGAATATGACAGTTGTTATCCATTCGTTTGATGTGTTTGGACTTTTGATTTTGCCTTTTGATTTTTGATTTTCCTTTTTGAATTTTCCTCGGAGTTCAGTATTTTTGTGTTTTTACTTTTTGGTATTGCTCAACAGTTTCTTAATATACAAAATAAATCTAATATAAGAATCGAAATCGCTGTGCATGCCAGTAAGTTTTAATTCTGTGTCTTCATCTCGTAAATATGTGAACAATTTTCTACCTGACACATTAATCAGTAATCGCAACAAAATTACAGTAATTATTATCTGATTATACCGTCAAGATATCAGGTAAACAAGGGATAATTCTGGAAATCACATCTAATATTCATTCTCTAGTAATAACAATGGCGTGCTTGGTGTGAACGGTTTGACAGTAAAGTACGTTAGTGACACAACACGCGTTTTTGCGTAAGGAGTTCTTTAACATTTTATAGGTTTCTTTATTTTCATAATTATCAATAATTGTAGTTGATTGGTTTTATGAATATAGTATGTTGGTAATATCTCTGAGAATAAAAAAGCTAAAGAGCAAATTGTTAAGGCTCATAATTCTTAATTTCTTAAATCTATGCATATTTTTTGGTACGGAGTATATTAACCTACTTCACATACATGTACAATTGCACTCAAGACAAATTTATGTGATTTTTTTTTAAAAGGTTCAAATCTTTATTACCAAATTCGTGTAAAGTGTGTAAGTTTCGCTGAATAAACTCTGTTAAAGGGTGAGGAACTTTTTATGATAAACCACTATTTAAACTTTTAAAGTTTAAATTTTAGAAGTAATACATAAAATGTCAAATTATTAAGAAAATGCAGAGTAAGAAATAAGAAATATAAAACAATGCAATATGTATATTTATTTGAAAATTCATCCCTACGAATTCTCGAAACAAGACATATCGAGAGACTCGCCCGCGGCGGTCGACATACAATCAGGAAGATTTTAGTTGTATACATTGCTAATAAAGCAATTCAATGTTCGTTCATGATATTTTCAAAAGTTGTGAATGCAGAAAAAACCCACTAATTTATCTCAAAATATTATGAAATCGATAATTCTAAACTCCAAATCATATATCTGTATAAGAGAGTTGTCACATTGGCACTCATACCACATCTTCTTATATCTATATATTATAATGTTTGTGTTTTTTCGCCGAAAGAGAATACTTTTATCAGTGACAACGATCCCACATCTTATCATTTTTAGGAACGACGAAGAATTATTTCATGACAAAAGACCAGAGAGAATAATCTCACTATATAATAGGATATATCATTGTGTATATATATATATATATATATATATAAATGTATCTTTGAGAGGGATATAAGAAAGACCTTCACAAAAGTGCAAAAAAATGTTATAATAAGAGAAACAGAATAAAGATTATATGTATTAACTGAAGTATGCAAAGACATTGAAGCATAATAGAAACCTCTTACTAGTATACTGTCAAAATTGAGAAATCGTGTTCGAGAAAAATACATAGAAAGTATATCATCAAATCTGGGTTGACCTTTTTATATTTTATATAGAGAAAATACAGTAGTATCATAAGTACTTTTATCAACTTTTTTGGTGGAATTTAAGAAAACAAAACAACAAATAACGCGTGGCACTTTTCTGGTACGACCGTAATGACATTATACAATGTTTACTTTTCGTGAGTTAGATAAATTGGTTTGACGAGGGATCTTTGTTTCGTAATAAAGACATGTTTTCATTTTTGACGAAAAATCACGATGCCAATGTCAAAAAGGTCAGAGACATCTTTGTTAAAATTACAATCTAATAACATCTTAAAAATGAAAACATATTTGGTTGGTACTAAAAGTCCAATTTCCACAGAGTTAAAATCGTCTAATCATCTACTTAATTTGTTTCAATGACCTTTAACTTGATATGAATAAACGCTTTCTCCTTGGTTTTAAATAGGTACTCTATCTTTAATTTAATTTTTGCTTCCTTTTTCCTTTTCGTCTTTCTTTCTTTTCACTCTATATGTTTGTTTGTACTTATATTTTGCTTGATAGTTTATTTTTCACATCTTTCAATACATAATAATGATAAAGTAATAATACATAATAATGATATAGTAAAATTTACATTTATAAGAAATACAGATATCACTATAATTCAAGACGATTCGGTTGGAAAAACAGCAGAAAGCGGACCAAATATAGTTAACCCGCGGCAGTTAGGGACCAAGTTACGTTAACATTTAATAATTTGTAAGTGATATTTAGCACTCGATAAAAGTAAAATAAACTAAATAAATTGTTTAAAATTTAAGAGCAGTCGTAGTTATACCTCACCGCAGGTATCAATTATTTCTATACCTGTTCCCTTCACGACTGTAACGCCATGATATCACGTGTCTTATTTGGCTTAATTGATGAGTTTCAAACGAGACGCTTTCGACCCTTCTCTCAGCAAGCCTTTTAGCAGTAAGAATTGCAGCATTATTTTACACATTATTCACTGTCGATTGTGTATTTGATTTCATTTTATAATTAATTTAATTGAAAATATTTGTGGCTCTTATTATGTTAATATTATAAATTACTTTTTTGTTATTGAAGAGCGTAAAATACCACACACCTTAACTGTTAAAGAGGAAAACATTGTTGTATTATTGAAACGGTTTCAATTTATATATAGTAAATTGCGGTTTTACTGTGTATTGACGAGTGTTTCTGTTAATGTAGAAAAGTTAAAACAAATCAAGGTGTCCAAAACATTCAACGAAAATTTGTCGATACTTAATTATTCGATATAGCATTACATGATATAGAAATTAGTTCAATGCGCATTTCTATGTTGTTTGGGACAAACCCGAAAAATGTATGAAACATGGGAAACTATGATATCACTCCAGAAATAAAACCAAAAACATATTCCCAAATAGAAAAACGATAGACTCAAAAGGATAATTACACAATAAAGCATTTTTCCATCTTTGAAAGTCTTATGAACATCTACAAAAGACTACTATTAAAAAAAGCAGTGCTGTCAATTTGTAGAAAGAAAAAAAACAACTCAACATTGCAAATTGTCAGTTAATATGAACCACTGAATGAATGAATACTTTATTTGCAAGAAGCATAACCATTCTATTTTAAACGAAAATATATACAAGACAGGAAAAACAAACATATAGTTCATTCTTATGTTGTACTGTTATACCACTGTCCAAGGTTAGGGGGAGGGTTGGGATCCCGCTAACATGTTTAACCCCGCCACATCATTTATGTATGTGCCTGCCCCAAGACAGGAGCATGTAATTCAGTGGTTGTCGTTTGTTTATGTGTTGCATATTTGTTTTTCGTTCATTTTTTTTATATCAATAAGGCCGTTAGTTTTCTCGTTTGAATTGTTTTACATTGTCTTATCGGGACCTTTTATAGCTGGCTATGCGGTATGAGCTTTGCACATTGTTGAAGGCCGTACGGTGACCTATAGTTGTTAATGTCTGTGTCATTTTGGTCTCTTGTGGACAGTTGTCTCATTGGCAATCATACCACATCTTCTTTTTTATATTATAAAAATATATGCAATACATGACAAACAAACAAAAATATATACAATACATTACAAACAAACAAACAAGTATATAATACATGAGTAACAAACAAAAATATATATAATACATGACAAACCAACAAGAATATATACAATACATGACAAACCAACAAAAGTATATACAATACATGACAAACTAACAAAAGTATATACAATACATGGCAAACACACATTATTATAGACATGACAAACCAACAAAATTATGACAAACACACAATACAATGCAACAATTCACGACAAACCTACAAAAATATATACAAAACACACACAAATATATACAATACATGACAAACAAACAAAAGTATATACAATACATGACAAACCAATAAAAGTATATACAATACATGACAAACCTACAAAAATATATAGAATGCATGACAAACACATGTGCACAATATTATATACAATACACGACACACACACGATATTATATACAATACATGACAAACAAACGATATTATATACAATACATGACAAACCAACAAAAGTATATACAATACATGACAAACAGCAGAGAATAGTATAAGTAGTAACAGAATACTATTTTGACAATATATGCGATTTTGTATTCCAAAGTGCTTTTGAATAATTGCACAGTTTTACTAATATAAATTTACAATGAGCTTGTAATAAATTATTTAACTGTACCGATTTGGCGGCCCCCTGAACATAGATACATACAATTGAAAATCTACGTTTGTGTTACTACAAAAAATACTATTAACTATCGTCTAAAAATTCATAGTTTTCTGCATTCTTCTAAAGCTGTAGTCCGATTTTGTCTTTTATACGTGTTTTAACACAATCAAATGATAAACTGTACTGGGATCTTGTGAAATCTATACATCGTTAAATATAAGGTTACATAATGCATTTTTTACGTTAGAAGCCATTATTTGCATCTTTATTATTTTTTTTATAAATAAATCTGTTATCATATGATCAACTAGCACACAGATAGCAAACAATTTTAGAAATTGTTGACTTTTATGATTTTTATGGTTCTGTTAAGGACCAGTTTTAGTTTCGATGCTTCAATTTTTTTTGATGTATTTGCCTCCCCGAACGTGGTCGTTTACGATGATTGGTTCGTACGTTTTTAATACAGTATGAATAATACCTTTTGGAAGCAATATAGCTAATATTCACTTCGATCAAATCAAGTTACAAATACGCATACCATGGTAACAAAAGTTAAAACAATTGTCCGTTAAAAAGTATATGAATTTCGCATAAGGCTTTCTGTAATTTATATTTTTTCTTAAACAGAAGTCTAAACCAACGCATTACATAATGTTGAAAAGTAAAGTATGATAAGTTTTATATCAGTCGAACTTATTGTATGTTGGAGTACTCGTTCAAATTTTATTCTTTTTCTGTTTTTTCTGGGTTTTTTTTGTTTTTTTTTATTTCGTTCGTACCATAAATATCGTGTATAATAAGAAATATGTCTTGATATACCTTTGTGCAATTTGCATAATTTTTACCGGGTGTTGAAAATAAATATTTGCCAACAAATCTGTAAAGTGATAACTAATCAATTATTCAATACAAAAAAAAAACTCATTGTATCTTTCACTAATCATTTTAAAATCATTTAATTTTAAATAGTCAACTTTTCGGGCTATAAAAACAGGTTGCAAGTTTAAAAATATCAAGACGAGTCGCAAAACTTTCGACGAGAGACATCTCACCTGAGAATGCGACTTCAAACGACTTAATTACGGCAGGACCACTCACAAAGTAATATGGCGCTTGACAAGGGTACATGTTCTATCACAAAGTCTGTTGATTGATAAAACTTATTCTGTCAGGTAACATGTAATTTGATGCGAGTCGTGTTGGCAGAGAATGGCGTCGGGTTCTATGAGGACATCAATTGTTGATAAACTACTTTCGCTTTCCACGAGTATCGAATGAAGTCAAGACAATGGCAGAAATTCTTGACTCTGACAACTCAAAGTAAGGTTGAAATTAACAATCAAACTACTATGTTTAAGAGATTGAAAGTCAATGACACATCCTGAATAGTTTGTTGACAGTTGATGCCTTTATTAAGAATAACAACATAAAGGTACATCCTTTTTAAAAGGTAGATTAAGTCCAGCTGTCATTATCGTCTGATGGTCAATTTTCACTAATACCAACATGGTCCCATCAGAAAATCATGCGACAAACTAGTTTCAATAACATATAAAATATCATCTGATAAGCTATCAATAAGTACCTTGATTGTTATTAAAACAAAAATCTCTTTAGTAAAACATCTTAACACGTTCCGAATGAGAATATGGGCATTTGCCTTGAGAGCTGGACATTCATGTCTTACAACTGCTGTGTACTCATTTTTTAAGAATTTTAAAGTTATTTGCTTGATATCGTCATCTATGGAATAAATCTTAAAATCTATATTGAATTCATATATAAACCATAAGAATATAAAACTTACGTTCTTTATATTATTTATTTGAAAAACTATGTTTGTGTTAATTACAAATACCACTGTCGTCTCGAAAAAAATATTAAAAAGGAAACTGTCTATTAAAAGTACGACAAGGACTTCCTATTTCAACTAAAATCAAATCTCCCGATGAAATTCCCTTATAATTATAATACTATAAATGTATTGATATGTATTATACCGAATTTAGAACTTGTTAAGTTTGGTACTTAATACATTGCACTTAAAATTTAAAGAATCGAGAAAAAACATTAAAATTCTAATAGTAGTTCATGTTGTTCCATTTTTCTGGTATAATGTTATTTCTTTTTATTGATGGCTCTGTTTTTGTCTATAAGTTGGTCTACAGAGTAAACCTAACATCTCCTTTTATGTGTATAATTCAGATAATTTGCCATTTGTCAGCTTATATCACGATAAGACAAAAACAACATGTTATAAAACATTACGTATATCTGACATGGAGGGCAAACAAAATAATAATGTTTAAGGACACTTTCAAAAACACCGATTATTCAATAGCTCCCAGAAGATTTTTCATATTGTTCGTGTAACTGATCTGCTGCCATATTGCGACAACCAACAATCCTCCTGGCGCAGACTATCACTCCGATTTCCGTCTCAGAATGACCAATCACCGTCTTCGTCTCTTCTGGTAACAGAAACCAGACCCAGAATTGGCATTTTTAAAGACAGAATTATGCAGTAACGAGACGTAATGTTTGTTTACAAATTAGTTGATTAAGTTAATAATGAAGGGTTGAGATTTTACAATAGCTCGTCGACACCGTTGTGAATAAAACAATTAAGAAACAAATTTATCACAAAAAGTTGCTGATGAATGAGTTGTACTATTAGTTTGCCAAAGATGAATTTCTTTTCAAATTGATCAGCGTAAAAAGTATTGGAATTTAATTATTATATTAAACACCATTTAAACATGGGTTACTCATTTGAACTGTTCATTCAATTTACAACTGCCATAATTATAAATAACAATGATATTGTATTTTTAATTGCCAATTTGTTGTTATGGATACTATAATGATTATTATCATAACATTGTTAGGGTATATAGCGCGCATGGTACTTATAATATATAAACTATAAAGGCAACAGTAGTATACCGCTGTTAGTATACCCATGGAAGTAATATTCAATATTACTTCCATTGTATATTACTGTTCGAGATTCATAAATCGGGTTATAAACTAAAACTGAGGGAAACACATAAAATATAATAGAACTACAACACAACAGAAACACAACATTAAAATGTAACACACACAGAAACGAACTATTTGTTTTTCTATTTGCCAAGATACATCAACCCAACAACATAAAAGAGACATCAAGAGGTTTAACACATATAAAAGTGTATAGATAAACTATTATTCTTGAGTTTTCTATGTTGTGTCGTGTGTACTATTGTTTGTCTGTTTGTCCTTTTCATTTTTAGCCATGGCGTTGTTAGTTTATTTTCGATTTATGAGTTTGACCTTTCGTCCCTCTTTTAGAGGCCATCATGATTGACTAAGTAGATGAATCGTTGTTTCGGAGTTTACTTCAAACCATATTGTTGGTACTTTATTATCAGCTAGAAATGAGAATATTAATGGTATACTTTATATCATTTCGAATTGTGCAGAGTCGCATTATAGAATGGTAGATTGATATATCATAGATTTATTTCTTTCGATTATAGCTATACACACGAAACATGAAAGATGATACAAACACAATGTTTACAATGTCGTCATAGTACTGCAACCAGAGTTCATTTTTTAAAACTTTAATGGTCCGGAAGAACACACACCTAAATTATATATCGATGGAAAGAGGAAAACGTGTATAATAAGAAAAGTTGGGTCGTAAAAATCCAGAGTGGTCACAATTTTGTGAAATTGAGGTCAAAGGTCAGACCTAAAAATATCAATATTTCAACCACAAGGACAAAAAGGAGAAATATTCTGATATTTATTCAATAGAATGCTACAAAAACGATTCAATCATAAGCATATGGTATAAACGATGTTAAAACGACAAATTTGACTACTTATATGAAAAGCTGCCGTTAAAAAATGGCGTTGATTTGGAACCTTCTGATTTTTTTCCATTTAAGACATAGCAAAAGAAGAAGTGGCCTTGACCTTTTCACATCCATAAACTTTCATATTGTGTATAGTATTTCACTATAGTATATTACAGAATTATTTTCTAAAGTATAAAACACCAGTTTATCAAATTATTTCAATATTTTTTCTATGATAATCTTTGAAAAAAACAAAATTCAAGCGCTGAAACAGTGTTTTTAATTTTGCATCTTAAAGGTTGTGTATTTTGTGAAAATTAGTATCTAGTTATAGATAACACATATTGTGTATTTGCAAAGTATATACAGGGCAGTTATAACACAAAATATACTATAGTCACACGAGGCGAATGCGAGGTTTAAAAAAAATGAGTGTAAAACAAAGTCAGTTTGGTGCATGAACATTTTTTTAGTGGGATAATCCTGGTTAAAAAGTTAACTCATTATTTTTTTAAGGGAAGGATGGAAAATTATACAATGCAATGCCAATTTTCTAATGTTGTAATTCAAAATCAGTCATGGTCCTTATATATAACTTTTAAAAGTGATACACAATAGCTCAAGTATTCATAAAATAGGGACATGAATCAATCTCTTAGTCATCATATGCGGATTCAGTACGCGTACATTAGCATTACAAGACACTTCCCTTTTTTTATAAGAACAAGTTCGGCGTAGGACAGAGTTTGTTCAAAGCAAACACAGTTTTTGAGTACAAATGCTATCTGGAGCGTAAATACCGTCATGATTCGGTCATACTCGTCAGATATAGTCTTACCTTTGCATAGGAAACACAAAAGAAATGTGAGTACAAAGTTTCGATCAATGTTAGTGACCCATATTCCCATATGCATATGCATGATGTATCTGCACTGCCAATCAAAAATGTAATGGGGCGAATGTTGCTACAGAAACGATTGATTTTGTAATAGCCATCAATTTACGAATTTTTGTTATTTTTAGGGACAATATACGGTTCAGAAGCGCCTTTGTGTTATTTTTATCAATTAACTAACAAATGAACTTTTGAGCCTAGGCTCCGTGTTGAAGACCGGACCGTGACCTATAATGGTTTACTTTTATAAATTGTGACTTGGATGGTGTGTTGTATCATTAGCACTCATACCACATCTTCCGATATCTATCAACAAGCTATGCATTTCCATAGAAATACCAAAATGAGGACATAGCTCATAAGAGCACTGGTGGCAGGGTGAAAGAATTGTTCTTCTTTTAATGTATCCTTAATATTTTCAGACACACCTTGGTGTAATTCTGAAAGTCTTAACATAGACTTCAATTTTCCTGCAGCAGATATGGCATCCCCTAAATTGAGTTCAGAACTAAACTCTTTATTTCATATCCCTTGGCCCCACTATGTCTGAATTGTAAGGTGTCACAATATCTAGTTACATGTAATTCTGGAGTTTGGCAGTTTGGTAAACATCAGAGACAATCTTGGGTAAAATTGATCGGTATATATAGAGGATGTGCTACATGAGAAAGGCTTTTTTTTTATGGAAGAACAAATCACATCACTAACAATCGTTATTAATGAACTGACAGCAAGTTCAAATTCTAATTTTTCAGTAACTGTTTTACTTAATTGCACAGGTGTTGACTTCAATAAGTACTTGGTTATGCTTGGATAAATGATTACTCACATTAATAAGCACAACTTAAAAGACTGTCAACACGTTTAGAGGACTCAGTTTTGCGTAGTTTTCTGGTTTTTTTAAAGGTTTGTCTTTTACACAAAAACCCTGTTTTCATATCCAAACTACAAGGAAGAAACTGAGCGCGAGATCGTATAAAAGTGTCAGGTTGTGAGGATACATGTCGATCAGTTTGATCACATGTATGGATTTCTGTTGTTTCTTATTTAAAGTTCCCCAAGGGGGACTGGGGAAACGAAATGTAGTCACTTGGTCTTCTCCCGACCGGCAGTAAAACGAAGTGGGGCGTCCGTTTGGCTGTGCGGGATGTATCAAGTTCGCAGTCACGTCCGGTCAGAATGGGGACGTTAAGTCCGATGCCTCGTGTAAAGGGAGTGTCACGTTCTTTGCATGTTAAAACCCTTGCATCAACTCTTTGAGGAGTCCGAAGGTGGCCTGTTGCAATGGAAAATTTCTGTCCCAATCCAATATACCATCATTTTCCAGTGGCAGTCTAAATTTTCCCGATCATCATCCCGAATGGCCTCTATTATGACAAAACCTACCTATTGTTTTTATTGTTAACTTGTTCTCGTCCTGAACATGCATGAAATATTTGTCACTGGACGTTAAGCAACCAACAATCAATCTAATTTAAAGACGCACCAATTTGCCTTTTGGTGCAAGTCTCATAACATCACTGATGATTCGCCCACGGAAAGCAGAATATTAAGAGAAGTTGGTTTTAGCATCACCTTGTCACACACCAAATCTCTGCGAATCTTCAATAGTACTTTTCTCCCGACCACTTGCATGCATATTAATTGATCTGAGGTTAAACATTGACAAACAATGTATTTTCACACAATGTCAACTATAGTCATTATCCGGAAAAAACTCTTATCCGAAGGATTTGGTTAACTTTTATATAAAGTCAAAATTTTATTAACAAAAATATAACTTATTTACAGAAAATACACGAAAGAACTACTATATATATTCAAATCACTCAAAAATAAATTAACTTCTCCTACAAAATCTAAATAATCACATCGAAACTATCAAATTGATGGCAAAGGAAAAAATAAATGGTGGAGCTGATTGACGGATAGGAAATTTCCGTAATTAAAAAAGGTACAAATGATGTTTTTATTTTTGAGTTTTTGACAAAATTGTTTGGAATTTGCCCAACAAAATTTGCATACAGTATCGCAATAATATGTTTTGTCCTCTCAAATGTCAAATACTATTTTTGAATCATATGTTTTCTCGTTTTCAAAGAAAAACGCGTTAAGTTTCTACCTAAAAAACAGCTAACTTTAAGTTTGAAAGTTTTACTTGGAGATGGTATTATATTTATGTCTTCATCATTCCGATGATCCTTGATGATATGTGCATAGAAAATATTTACGAAAATAGCGGGAAATTTAACCAAAAAATATATTTTTGGATTTTAAGGTAACTACCCAAAACCGTAAATTGTGGGGTACCCCCATTAAAGGGATAAAATACAAAACTGTGACCATAGAAACTTTTTACGACCCGACGGAAATTAAAATATAGATATTATTCTATCATTTAAAACAATTTGCAGCCGTGTGTTATTCCGGACCATTAAACTCGTTAACTAAGCGTCTTTTTCGATGTCAGTTGCAGTACTATCAATACAAACAAACATATAATAGTACAACATAAATGCAAGATCACATAAAAGTAAAAATATAAACAAATATATATAAGCCATGACGTATTTTTATACATGTATTAGCTATAATAGATATGCAAGGTATAGGGGAGGGCTCAGATTTCCCAAACTGACATGTTTAACCCCGCTGATTTTTTTACGCCTGTCCCAAGTCCGGAGTCTCTGGTCTTTGGTAGTCAATACATGTTTCTTAGCTTTGTTTTATATTTTAGTGTGACGTCCATTTTCACTGAACTAGTTTCATTTAGGGGCTGCGGTACGGACCCTTTGGTGGCCTTCGGCAGTTGTCTGCTCTTTGGCGGGGTTGTTGTCTCTTTAACACATTCCCCATTTCGATTCTCAATTTTAAGGCAGATAATTAACATACTAGGATAGTTAGTAAGACATGTACAGCTTTTGTTTTCAATTGGTATTTGGTAGCGAAATGCAATTCATGATATTATAAGACGTTTTAAAGAAAACAGAAATTAATGTAAACAGTAATAGGATTTAAGATTTTGCAGCTTTTGACTTAGCTAGAACAAAATTAAAATTAAAAGTCGCATTTTGTGCTGCCTTTATGTTAACTTTTATGACCCGAGCTTTAGTTTCATGTTTTTTTTTGGTGTTTTTTTCTTGTTTTTTTTTGTTTTTTTTTACATATTTTACTTGTAACGGTCGCATCAGAACGTTTTTCCTATTGTCCTATTTGTATTTCAGTTGTTTCGTGTTACTCAATGTTAATAGTTGTTTGTTTTTATAATGATTGTCATTATTTATTAATTTATTTTGTATGAAGTGGCGAAATTTCCAAGGGCCGTATATTGTCCTAGTATAAGTGTATCATTCAAACGCACCCTCATTAACGTCGTTCAAGAGATGTATGAGAAAACGTAAGATATAACATTTGTATCCAAATACCTGTTAAAGACTTCTTGCATGTTGCTTAACACGCGCTAATTGAATTAATAAACAGAAAATTGGTTTGTAAGTAGCCCTAATTCAATCATACACACTTCTCACAGACATAAGATAATAAATATTGATAATGTTTGTGTAAACTTATCTCTAAGTCGTGATTTAGTTTACCTGAAGTTTATTGGCTTGTTATAAAAGATGCATTATATTTAGTATAATTAACTTTATGATTTGTTATATTGGATACGCTATCGGCTAACCTCGGGTGACTTCGCTTATCTCCGTCTATCTTAAATGGAGTTATCTTAGATGGTGTTACGGAATCGGCCGATTTTTAACGAATGTTTCGATACTGAAAACTAGAGGTCGATGCATTGGTATAACATAGGCATTACTTTATTCTCAAATTTCTCAAGCTAATTTAATCTTTCCATAAAGGTTTGGTTTATTTTCTACACTTCATTTGTGGGTTGTTAGTTCGAATCAATTTAGCCAAATTCCTATTAGCGTTATATTCACTGGATTTGCTCAATATTGGAACAACAACTAACAAAAAAGATGACTATGTTACACAGAAAGAAAAAAAAACTTTGTTCTTTAGTCTAAAGATAGTTGCCTTATTGACAACCTTACCGCATTGTTTTATACAGACGAAAGGACTTAAGAAAAAGTTAAAGATGACTGATATGTTGCCTTAAAAGAATATAAGAATAAAAAAAAAGTCTCATTGAGTCATCTTATATTATGCGACATATCTCTTTATTTTCAGCAATTTAAATTCAAATACTTAAGCATTTCAAGTAGTAGGATCTTTTTTCAATATTGTTAACACGCTTTTTTAATTACCGAGCGTTTAGGAGTAAAATAAACAAAACAAATAAAATCAGCTTGCGTAAATGCCTACATACAACTTTCATTGATATATTTTTTTACACTTGTATTGTAAACAAAAGGGCCTCATAAAAAGTGTAATTTGACAAAAAGTCGAAGAATCAAATGTTTAACTGAATTTTTTTTAACATATAATATGCGTTATCTCCCGTTTGATAATAAAATAACACAAACTGAGAACACAAATGGACATTACAAAATTGAATGCAGTATACGTGTGTTATACTTATGTAAATGGGACACTATTCTCGTTCTTCTGATTCCTTTTTCTATGTATTAAACTACGATTTAATCAAATATGAATTGTTATTCAAACATTGTAATATATTCACCTAGTGTATAATTTTATTCGAAAAAAAACCATACTGTTAAAAACATTTGTTTATATTCAAACACTATTAAAAACGTCGTAATACTGATCTGTTTATTTAAAGCTTATTCAAGTTCGCATGACACATTTTTTTAATAATTATACAGAACAAGAAATGGTGTTTTCATTTTCGCATGAAATTGTCAAATGTCATCGTATCGATGCATGTTACCAGACGTCTATTACTAGACGGAGTGTGTTACTCATAGTTTAATAGATCACACTGCGACACATCCTCCATAAAACAAGTGTTCTTAGGACATTCATATACATCCATTCGGTCTGGTCTACATCTTACAAATTTCTTACAAGTATATGGATGTGGTTTGTAAGCATCGCCAGTCTTTTCGTCACAGTAATTTTCTGAAATGGAGAACTTGCCATTAATATTTTCTTTGTAACGATTATAACTATGTCTAGACATTGTGCTATTCGAGCTAGACGCTAATGAATTCCAACCATTAAAACTAAATATACGTATATGATAGCACTGGTGCGTTCAATTCTGGTGCCGACAAACAAGTTTGTAATTTAGACCTTCTATATTTAGCGCTTCATCTTAAGCCATAATATTTATTTGTAAAAGACTCAGAAACAATTAGAAATCGAGGCTTTGTACTCAAGTAAGTGTTATGACTGAAATTGCTTGAGAATTGTCAATATAGTTTTACCTGGAATCACAAGTATGTGTTCCGTCCCAGCCTGGACACCATCGAATGAGGATACAGCGTATAATATGGTGTTGTTCATTTCTAGAGTAGGCTTGAACTTGACAATACTGTTAATGTATGTTTTACAACTATCCTCCCTTATTTTCATTCGCCATGAGAGGTCGGCCGCTTTAAACGTCTGTGGTGCATCTGTCAAATTACCTCCTTCATCATCTGAATACAGCCATGTTATATTGCCAATCGGAGTGGGATAACCGCCTTTCCATGTAGCCTCAATTTCAACAACCTGTCCTTCAATTATTCCAACTGGGCTCTTCATTTTGATACTTGCTGACGGTTTACCTATTTTTAGAAAATATTTGGGCTTTTATTTTTTTAAGGTTTTTATTTACTTTCTTCTGTTTTTTTTTTTTAAATTTTCTATCTTCTAAGTATTCTACAGCTTGTTTCATTTTAACTGTTGAGAAGTCGACATATTTAAGATATGGACATGTTATACAATGATTACTACTAAACCATTCTAATCGTTTAAAAATAGCACATTAAACAGTGATACAAAAAACGAAACATATTTGTAGATAAAAAACACAATGATATAATATAAAAGCACTACATGTCAACGTACATTTTATCCAATTTTGATAAAATTTCATGAAAATATATGATTTTTTTAATAAACATTCGCATACGTTTTAAAAAACTTGATTAACAATTTTGTTTAGAATTAACTGATTTTACAAAATATGTATATCGATGTCAGAAAAAAATGAAATGCATTCAACGATGATTGCTCAAAATCATCTTCCCCTAACTATACTTCTTGTGATTTGATAAACTTAATTTTGATAGACTTGTCCGCCTTCTGCAAATCTGTCACCCTCGTATTATCCAATCAAAATCTGGCATTTTGTTATGAAGAATAAAAAAGTAAAATATAACCCTCGTACTATCCAATCAAAAACTGTAATTTTGACCTAAAGTATTATAAAAATACTTATAACAGAGCACAACCAACGACCACACACTGATCATTGTCAAAACGTGTTCGTATTGTGGGGTGAAAACCAATAGGACAGCTAGCAAATACATAAGTAAAATATGGACTTTGATAATAAGTATAATCTGGTAATATGCTTAGCTATAAAAAGTCCCTGGATAGTAAAATGAAAAATGATTCATCATAGAAAATAAACTGCCTGATTTAATCAAATAACATTTGACGAAAAACAATTGAATGGTTCGATTTATTGAATGCTCGTGTTTGACGACACTTTTAGCACTATTAGTTGTATCTTGGTGGTCAGTTTTGATTGGCTGAAGAAACCGTATGGCCCAGAGAGAGCATCTACTTTCGGCAGAAATCTGATAATCCTGGTCAATTGACAATGGGGTCGAACTAAACTAACAAACCCTCAACATCATTTTTGATAAGCTGCACTGGTAAAAATGCCACATGTGTACATGTATGACACATGCGTTTCACATGTGTGTCACACGCATGTGAAAGAGACGCATGTTACACATGTGTAAAAAACGCAAGTGATACGCATGATGCACACATGTGAATTTCATGCTTAAGGAAACACACCTGTGATACATGCGTGACACATGTGTGTCATTTTTGCCCTAGTAGTGATATTTCGATGGAGTACATACTAACATAGTTCACTCGGCCATCGAATCCTCAATCATGATGAAGCAACAAAAACCAATGTATTTCAGTCTTCTATATTCGGACTTGCAAAAAAAGAATGTGCTTGTGTAAACATGTTAGTGTCTAACCAGCTGGACAGTAGTGTAACAGTATAAAACGCTCCACAGTTAACATACTGAAATCTATTGCTGTCAGTCAAAAAGCCACTGAAATCTATTGCTGTCAGTCAAAAATTCACAAGATTTCGATTGACAGGTAGTGGAAAGGTTGTCTTATTATTAATAATTAATATAATTGAATTATGATCTTATTACAAGTTGATGTCATATTCAAAAGCTGTTTTTCGATTTACATTAAACATAAAAAAAAATCCGGCAGTTTTTCTTCACAATGAATTAAAGATTTCAAGTGTCAAATATATAATGAATATATCACTGTCATGTAAAATAAACATATGTTTAACATAAGGAAATCAAAATCGTTGAATACAAGTTTCACGTTTACCTTTGGTTTTATTTCATTAATCTATTTATCGTTCTTATTTAAAATGATCACAGCATCAACGAGTAGTTCAGTAATTTAGTACCTTGGAACATTTGTACTTATAGGATGACCTCCTCGTTTGTATCGTCGTAGCATGTTCATATATAGAATGCGGGAAGTCAAGGTTCGTCAAACCAAAGACATGAAATTCAGTACTTATTTTTGTTCCCACCAGGTAAACGACATTTTTTAGTAAGCGCAAATACTGGTCAGTCAGGGGTCAGAATAATGTGTCCGGATAGTATGACTTGTTTTCCTGTTGGCTATTACCTTGTCAAAAAGCAAGCTAAAACATCGCTCAGCATGTCGGCCTATACCAATAGTTATCAAAGGTACCAGGCTTATAATTTGGTACACCAGACACGCGTTTTCTCTATATAAGACCCGCCAGTGACACTCGGATCAAAATAGTTATAAAGCCAAAATAAATGCAAGGTTGAAGACCATTGATTACCTAAAATTCCAAGTAAAAATATGCCATATACGGCTAAGGTAATCTATGCTTGGGATAAGAAAATCCATAGTATTTTAAATAATTCTTTTTTTTGCAAACAGTAAATTTATAAAAATGACCATATAATTGATATTCATGTCAACACCGAAGTGCTGACTACTGGGCTGGTTATACCCTCGGGGAGAAACGTCCCCCAGCAGTGGCAACGAGCCACTGGTGTAAGTAGTTATCAAAGTTTCCAGGCTTATAATTTGTTACGCCAGACGTGCGTTACGTCTACTTTAGTGACGCTCAGATCAAAAAAGTTAGAATGTCAAAACAAGTACAAGGTGGAAGAGCATTGATTATCCAAAATTCCAAAAAAGGTTTTGCAAAATACGGCTCATATAATCTATGACTGGGATGAGAAAATCCTTAGTATTTAGAATAATTAATATTTTTGCAAACAGTAAATCATAAAAAGCACCATATAATTGATATTCATGTCAACACCGAAGTGCTGACTACTAGGCTGATGATACCCTCGGGGACGAAACGTCCACCATCCGTTGCATTGACCCAGTGGTGTAAACAGTTGTAAAATGTACCAAACTTATAATTTGTTACGCCAGACGCACGTTTTGTCTACACAAAATTCCTCCCAGTGTCATCGACCCAGTGGTATAAATAGTTATCAAAGTATTAAAAGCAGATTTTGCTCTAAATATGCATCTAATTTACTAATCGACGCGTGAGACATTCATTTATCCATTTTCCATTTTATAGTTAGAACTAAAACATAAAAGTGACATTCCTTGTATATGAAAACACTGGAAATGGAAAACGGACCTTATTAACACGGATTTAAATATTGAATTATGACACTAAAGAGTGCACTCAAACGTGATACAAATGTTTATAATACTGTTCTGCTATAACAGAACCCACTGTAATGTAAATGACTGTTTCCCGAGTGTTCAGTTCGCGCATGAATCAGTTCTTCTATATTGATATCGCTTCATCGTCCAAGATTGTCTATGCACAAGTTTTGCTGTCTTTTAGAGTTTGAATGCCAGAACACAAAGTTTTCTTTGTGCATGTTTAGCTGTCCTTCTTTTCAGTACTAAAGACAATGCTTCATATGATCAATTTTGACTATATGCCACGATCGCTCTACGATCTCTGAAAAAAAATATGAAAATGTTCACGATTGTAGTATGATCGTGGTACTATCGTGGTTAGGTCTTCATAATCAGGATGATCTTGGCTAACGTTAAACATGTTCAAAACACGTGGTACGGTCGTGGCAAAATCATGTCGTAGAAGCTATAGAGGCGTAGCGAGAGCACAGTAAGGTCATGGTAAGATCCGAAAGGTGGCTATACCATCGTAATGAGAGCGTAGCGAAATTGCAGTTCTAGCCGGGGAGATTGCACTACGATCTCACATCGACGTTACTTCGACCTATCTACGACCATCACTTTCTCCCGCGACCCAACAACTACTCTACTACGACTATACCACGTTTATACTACTATTCAAGACCATAGTACGATTCTAGTACGATCATGCCGTCCTCCTCACGCTCTTGCGATCTGAAAACGTTCATACTAAGACCATTTCGAGTTCTAGCCACGATTATTGTTATTGTCATATAACATATATATTAAAGCTCTCCAGGTTTCGTCTGTCTATATGTAATTTGGACCTCATGCCCCTTATTTCCAACAGCTCAACCATGCTTGACACATCTGTATTATTCCCACTATTGTTCAATAAAATATTGTCATTTGATGTTGATGGATCAGCAATACATCGTGATTCAGGTTGGATTGATTGATCCAACATCTCTTCTGGGTCCGGATTCGTACAAGGGGCCACCTGACTATCTCTACACCTACCACTACGCCCACGATTTCTGGTAGGTGTTGGTGGCATGTTCGTGTTGTTTTCGAGAATTCTGCGTATTAATGACAATAGGGAGGAATGGAACAGTATTCATATGGAACATGATGTTGACATAATTTCTGAGAGCGTAGAATGATCGTGATAAGAGCGTGCTATACTCGCAGCAGAAGCATGGAAAGATCCCGTTGCAATCATATATAAATCGTGGTATTGTCGTAGTGAGAACGTGATGAGCGTGGTAAGATCGTGATAATCGTAGCGAGTGCGCTAAAAAAAGAATTGTGAAAACGTGGTATAATTGTAGCGGGATCGTTGTAGAAGCGTAATGAGGACGTAGTAACATCGTGAAAACAACGAAAATCTACATTTTCATTCCGCTTATACCGCAACCTCATTATCACCACGATCTGACTTTATTTTAGATCGCTTTGTGCGATCATGGTCTAGTGTGGGGCATTAGGCAAAGTTATCAATGCAAAGTTTAGCTGTCCTTTTGGTTTTGAAACTCTCTAACGCAAAGTTGCTGAAGAAACATGCATACTCATGCTCAAGCATTATAAAAAGCATGAAGAAAACTGGTTGTGACCAAAGCGGCTCCTGATTAGTTAAATGTTTTTATTCATTACGACTTACGTTGGACTATAAGCTTTCCATATTTCTCTGTTGTTGTCAAATTATCCTTGAATCCGCAAACAAAATCGTCTTCGTCCTCACATTGGACATCTTGTATTAAAACTTTTAGCGTTAGTTTTGTCATATTTGAACCATCCATGAGTTTGAAACCATAATCATATGTTTGCCTTGGCAGGAATCCGGAAGCTATAGTTTTATGTGATTTTGTAAAATTCAGCTTAATAGTTTTCCCTTTGAGGTATACATAGTCCCAACTATTTGTTTGTATTATGCAGGAAAATGTTGCTTGATTTTTGCCTATAGCTGTTTCAACATCTGATATAAGTACTGGTTCTGTAAAATTATTTAAGAAATTAGAGGCTGATTATAGTCATTATTTTGATGTAAACAAAACGAATCATGCTTAAAGTTATAATCTTACTAATCAATGCGGATTTTTTCTAAATGATATAGTTTAAATTAATTTAATGTCATACAAATATTTGCTGTCAATGCTTGGGAATAAATTAAAGATAAAACAATAGACTTTCACATCAGTTTATTGATTCAGAGACCTACCAATTGTTGGAGGCGAAGGCGAAGAAGGATACCATTTCACTGTTTCCTCAGTTGGTGTTGGTGGAATCAGTACTAACTTCGGCTTTTTTGTTGTCGTCGTAGAAGTGGGTTCGTTCTTCCAAAATGAACCCTTTCCTATTGGTTTTGCTGGAGAAGTAAACTTTAATTCATGTTCTGCATCTCGTAAATCAGTTATATACTTTTCTTTGATAATATTCGTGTTGTTATCTGAAATGGTTTTAAACATTGCAATCGTTCAAGGTTTGTGTTTAAAAAATGGGCGAAAATGCTATCTAGAAGTTTCCAGTACCGAGAAGACGACAAACAGGGGGTAGCCAAAAATGCAAAACTCTTTTCAAGTCAATGTGTTCCAAAGAGTTTTCCATATAATAAGCTAGATATACGTATCTTACGTGTTTAAAGAAGTCGAAAAAGACTGAATCATTTTACGCTTTGATCTTTTTTTATAATAATATTGTTTGTATACTTTATGCCTTCCTGGGGCTATAATTTGGTAAATACAAATATTCTATATTCTATATGAAGGCTATATAGAAGTGGTTCTCTGACAGAAAAAAAGATCAACTAGTCCTCGTAAGCCTATATAAATGAGATAAATTGGTTAAATTAGAGTTTTATCACCATTCATGGCTGGTGTCCCAACCATTTACTTGGATATTTTTTTCAAAATACTTTCAACAGATGGATCAGAGCACACTCATTATGGAAGTCTTATTTTCGATAAAAGCATTTTCTCCAAAAATTAAAATCAGGTGATGTATTTGTTATAGTAAACGACAACCGTACATATTTAACCCTAAAATCAAGGTCAATTCAAAAGACATAATGATGATTCGTCACAACTCGGCCGATTCCGTACCTTCAACTTCACCCGAGGATTGCCGATTGGCATAATGATGATTAGTGTGTTCATACTTCAATTAAACTAGAAAATGATAGTGCGAATAGGGCATTCGTGTATTATGGACACATTATTTTTGTTGATTATTTACAAGACTAGTGTTATTTTTTTTTTATAAAATTTTTTTTTTTAAATTCTCAGTACCCCTCTCTCATATCCTCTGTCTTCCCCTTCGCCCCACATCTTATCATTCTCTTACGCACACTGACATTCTCTTTTTCACTCACTCTGTCTCCACTCAAACTGCTCCATGCTCTCGCTCTTCTCTCTCACACACTCACTTAGCACTCTTTCTCTTTCACCGAAGAAAGTCTCGATCTCTCTCTTTATCAGTCTTCTCACTCATGCTCTCACACAGAAACTCTATATCTCTCTCCTCTCCATAACACATACACACACTCTTGCTCTCTCTCTCTCAACTCCTCTCTCACTCACATCCCCTGTCCCTCACTTCCTCTCTCCTCTCACTAGCTCTCTCACACACATACTTTCTCCTTTCATTTGCTCTCTCTCACATACTCTCCCACAAACATACGCTCTCACACACATTTTCTCTCTCATTTCTTCTCAGATGCTCTCTCTCTCTCTCTCTCTCACACACACATATACTGTCTCTCACCTCCTCTCTATCACATACTATCTCACACACGTACTCTCTCTCTCTCACCTCTTGCATGCTCTCTCACCTCTCCTTTCACATCCTCTCTCTCTTACATACTCTACCACAAACATACTCTCTCACACACATAATCTTTTTCACCTCCACAAACACAAACACTCTCTCTTGCCTCCTCTCTCCTCTCACACACCCTGTCCACTCACGCAGCCTCTCCCTCACCCAGCCCTCTTTCCTTCACACACTATAACTTCTATATTCTCTTCAATCGCACATTCTCGACTTGAGACCTAAAATGGCTATGGCAGTACATGAGTTGTACTCCGTCAGGACTGAGGACACCACAGTCCATCGGGGAGGACATCACTGTCTACCAATGTCTGGGAAAAGTTGGTACTCTTCCCTTCAGTTATACTTCATTAGGTATGAGTACAACACTATGGAAGAAAATCTATGCTTTTTATTGCAATGAAAATGTCCTTCTTCACCGGTCTTTTAACATTTTACAATTTGCAATATATACCTGTATGAAGAATTAACTTTTTTGTTTTCATTTGCATATCACTTTCTTTTAATATTCTTGACCCTTTTTATGTTCAATTAGCTTAATTTTTTTTACTTTTTTGTATACACAAAAAATATTAAATTAGAAGAAATGAAGGGTGCTAACTGTGACAATCCTTAAGTCATTGTTAATATATATAACGTAACAAATATACGGCTAATTAACAGATAGCACATTGTATGTCAAAATCAGTTCACTTGTAATCATAGTAATCACTAACCTGTAGAAATTTCAACTGAACATTAATAACTTAAATTTAAATTTATATTATAAAGATTTTTCTAATGAACTCTGTTGAATAATATCAGCCCCTGTTGTCCTATTATCTTTGGTTGGCCCATTCGATTCATCATATTTGTGATGCTTCAGTTATCTCTTGGTTCACATATGTTTAGTATTGAATTCAACTGCACTTGGTTGTATTTTTTTCTTGTAATGTCTGTTTTCATAGCCTTTTAATTCAGCATTATTCGTTAGATACCAACTGTCCTTGATTTCGTGGTTTCGTGTGAGCCACAAATGAGATGTTCAACATATTATCTATAACTAAATATAATATCCACGAAAATATATGTATATATTTGCAGTTGTCAGGTTGGAGATTTTATCTGGTAAGTCGTTGATTTCCGCTTAATATATTTCGCACATATGTTATTTTTTTAACAGAACTAGAACACACCTGCGAATTTGGAGCTTAGTTGAAAGTATGTAAACTGTTGAAGGGAGAACGTTTGTAAAAGAAATTATGTCTGGAGAATTTCAGAAATGGTATCGAAAGGTACTTGGAGACAGAACAATTTTTTAAACTCTCTCCCTTTTTTCCAAAGACTTAGTCCGTTATTTTTTTTTTCTGATAAATTTCATTATTTTCGCGTTTCTGTATACTATGAACATACGTATACTTTAAATAAAGTGTATATGTTATTAACTATCAATTTCAAGTTTCTTCTCAAAGGCGATCACTGTTATATTATATACACAGCTACTTTTGCATACGTACTATTTCTGTACCAAAAATCTGCAGTACTGAAAATCTACTTTTAATATTCGGTACTATTTTGTCACTTTAAAATTATTGTAATATTTAGGTACCTGTATTTCACAGTACTTGATTTGTACTTGAAAATTTGAGTACTACATATTTTTGTTTACTTCGTTACATTTTCAGCATTTTGAAAGTACGTCAATATCAAATCTCTCAAAAATATGATTTCCAATTATGCAATATTGTGATCGCCTTTGGTATTATTTCTGTACCAACATTTAAGTACACATCAAGTACTGTAGTATACAGGTACGTACATAGTACAATAATTTGAAAGTAAAGAAATAGTACTAAATATTAAAAGTACATTTCAAGTACTACAGATTTAAAGTGCAGAAATAGTACCTTTGCAAAAGTAGCAGTGTAGAGAGTCTATAAAATTATTGTCCTATCTACGAGTATTCTTGGGAAAATTATGTGCTAGTTTAAACCGGAAGTCTTGTATGACTCAAACGTTGGTCTGATGACAGGAACACTATCCGGACGTCTTAATTTTCGTTTTTCTCCCAAAATAACCCAAACTGAACAGTCATAAGAATAGATAACACATGCGACTATGCATGGTACCTATAGAAAACAGAGGCTTGGTGATTAATTTATTGTCGAAGGAAAAGAAGTGACACTGACACAAAATGAGATCGTCTCGTTTAATAGTATAGACTCTGGCCCTTGTTAGTCTTGTATTATTTTAGTTTAAGTTTCTTGTGTACAATTTGGAAATTAGTATGGCGTTCATTATCACTGAACTAGTATATATTTGTTTAGGGGCCAGCTGAAGGACGCCTCCGGGTGCGGGAATTTCTCGCTACATTGAAGACCTGTTGGTGACCTTCTGCTGTTTTTTGTTTTTTTTCTATGGTCGGTTGTTGTCTCTTTGTCACATTCCCCATTTCCATTCTCAATTTTAGATACTAAAACGATTATGTATTTGCATGTTACTGTTTTGATGAATTCATTCATTTTATTATCATGGGACTATCATGTCATCGTGTGATTAAAACATGCTTACCTTGAAGTATCGCTAATGTTTCATTTGCTGTAAAATTTCCAGAAATGTGAATAAAATTTTGTCCACTTTCTATTATTTCATTTTGTGCTAAAATAAATATTACAGTTCATTTAGATTTATAAATAGTTTTAAACATTCTCTATGAACCACCCTATATTTTCTTCACACAAAAAAACCTTGGATGGAGAGTTGTCTCTTTGGTACTCATGGCACAAATTCATATATCTATCTGCTAGTAGAAAAAAAGACGATGGATCGCTTTTTTACATCCAGTGTCAGCTACTCTGTTACAAAATAACAAGCTTTAACAAAGAATTGAATAATTGATAGTCACTGTATATGAAAACAGGAACTAAAAAAGCAGAACAAATGAAGGGTCTGTGTGCTTTGTTTTCAAGATATAATCCATTGAAAATTAGGCGGGAAATAATTCTCTATATTTTTCATGACACCTTTTCCTCGAAATACGATGAAAAAGTAACAAGTATTTTATGATTTTCAAAGCAGTCATTTATAACTATATGTAATAAAGCTATCGAAAAAAGTAGGAGTCAATGGGCAAATTGTTGTAACGGCACTAGATGGATAAAACCAGAGGATTTCGAATTTCAGGTTAAAATTCAAAAGTCTTATGTTTGACACTACCAGAAATGCTGCATACAATTTATTTAAAGCTAGCTTGATAAATTGTGCAGACTTCCGCAATTTGGTCTCTGGGTGTCTTTTTATTATATGTGGCGTTTGAACCCTGTCTCATATTAAAAGCTTATTTTTTTTTTACAATAATAATATTGTGATCATCGATCTAAGTTGAGATAAATTACACTTCATAATTTATATCCTGGCATTCAATCACTTATAATGTAGTTTAACTGTTTTATTGAAACATGTTGACTTCAATTTGATAAAGTTGAATTTAATTTTCAGGAAATATTTAACTCCAATTGCCAATTTATTCATTTAGAGTTGTTTTGATAAAAGAGATTAATCCAATACTAAAATTCACCGTTTGGCAATTCAGAGTGAAAAAATAAGGTGAAAGAACTTGATATGAAATATTTCTGTAATAACAAAAAAAGTGCTATTTTGAACAAGGTTTTAGTTTAGAATTTTAAATTTATGGAAAATGTTAATATGAAATTATGTCAAATGATTATTCTAAATGTCGTACGTGTAGACTAGATCATGGAATTTATAAAATGTTATTTACGTTTCCTACAATTGGGTTGTCAAAGGTGCCAGGATTATAATTTAATACGCCAGACGCGCGTTTCGTCTGCATAACACTCATTAGTGACGCTTAGATTAAAATAGTTATAAAGCCAAACCAGTACAAAGTTGAAAAGCATTGAGAACCTAAAATTTCAAAAAGTTGTGCCAAATAATGCTTAGGTAATCTATGCCTGGGATAAAAAAAGATCCTTAGTTTTTCGATAAATTCAAAGTTTTGTAAACAGGAAATTTATAAAAATGACCATATAATTGATATTCATGGCAACACCGAAGTGCTGACTACTGAGCTGGTGAAACCCTTGGGGACCCAGTGGTGTAAATAGTTATCAAAAGTACAAGGATGATAATTTAATATGCCAGACGCGCGTTTCGTCTACATAAGACTCATAAGACTCACCAGTGACGCTCAGATCAAAATACATGTAGTTATAATACCGATGGATGGATAGTTAGTACTCTAAGACGACAATTCTATTTTCGGATACATAAATAAGGGTATACCCTTCTCGAACAGTAGCCCCAAGTTCTGTTTGATTAAAGTTAATTTTAATTCGTTTAATTTAAAACTTAAACTCATCTTTTTTTTGCATAATATCTCACAGTGTATATTTCAAGATAAAAGATTATAGGTAGCAACTGAACGACACAAACCCTAATTAAATCTATTCTTATTTGTCTCTCCTATTGCGTCACCCTGTAGTGACTTATTTATAAATATAGTAAAACATTTACATGCATCTTTGAATATGTTAACCAAGAACTTGACGATTTCTGTAATGAGAATCACAAATTAATTTGTCATTCTTACAGCATGTACATAAAGTCATGATATGATAATAAGTGTGGTTTAAGCATGATGAATGTAAATTTACCTATACAACAGGACACAATTTTTAAGTTAGGTTAAATATCATTCCTTTTTGGAGGTAATTTTGAATAATATGAAAAAATTATCATACTTTTGATATCGGTTCTGTGTGTTTGTGTAGTTTGGTTGCTTATTCATTTATGTATCCAACATCTATATTTTACTTAATATGGTGAATAATTAAATCTGACTTACTTGCAATGTAGAAATAATGTATAACAAGTGCAACAATTGCTGCCGTCAGTGCAATAAAAGTTATTCCTAAACACACTAAAAATCTAGTTCTGTTTCGTATCTTTTTATAGTCCATGTCTCGCTGTGAGCGTTCGGACGAAACAGATACAGACCGTGGGTGATAAGGAGGGGGCATCTCATCGTCATCTGATTGAAATTTTGGTGGAGAATACCAACTTGTCTCATGCGTCAATATTGGAGGTTGAATAGGAGTTTTATAATTACAAGGTAGAGTTGTTCCATTATTAAGCATCTACAATAAAAATAAAATGGATGTGCTTCTCTTCATTTTTTTTTAAATTTTGGTATTATATTTTGTAATTGGAAAGAGTATTTACGTATGTTAAGGCTGTATTTATTAATGTATTTATTCTAAATATTTTAACATCAGAAATGTTAAAAGAAAGAATGAAATAAAGAAACCAATATTTCTAGCTTGATGAACTTTCTTTCCTTGAATATGCCTGTAGTACCTTAACAGAACTTTGTCAACGTAAATGGTTTAAGTGTTCTGTATCTTCAAATAATTGATTCTAATGTTAGATGTATGGTTTCTTTAATATGTTAATTCGTAAAAATTCAAGTAGATCTGTTCCTAAAACAACTTTTAAATGTAAAATACGAGAATGAATGATTTAAAAAAAGATGTATCATTCGTAATTTAAATAAAATACATGTACAATGATTATAAATACCTGTGATAAATCATGATGCTTCAAGTAGCGCAAATACCTCCTATAAAGTGTGCCTTCAAAGAACAGGGTCCAGGCAGGTCTATCGATCTTGTCATCGTCAAAACTCATCAGTAAATATATGTATTAGTAAATCCTAATTTGAAAAAATGTTCTTTTGATGTATGCTTGCGAGAGAAAAAACGTGCATTGCTATTCTGGGCGTGACGGACGTGGCAACAAGGTAATTAATTAAGGGAGAAAATTTAACAAGTCAAGATAAATATGTGTTTTTAAAATTAATTAGCTATGTTAATATATGCAAATGAAAATTACAGATTATGTGTATGTAAACATGCGACTACTCAAGCGTAGGATTTTGTTGTTTTACGTAAATAGTTTTATAAATGTTGGCTTCCGAATTTAAGGAGTAATAGATGTGTCCAAAACATTACAAATGCCTAGATTTTGACACATGTGGTTTGAAATTGTAATGTTTCGTCTTATTTAAATCGGTTTTTATTAATTTGTACTAATTTATAATGTCTTCAACGCGATAATTTAGTTACGAACGGATCAAGTTAACTCAGTGCAATGAAAAAGAAAAAGTTAATATGAAAATGGATTAAGATACAGTACACGTATAAAGATATGTATTATAGGTCGAAATGTTTAGTTTATATATACCTATAAACTTTAACTGTTTCGACCACAATCGGTTCTTATTCACAAGTACATATAGGACATGTATTTTAATAGCAGGATAGAATGAAATTTCCTGAAATATGTTAACGTTGCTTTTAAAATTTCACAAAATTCAAAACATGATGATTGCAGTCGTGTGACGGTCCGTTTATAAATGTGGATGTGGACATGATAGTGCTTTAACTCCTGATATTAACTTAGTTTTTTTTTAAATATTATTGGAATTTTTTTAACGTTCAGTAGCAAATATTAATAACATCATCAAGATAAGAGCATCATATATAACGGCATATGAAAATGCGCCTTTCTTTATGAATAATTATAGACAACCGGATAAAATGTGATTGTTTCAAATGTGAAAGTGGCATAAAAACAAGCTATTCGCTCAAAATCATTATTCAGATTTTATAGCGTCAAGGCGGAGAAGCACCAATCTAAATATTTTGATATTGTTGCTACTTTGAATCGAACCCTTGACCTCAAGGTCTCATGTTAAGCAAGCAACCACAAAACAACAGAAGCAGGAAGCAAGCGGTTGTCTCCAATTGCATAATGACTTTTTCAGAAATGAACTGTATTTATTCAAATTGCGGGATGCTGGGAAAAATGGTTTTCGTAAAAGGTATCATTTACCTACGTCGAATATGAATATGAATTTGATTTTGAAAATTGTTTATGATGTATTATGTTATGGAACCTAAAATACACGTCGAATGCGATAGTTTTCGCGTTTCCTTTTAGAATCAAGTTTTTTCATTAGTGACCTTAAACTTCTCTGCGATCCGGAAGATAATGAAAGTACAATTTTATTCTCCAATTTGTTTTTATCTGCCATTTCGTGAGATTTTCTCTTAGTTACCTCAAACATTGGATTTGTTTGATTTCCATGTGAATGAGACTACTATAGGTCTCGGTGTGTGTTAATGGGACTACTATAGGTATCGGTGTGTGTTAGTGAGACTACTATAGGTCTCGGGGTGTGGTAATTATGAGACTACTATAGGCCTAGGTGTGTGTTAATGAGACTACTATAGGTCTCGGTGTGTGTTAGTGAGACTACTATAGGTCTCAGAGTGTGTTAGTGAGACTACTATAGGTCTCGGAGTGTGTTAATGAGACTACTATAGGTCTCGGAGTGTGTTAATGAGACTACTATAGGTCTCGATGTGGGTAAATGAGACTACTATAGGTCTCGGTGTGTGTAAATGAGACTACTATAGGTCTCGTAGTGTGTTAATGAGACTACTATAGGTCTCGGAGTGTGTTAATGAGACTACTATAGGTCTCGGTGTGTGTTAGTGAGACTACTATAGGTCTCGGAGTGTTTAAATGAGACTACTATAGGTTTCGGAGTGTGTTAATGAGACTACTATAGGTCTCGGAGTGTGTTAATGAGACTACTATAGGTCTCGGTGTGTGTTAATGAGACTACTATAGGTCTCGGTGTGTGTTAATGAGACTACTATAGGTCTCGGTGTGTGTTAGTGAGACTACTATAGGTCTCGGTGTGTGTTAATGAGACTATTATAGATCTCGGTGTGTGTTAGTGAAAGTACAATTCGACAAAATTGATTAGTAATAATGTATGGTAAAATAGAAATGAATAAATGTCATGCATCTTAATCAGCCTTAACCGTTATATGATTGCTAATCACAATTCAATTATGCACATGTTCATAGTTAAAATAGAGACAATATCAAAAGGGATAATCAAAATCATAAGTCGAAAACCGACTAACAGTGCCATGGCAAATAAAGAAACCGACCACAGAACAAACAACAGTACAAAAAAAAAACATAGAAAAATGAACAACACGTTTAACCGAATGTGATTTCATGTGCTTCAGAAAGGTAAGCAGATTATTCTCAAAATGTGGCGCCCGTCGTGTTTCTCGGGCAAGTACAATTAAACGCGATAAAAAGTCTTAATGGAATAATGGAAGGAATTGTGTTTACGACAATTGGAACATATCCGTCGCCATCTGTGAAACAGATATTTCATAACGGTTAGCCAACTTACTTCACTACATTTATTGTACCAGTTTTTATTATCAACCTGTTTTGAACAGTTTTGCAAGTAATGAAATAAGATTTAAGATAATAAATCAATTTCAAGAAATAAATACATGTTGAGTCTTCCTTTAGATACTGCTGCACCTCCGAAATAGCCAGGATATGATCTGTATTTTAGAAATTTGATATTGACAATATTTGGAAATCATTTAAATTAAGGTATGTTTCCTCTTGCTATCATCCAAGGTTTTGCTTTTTAAATTATATGATTTTAAGGGGGTATTCAGATTGTCAACGTTTGCACTTGGTGGAATTTAAGATTTTCAATTAATTTTGCTTCCGTCATCACTCAAGAATGAAGACATATTGATATCTAAAGATCTAGTTCATTCAAATTGTTGGCAATAATGTTATTACTACCAATGGGTTGGTACAATAACTTGTTGTCAGTAAGTCTCCGAGGTTAACAACCACGTGGTTAAATATTTTTATTGTCATATTTATAAATTATTTGTTTACAAAACATTTGAATTTATTAAAAAACTAAGGCTTTTCTACCTCAGGAATAGATTACCTTAGCTGTATTTGGCAAATATTTTTTGGTCCTCAATGCTATTCAACTTCGTACTTTATTTGGCCTTTTTAACTTTTTTGGATTCGAGCGTCACTGGTGAGTCTTTTGTAGACGAAACGCGCGTCTAGCGTAAATACAAAATGTAATCCTGAGTTTATTTAGAAACTATTACAAGAAGATTTAAGCATAATGTTAATGGCATTCTTAAGTAGAACCTTATGATATGCAAAAACATAAATTTCTCAAACAGAGCTATTATCTTTATATATTTTGTCAGGATGAACGACTGAAATTAGTTATTCACAAAATCTAAGAAACCAACGAGTATTTGCTGGTTATTTAAGTGTCTCGGTTTCTCAACTACTTAAAACATTATCATTTTGTCGTAAAGCTAACATATCAACTTTATTCCTTTGACATCATTACGGTTTTTTGCATGTTTCGAGCTTTGATACTCACTTGATATGACATTGGAATCAAACGACAAAATAATCATACATGAATGACTCTCACCTTGATCTCACTCCAAACGGAGTAAATGCAAATTTTATTTTTATTACTGCCTTGTAAATCTCTCTGTACCCAGACTTGAGCCTTGTTTGACATTGGTATAAAATATCCGAGTGTAAAAAGGGAAATTTAAGTAACGGCACATGATTAGGATAAGTGAAGGATGCATAATTTCCTTGGTTTATTTTTGTAGACAACTGTATAGTTTTGGCTTTGCTTTGTTTACTCTTTTCTTTTTTTATTGACTTTCTTTCGTTCTCTTTCGTTCTCTTTTTTTTTTTTTAGTTTCATTTTTTCTTTTCGTTTTTTTTTTAAGAATAAATATTGCAACAATCCATCAAATAAATTTATAATACATTTTTTGTTCTAGTTGTAAGAATTCGCTTTTTTTGGACAAGCATAGATGAAAGAAATACCTTCAAGTCTTTCTTAACTTGTCTCTTTTGTTATAGATATAGGAAGATGTGGTGTGAGTGCCAATGAGACAACTCTCCATCCAAATAACAATTTAAAAAAATTAACCATTATAGGTCAATGTACGGCCTTCAACACGGAGCCTTGGCTCACACCGAACAACAAGCTATAAAAGGCCCCAAAATTACTAGTGTAAAACCATTCAAACGGGAAAACCCACGGTATACATGTTAGTTTATATTTCTCGGGTTTTTTTTATAAACATACCTGATGAATGTGTATAAGGTAAATAACTCAAATGTTTGTTGTCGTACATTAAAAAAATTGACACAAGTGGTACAAAAGAATGAAAATCGATACAAAAGATACAAAAAAGGAATCTTTTATTGAAAATAAAAATAGGAATGTCCAATTGTATATATAAGTTCAATGTTGTAACGTTCTGGAAGGCCACATATTTTCTATCAATTGCATATGATTTGTGTGGCTGTTCAAAGTTGTTCTGTACTAGTTGAAGTCTCTGGTTCAATCTGTCAACAAACACACTTTGTTCAATGTTCTATTGAAGTGTCTGAAAAAAGACGATAACACATTTAAAATGTTTGACGGATGCATAGACTGTATCTCCATAAAAACATATAATCAAACTATAAATAGAAACAAGTGGCATGAAACTAAAGTAATTCATCAAATGAATTCACGAGTTATGTCGCTTTGTGTGTTTTAGAAAGAAAAAAATAGTTCATTAAAATAACGAAAATCAAAAACTGATTTGTTATAATAATAAATGAATTAAAGGCAGCAGTTACATACAAGTTAAGGTAAAACCTATAACATGATCGATAAGGAGTCGCATTCACTCGGAGGGTAAGTATATCGACACCAAGGTTGTGAGTTCAAAAGCCGCAAGTGGTAGGTGTGTTCGACTTCGATCTTTATTTACTAGAAGTGCAAGTTTGGCCTTGTTGCTGAAGGTCGGTTTTTCTCTTAGACTCACACCATCAATAAGATTTGACAATGACAATGGCGTTGTCAGTTTATTTTTTGACTTATGATACTCATAATCAGAGTTTGAATATGTCCTTTTCAGATCTTTCGCCTATCTTTTATAATTATGTTGTAAAAAGTATTATCGTTTCAATACCTATTTCTACTTCATAACTGATTTCAGACATTGAACAGATCAAGTAACTAAATATACAAATACAATAACAAGTTTTTTTTCGAACAAACAAGATTACAATAACTGGCAAAGGCCAATATGAATAGAGCATGATGAAATAATAAGTTTTGCTGGAGAAGATAAAATCTCCTTTCTATTATCTGGACATTTACGTATGTAAAGACTAGTTACTGTCTTAACTTTAAGAGAATTGCTTTCAATGCAACATTTCATATTTACCTTTGCTGTGAATATTCTTAGATGATTAAAACTGCTTTATGAAAGATTATAATGCAACAAAAACTACACCAATGATTCATTTACAAAATTGCCATCTTCCAAAATATATTTACATACTTACCTCTCACTGGTAAACGCACACTTGTGATTCCTCACTGTAACATAGTCCTTCTGGACATTCCATCACATCAACCTTGTCTTCTAGACATCTCATGTACTTTTTACACGTGTAGGGATGACGAACCGTCGAAAACAATGGAACAGACTCGCAGTAATATTCTGAAATAATATATTTTGGGTTCTTTCAAACAGATAAGATTCACAAAATGTGTTTGAATTTGAACCAATAAATGCTCTGGTTTTTATTGTATAGTTTTTGAAAGCTTGTAGATTATTTGTTTCTTGCATTATCGAAGGTTGTATTTTATATCATATTATGATTTATTTCTAACTCACAATGACGAGGGTTGAGATAAATCACAACTAGCCACCTGATTTTTGTTCAGTCCCAATTTGGGATTTAGATAATACATGCGAATTCCTTTTTGTTTTGACTATTTTTATACAACCGTCTTATATAACTGATGTTATAAGGTATATATACGGTTCGTCAATCCATGCGGTATCGAATTAATGTATTCTTTATCTATTTAAACGTTTTACCTGATATCAGCCATATTTCTCGTTCTGTATATTCTTCAGAATCTGGGGCTTGACAACGGATTTTGGCACCATTCCACTGCATGGGAAAATGAAAGTCTACTTGGACGGTTTCTTGTCTACGACAATTTTTATCTGTTACTGTTCTAACTGCACTATGAAACCTATACTCCACATACTCTGTATGGTTTCTGAATTTTACCCAAAACTCAAGATGACCTTTAGGATACCCTGGATTTCCTGTACAAGAAAACAGCACACTTGTCTCCCCAAAGATTTCAGTATCTATATCAAATACTGGTTTACCGACAGGAGGAGCTGTAAAAGATATGTGTATTTTCAGGAAAATTGGTACCTTTAATTTTATTACTACCCCTGGGTCGATGCCTCTGCTGGTGGACTGTTAGTCCCCGAGGGTATCACCAGCTCAGTAGCCAGTACCGCATGAAAATACGGTATTTTTTGTGTTATTAAAATTTGCTCTTAAAAAATGTTAGAAATTATTAAAAATTAAGGAAAATATCTCCCTCATGCAAAGCTCTGATTCCTTTCAAGGATTTGGCTATACTTTTTGAATCTTTTGGATTATAGCTCGTCATCTTTTATATAAGCTTTGGATTTCAAATATTTTGGCTACGAGCATCACTGAAGAGACATGTATTGTCGAAATGCGCATCTGGTGCAGTAAAATTGGTACCTTTAATTTTATTACTACACATGTACTACTGGGTCGATGTATCTGCTGGTGGACTGTTAGTCCCCGAGGGTATCACCATCCCAGTAGCCAGCGAGGTACTGGCATGAAAATACGGTATTTTTTGTGTTATTAAAATTTGCTGTTACAAATTGTTAAACATTATTAAAAGTATCCCCTTATGCAAAAGTCTGATTCCTTTCAAGGATTTGGCTATACTTTTTGAACCTTTTGGATTATAGTTCTTCATCTTTTATATAAGCTTTGGATTTCAAATATTTTGGCCACGAGCATCACTAAGAGACATGTATTGTCGAAATGCGCATCTGGTGCAGGAAAATTGGTACCTTTAATTTTATCAAAGTGAGTTCATACACCGACATATGTGAAGTGAATAACAGAAAGTAAATATAGGAAACTTTGTAAAAGCTGGCCTAATAATCTGTCTTCTGTTTTCTCGTGTTTTCATTGAAAGCTGTAAACACTGGTACTTTTGATGTTTTAGGTGTTTCTGACTGACGTGTTTCTATAAACGTATTTGTCATAATTGAAATTAAATTGAGAATTAAAACGGGGAATTTGTCAAAGAGACATAAAAACCAGCAAAGAGCAAACTACAGCCCATGACCACCAATGGGTCTTCAACACAGCGAGAAAAATGACTTCATAATTGAATTTTCTTTTAATGCTTTGATAAAACTGCTTATGTATAATTTGGGCATTGTTCTCTGAATATTTCAGCAATTAAAATAAGACAGACGTTATGATCATTCAAAATATGTTCCTGTTTACAAAGGAGTTACAACAATAGATGTGGTCAAGATGAACTTATTTTACATATGTATAAATGTGACACCCCCAGTTTTTGTTGGGTTCGTATTGCTTAGTATTTAGTTTTCTATGTTATGTCTTTTGTACTATTGTTTTTCTGTTTGTCTTTGTCTTTTTCTTTTTTAGCCATGGCGTTGCCAGTTTATCTTTTTTATCTGTGAGTTTGCATGTCCTCTGGTATCTCTTCTACGCTAGAAGTACTCAATGAACCTGCATGAGTAAGGTACTATAATAACGCCATCAGTTCTTTTTTTTTTATATAATAATTGCTTATAAACAGTAATTGAATCTCAGTGATTCATATCAAAATACATACTTTTAACTACTACATCCGCTGACTGGTGAAATCCCCTGTCCACAGAACAAACATACGTTCCTTCATCCTTGCAGCTAAATTTATTGAAAGTTAGCTGGATCTCTGCATACGTGTCTTGAATATCACTAGATACAGCAACAGTGCTCCCAAGGTTGGAAGTTGCAATTCCCTTAGATTGCAGAATAACCATTTCTCTCGAATTTTTGGCAATTTCTAGTTCCTGCCATGATGTGAAATTTTCAATACGACATTTTGCAAGAACAGCAGAAGCCCCTTCGAATTCTTCAGTTGGCTGAAAGAGCAGCCCTACAAATGTTAATGAAAAGTTTAATATTTGCTTTGGTTTATTATGAAAATGTTCTTTCATTGCACTAATTTAAAACCCATCCTGTACATCACCTGTCTTTAGGATATGAGGTTACAAAATGAATCTAGGTGACTCTATTTGTGAAGAGTTAAATGTAAGTGCTTTAAATTACCATCATATCTTCTAGAAATTGAAAGAAATTCAAGATAATAAAATTAAAAAAAAAATCCATGTTTGTTCAGTTCGAAGTTCCTGCTTACTAATGAAATAGATGTTTGATTATAGGTCTATTGGTTTTGGCTACTTTCTCTCTTTTTACTTTTTTTACTTTCCTGTTTACAAAACTTTATTTTTTTCGTAAAACTAAGAATTTTCTAATCCCAGGAATAGATTACCTTAGCCGAATTTGGCACAACTTCTTCGGAATTTTGGGTCCTCAATGCTCTTCAACTTTGTATATGTTTGGCTCTATAACTATTTTGATCTAAGCGTCACTGGCGAGTCTTTTGTAGACGAAACGTGCATCTGACGTATCATATTATTGTCCTGGTACATTTGATAACTATTCACCATACGCAGTTGATTCCATATTATAACCAATCGTGAAAATATTTCTGTTTGAACATGTTAACCTACCTGGACAACCCAAATCACCACAATCCTGGACCTCAGCATTATTTCCATTACAATCTTTTCCGCCATATTTTGTAGCTGGATTATTACATTCTCGTTTTCTTTGCTGAAATCCACCACCTCCACAACTAACAGTACAGGATGACCACTGCATCCAGTCTGACCACTGACCATCAACTATATAAACAGTAAACTCAAATTAATAGAGGTTGATTATGTTTATGTATTAGAAATCACCAATAAAATTACATCAAATAGAAATCTTTTTCATAATAATTGCGAAGATGAATAGCGTTGTAATCAAAGATCAACTAGTATTGGTTTGTTCGAAATTACACTGACAATATCAATTTTGCTGCACAAAAACACATTAAGGCAATACTATCTCTTTTATGATGCTGGGGGTCAAAATGATTGAAATTCCAAGTTTTTTTATTCTGATGTTAAAGATATCTTTAACATCATCAGAATAAAAAAACTTGAATTACAATATCAATTTTGCTGCACAAAAACACATTAAGGCAATACTATCTCTTTTATGATGCTGGGGGTCAAAATAATTGAAATTCCAAGTTTTTTTATTCTGATGTTAAAGATCCAAGTTTTTTTATTTTGATGTTACAGATCTTTAACATCAGAATAAAAAAACTTGGAATTTCAATTATTTTGACCCCCAGCATCATGATTTCTTTATATCTGATACAAACAAATCGTAATAAAAACTATGGCGTTTTATGGAATTCGAAGAAATTATATGTGTTTCTCCGCGTTGTAGTGTTATTTTAGAGTATGAAGGTTACCCTTATCAAAGGTTATCTGCTTTTCCTTTTCCTGTACTGTTTTCATTGCATTCGTGTTAAATTTCTTTTTTTTTTTTTTTTTATCTTTTCTTGATCATATATGAACTGAAGTGTATATGGCTGTGTAATCTTGTTGCTGTTTCATTGACATATACCACATACCTTTTTATGTACAAATCATAAGTAAAGTTATATTGTATTTCAAATCCCCAAATGGAAGCAAAATTTTATTTAAGCCTTACCTGGACAATTGTTTGTGTTGCAAGCTTTGTTCTCTTTATCTTGTCCTGCACAACTGCTTCCATTATACTGCGGAGCTGGCTCTGAGCAACTTCTTGTTCTTGCTGATTCTCCCCCTCCACAGGTCACTAAACATTCTGACCATGCAGCCCATGAAGTCCATTGTCCATCAACTAATGATAAAATAAAATGCACGTAGATAAAAAGATAACTATACTGTATGTTCTTAATGTTAGTGTATGTTCTAAATGTAAGTGTATGTTCTTCATGTTAGTGTATGTTCTAAATGTTAGCGTATGTTCTAAATATTAGTATTTGGTGTATACTTCCTCGCATGTGCTACCATTTAAACTCTCTAACAATGGATGTTTAGTATTTACATTTACATTCTAATTGGGGTTGGTATGAATGAACTGTTTTATACTTACTTGGACAATGTTGTGAATTACAATGCTGGTTTTCTGTTTTGTCTCCTTCACATGTGGTACCACCATACATCGGTGCAGGATTAGTGCATTTTCTGCTTCGTGAGTGATGACCACTTCCGCATGAGACTGGACAAAGTGACCATTCACTCCAAGTAGTCCAATTACCATTAACTGAAATAATAATATATACTATACTATTGACTGAAGTGATACATAGCATCAATTAACATAAACTAAAATTAATGTGTTTAGTCCAAGCATAAGATGATGATATTTTTAACATACACGCCACGTAGATCGGCACTATAATTAAACAACAAAAAATGTCCTGTTTACAAGTTTATCTATAATGTATTTTATTGAACACAAATAATATTCAATCACATAGATGCGAAACAAAATACAGATGCCCACTTTGGCTTGAATTCAAAATGAGAAAGTATTCTTAAATGTGCGTATGATACAGCACAATAGGTACCATTGTATGCTATAAGAACTGTAAAATTTCCCAAACATGTATTATTTTAATTGATAAACTGATATAAGTTAATGTATAAATATGCTGTGAAAACTCGATAAAACTGATAGAAGATAGTTATTTCATAAAGTGGAAGAAAATCAAGGTGGTCTAAAAAACCATCAATTAAATGCAAACAGAGAAAAAAGGCCAAAACGAAAAGGACAGATACGAAAAGGGAAAATACTAGCCACAAAACACAACACGAAATTTAAATAGTGAAAAACATGAGCCTCAACAGCAACAACAAAATTACAAATGACCAGTATCCTCTCCACTAGTGAGTACCACCGTGTTCCTCTCTTTTGATAATATGAATGCATATATTTTTCGCAGATGAGTAAACCTTATCACATGACGATCACTTGTATGTTTAATACCATATTTGATTTCGGAAACGACATTTTTGGATAAATAGTATGAAATTCAAAACAGTGTAGCTGTGGCCATTGATTGACACATTAAAATCATTCATTGACTGGGACAATTTAGGTGAACGTTTGTATGTAACGACCAATGCTCACTATGTACTTTTTAAAGACACTTAAACTATGGGGTCACCAAAGGTTCTCAACACCTAAATAAAGTAATTCGAAAAATTAATCAGAAATAACACGATATTTTGATTTATATCAATTATATAAATCAAAACACAAAGGTTATTCCTGATTAATTTTTCGAATTATTTTATAATTAAAGGCGTTAAGAAACCTTTGTTGACCCCACAGTTTAAATGTCTATCGTAGGTACGTCATGAACAGTGGTTGTTACAGACAAACGTTCACGTAAATTGTCCCAGTCAATGGATGATTTTGATGGGTCAATCAATGGCCACAGCTACACTGTTTTGAATTTCATACTATGATAAGGCATCGACTCAATTTACCAGTTTGCATTACTTACTAGGACATGGCTGAGTATTGCAACTTTCAGTTTGATTTTCGTCGCCATGACAATGTTGTCCCCCATATTTCGGTTCTGGTTCTGAACATGATCTGTTTCTACTGTGCTCCCCTCCACCACAGGTCTCACTGCATGATGTGAAATCACTCCAGCTTGACCACTGTCCATCAACTGAAAGAATACACACGATAGTGAAAGATACAACTCAATATGCCGCCCAGGGACCTGCCATTACGATCAGAAACATTATTATACACTAATGTTACCATTTTAATTTCTTTAAAAAAAACCTTTTGCATTGTTTTGTGAAATCCAGAAGTAGAACAATATTGGGGTCTTGATTAGAGAACATTATTTCTGTGTTCATTAATGTTTATGCCATTTTTCGGTTGTTATATCAAAGATTAGATAAGATTTTAAGTGGTCTCTGTTTGATTTATTTATTCATTTGTCATTTCTGGTATTATTGGACCTGTCCTTATTATCTCATTGACACATAACTTATTGATACCTCACAATCTTATGTGTATTTTTATGGAAAGACCGTATCATACGACGCTGTCATTTATACTTAAAACTGACAACCATGTTTTTACTTTTATAAGATATGAACATGTATTTAACGAGTATACCAAACTAACTAGGACAATGTTGAGTATTACAAATCTGTGTTTCAGTGTTATTTCCTTCACATTCATCCCCACCATACTGCGGCTTTGGGTTTGTACATGATCGAGTTCTTGTGTGTGTGTTCCCTCCACAAGAAACCGGACAATCTGACCAACTACTCCAAGCGGTCCAATTACCATTCACTGAAAAAGGTAGTTTGTACCGGTAAATATAAATTGATTGCAACAAGCTGACCGTCAAACTTATACAGTATTTAACTTTGATTACTGCAAAGAGGAAATTATAATTATTGTCACCTAAATTTCATCAGAGGTTTATCTAACTTTCCATTTAAATGACGCAGAAAGATGCTAGAATCATTCCTGAATGATCAACAAATGCAATGCTTCATAGACAATATGTATTCATAATCTTATATCAGAACTGTTCGAACAAAGAACAATTCAAGCTTGTTTTGTTTGCTCAGTAAAACAAATCGAATTGATCGTAGTCGATTTTGCCTTTTATCTTATTTGGTTTTTCTACCAATTTGTGGTTCTAAAGTCGACGAGACAGGCGTTTGGAGTCGTTAAGAATACATCGGATATCTTTGATACGTTTTGATCATATCATTAGAAATTGTTTTGCAACTGCATGCATTTTTCTATTCAAAACATTTGTATATTTACCTGGACATGGATGCTTGTTGCATTCATTAGACTCAATCTCGTACCCCAGGCATTGCTCTCCACCATATTCTGGTTTTGGATCGGAGCATGATCTTTTTTTGAATTGCATACCTCCTCCACAAGACTGGTCGCAATCTGACAACTCACTCCAGGGTGACCATTGACCATCAACTGAATTCAAACAATAAAATCGTCAAATTCGAGAGTAAATTATAACAATTGAATTGTGCATTTGCTATCAATTTGTGTTTACAAAAAAGTTATGATTCCGCTTTACAAAATTCAATATTTGAATGAAGTTGTACTCTATGGTCGTTTCAGAAATCGTTTGATTTTACGTTTTTGTTTGAATTGCTTTATCAAACAATGTCCAAGAAGCTAAACATATAGAAACGTAAACAAATATATATCTTATATATAAGAAACTTCTTTAACCTAGTTATGTACACTGTAAAGTTGATATGATACAAAACTAAACGTAGATAGAAGAAGAACCTTTTTGATACTATAAATAAATAAATGATGTAGTAAAAAGACTAGGGCTAATCTTTTCTTAAAATTACATTGCTCTCGTGGACGTTTTAAACTGAAATTGACTACATATTATAGACAAGTAACTAGATAATTTTCATGTTTTTTTTTAAATTATTAACAGCACCATATTTAATAACATTGAAAGAAATCCATACTTCCTACTTTGTTTTTGCTGCTATAAAATTTTGTAATTATTTTGAACTAAGGACGGATCTTCCTCACGCATATCTCTTATTGCGTGCGCAGGTCAACTCTTACTGTTGTTTTTTAAACCTTTCACCGTTTTACACACAAGGATTTAGTTGTTTAACTGAGGCAAGTCAATTTTAGGAATCTTTCAAACAAAATATCATGCAAGGGCAAGACTAAAATCAAGTAAACAAAAAAGTTAAATCGATTTGGCCAAACCAAAAGAAAAAGTATAATTCAAATTGTAAATGAAGTAACGTAAAGGCTCACTTGGACAATGGTAGAAATTACAAGACTGTGATTCAGTATCGTTACCGTCACAAATATCACCACCGAACTCAGGCTTTGGGTTTGTACATGCTCGCATTCTTGTGTGTTGATCCCCGCCACATGACACTGGACAAGCATTCCAGTTACTCCATTCCGTCCAATTACCATTTACTAAAAATAAAATAAATGTACCATTTATTTTGAAAAGCTACAAACAACGAATCTTAACATTACACTACACATCACTTAAAGGTAAAAGAGGCCCAAGTAACAGTAAGACATGTTGTTAAAATATGTTTGTTTATAATAGATACTTAAATCTCAAATGTTTGAGTATGAAGTAGTAGAATATCAATGTTTTGATTAAGAACTACGTATACTGTGCAAAAGTTTTATACTAGGTAACCTGCAGTTCCTAATATTAAAATGTGCAATCTACAAACCATATTGTTAAATGTTCAGAGCGCTCCCTATTATCATGAGTGTCAAAAACCCAGCCGTTGTTAAAAGTAAAATGTATCAGGCACATCATTCATTTTCTGTTAAGGAAGAATTGAGACGAACAAAAATGTTAAAATCCCTAATTTGAAAACCCTATCTCATGTATTTCAGGGAATCATTACTGATTTAATCACTTTCTTTTCACTTCATGATAATGAAAATTTTTAGATCACTGCATACATACTTGGACAAGGCTCATTATTACAACTGTTTGTTTCATTTTCTACTCCAGCACAATAGTCTCCACCATATAATGGTTCAGGATCAGTGCATGATCTATTTCTACTTTGCAGACCTCCACCACACGTCTGGCTACAGCTTGTATACTCAGTCCATTGTGACCACTGTCCATTGACTGAAATATGGAATTAAAAAAAATGTGGGAATTCAAAGGTATAAACAAAAAGTAAGTTGATACGTATTAGAAATCTTTGCTTAAACCCTAAACAGATAAATCTTCGCCGAACTCTAGCTTCCCATCCAATATCTACAAGTTTTCGCCTATTATACATTTTGTGAAAAAGAATGAACTTATTTCGAATTCACGTATATATTTTAAAACATAGATATTAAAATCACACAATCTATCAAGAAAATTCTAAAAGGCCATCTTGACATTTAAAGTAAATATACTCTAATCCATCCCCAACCAAAACGTAATTAAAGCAAGATGAAAACGAAGACAACTATACATGGGTAGACTAAACGCAAAGCATAATTTATTCAAGTAAAAAACATCGTTATCACATAAAAAAAAGTATCAAATTGATAAGAGTATTTTTATTTATATATACTTGTGGACTGGAAACATAAAATCTAATCAGATAATTTTCAGATTGATTTATTCTTACTTGGGCATGGGTCTTCATTACATGTCTCCGACGTTGTTGCATTTCCAACACATGGATTTCCACCATACTGTGGTAAAGGTTTTGAACATGCTCTTTCCCTGTCTTTCAAACCACCTCCACAAGAAACACTACATTCGTTCCAAGATGACCACTTAGTCCAATTTCCATCAACTGAAATTAACATTTAATAAATTAAATGATGATAAATTAATTAAAATCATAAAATCCTCGAAAATAGATAATGTATAAATATTACCTAGTATTCTAGCTTTCGGGGGAAAAAAACGTTTGAATAAACGTCCTAAATGACAATGCTAAAAAACAAAATACTCTTTTAGAAAGGATTATGCAATATCAGGACTAACTGGATAATTATTGAAATAAGTAAAACATGATCGACTAGATGCTTTATATCCAATAAGTCTCCTTGTAGATATACTTGCGAAATACATACTTGGACAAGGATTGTCTGCACATGTAGAAATATGGGTATCATTTCCTGTACAATGTTTGCCACCAAATTGAGATTCAGGATTTGAACATGTCCTGTTTCTAGTCTTGACTCCACCACCACATGTTACGCTACATTCTTCCCATTCACTCCATCCAGACCAGTTGCCATCAACTAAAACGAGACAAGAGCAAGACACTGATGGTGAAAACTATTCTGTTGTAGTTCGATTAGAATTAAAACTAAAGTCATATGAAACGAGTGAATGCTGAAAATTGAAGTGAATCCATTTCTTGAACAAATGCATGCATACATCATAAACTTAGTCTTTTGTGCACGATTTTATCATTTTTACGCATCTATCCATTTCGTATAATCGTCAAAAAGATATTTCACTCCGTCAGTTTTGTTGTGAAAATATGGCAGCTAATAAATAGTAGTGTTTTGAAGCAGAAGTTTATCGATTGTGACCTTTGTAAACAAACAACAAAGAAGCATGGATATTCAAGTAAGCAAGAGTATAACATGTACAATACAATATAGATTATTTCGATGACTTAAAGATGTTTTAACGTTTGTTCACTCTCTCTGCCAATTTTATTTTCCCCTTTGCACTTGCGTAATTTCGATCTCCGGATTTTTACGAGAAAGGTCACGCTGAGGTAACTGCATACGGATAACATGTCGGTGAATTATTGACGATACAATTTCTTCTAAATTTGGATAAATTAAAAAAAATTCTTTTGAAAAAAGTATATGTACACAAGTTTTATAATGAAAACTAGCCATTTAGTTATAACAAAAACATATGCATCATTCTTTTTTTAATTTGAACTTTCATTTGACTTTAAATTATAGAAAACAAAATGGTATAAATATGCATTAATGAGGTGATGAACATTTCATTAGTAAAAATTAATTTCACGATCAGGTACATTGCGATTGTTTTCTTACTTGGACATGGGTCGTCATTACATGTTTCAATATTTGTGACATTTCCGAAACATGGATCTCCACCATATTGTGGTACAGGATTGGAACACTCTCTGTCTCTGACTTTCATGCCACCTCCACATAAAGCGCTGCATTCATTCCAGGATGACCACTCTGTCCAATTGCCATTGACTGAAATTGGCACATTATACTATTATCAATTAATCCACCACTATTAATGGTACAACATGCTAACCACTATATGTAACATTTGTAAAATATGGACCATTTTACAGTAACACACAGATTAAAGAACAATCTAAACATGACATAATTCGCTAGATGTATAGATTACCAATTTCAGATCTTGAAATCAGAAACATATGCTGTTATTATAAATGTGAATATAAAATGATGTTATTAAGGTTGTCATTTGATGATTCTCCTAGTGTGTGAAAATATAATTTGTGTGTGAATACATTACCTTCATACTGAGATAGAGGATAACGTTGATAAATTTTGACTTCCATACACCTATTGTTATATCCCTTGTAAATAAAAAGTAAAATCACAAAAATTCAGTAGGAAGTATGGTATTAAAGAAAACAAACTTTTTAATATTTTCTAAGTCATCGAAATTGTTTTCCTTACTAATCGTTGCGAATGTTTAAAATTTGAAGAACACATATTTCTGGATTACTGTATATTCACACAGTCATACTTTGTTTAAAATTGCCACTATTATTTCACAAATGTATTACAATCGATGATTATACATGAAATAAAACGTGGTGATAAAATTTACTGCAAATTACTCCTTATTTTTGATTAAGTGAAAAGTATATCAATAGTGCCCAACTGCATAATCGTACAGACAAAAATTGAAATACTTCATTTTATATCTTCCCAAAAGAAAAATATTAACATTGCAAAAATCTAATTATTTTACATGAAGATGCGCAATACATACCTGGACAAGGTTTTTCTGCACAATTAGAAATATAAGTATCATTTCCTGTACAATATTTGCCTCCAAATTGGGGTTCAGGATTTGAACAGGTCCTGTTCCTATTCTTGAGTCCACCTCCACATGTTACGCTACATTCCTCCCATTTACTCCATTCAGACCAGTTGCCATCAACTACAAAGAGACGCGAGCATTACAATAATGACGAAAACTGTAGCAACTTATTGTGGTTCAAAAAAGAAATACATATTTATCTATAGAAATCAAAATACAAAAAATGTAATAAAAACATGCATTAATTAGTAAATGCATTTTCGATTAGACAAACATTATTTAATCATCAGTGTTTTTAATGTTTTCTTACTTGGGCACGGATCTTCATTACATGTTTCAATATTTGTAGTATTTCCAAAACACGGTTCTCCACCATGTTGCGGTTCAGGATTTGAACATTTTCTGTCTCTGACTTTCATGCCCCCTCCACAAGTAACATTGCAATCATTCCAGGATGACCACTCTGTCCAATTCCCATTGACTGTAAATGGCACATTATAACTATTATGATACAATCCGCAAGCATGGATAGTTAAAACTTGCTGATCATACCATGTAACATTTGTAATATATTGCACAATTTAATAGTAACGTAATAGCAATGAAAAGATTGTAAATGACAAAATGCAAATCAGGAATATTTTCTGTTATTATAAATTTGAAAATAATTTAATGTCAAGGTTGTCGTGTGAAGATGCCATAAATATGTGAAAATGTGATTTTTGTATGAACACAGTAAACTCATACTGAGATATAGACAACGTTTATAAATATAGACGTTTATACACATATTGCAATTTCCTTTATATGTAAATTCGGTACAAAGTTTGGAAAAAGAAAAAGTTTTTCCTTTCTAAGTTATCAAAATTGTTTTACTTAATCAACCAATGCGAATATATAATATTTTAACATATATTATTGAAGACATATATTATTTAAGATAATAACTATCTTTTGACAAATAAATTTCTTATCATTACCTACAAAATAAAATAAAAAGTAGCACTTTTCAACTTTCGTAATAAGATTCCTCACAAAATACATTTTACTTTTGGTTATGTAGACAGTATATCAATATTGCCCAACTGCATATTCGTACAGACAAAAATGTAATACTAGTACGTCATTTAGTATCTTCCCCTCAAACAAATATTATCACTGCATTAATCTAATTCTTTTACATGAAGATGTACTTGCGCAATACATACTTGGACAAGGATTGTCTGCACAATTAGAAATATTGGTATCATTTCCTGTGCAATATTTGCCTCTATATTGGGGTTCAGGATTTGAACATGTCCTGTTTCTAGTCTTAAGTCCACCTCCACATGTGACGCTACACGCCTCCCATTCGCTCCATCCAGACCAATTGCCATCAACTACAAACAGAGAAAAGCGGGGCATAAATGACGTAAACTATATAAAAAAAAAAGTATTATAGTTCTAATAAGAAATGAATATTAAACATCACAAAGCAAAATAATAATAAGATCATTTAAAAAAGAAGATGTGGTATGATTGTCAATAAGGCAAATTTCCACAAGAGACACAATGACACAGAAATTTACAAATATGTGTAAAGGCCATATCTCATAGTATCTATAATAGGCCACGACATGACATTTGTAAAACAATTTAAACGAGACAACTAACGGCCATGCATTTAAAAGATGATTTGGTATCGTGTCTGATGATTTGTACATGGAGTTTATAATGCCATATATCAGGCATTAGTACTTTACCGATTTTTAAATCTCATAAATCGATTTAAAAGGTTAAAATCAAGATAAAAACGAAAATTGAGAAAGTTGCAAGATTTAAGAGTGTGATGACTAAAAAGTTGTCAAAATCAAAATGTAAAGTGATAAAACCTAACTTTAGTTTATAAGGATTTTCTGATATAAATAAAACAAATATCGGTAATTCAAGTCCAACGTAGTTGATCGCGGATAATATAATGGAGTTCTTTGTTTAGTAGTTTAAAGGTTGTTGCTTCCTTAATGTGCGACGTTATAATATCATTACTGTCATGTAGAACTTTATCTAAGCCAAAATTAATTTCACTATATGGAACATTATTGGAATTGTTTTCTTACTGGGGCACGGGTCTTCATTACATGTTTCAATATTTGTAGTATTTCCAAAACATATATCTCCACCATATTGCGGTAAAGGATTTGAACAGTTTCTGTCTTTGACTTTCATGCCACCACCACAAGTAACACTGCATTCATTCCACGATGACCACTCTGTCCAATTCCCATTGACTGAAATTGACACATTATACATAAAATGACGCAGTCCACCAGTATGGATATTACAACATACTGACCTACCCATGTTACATTTGTAACATAAGGTTCCTTTTAACTTTAACTTACTTTGTAATGAAGTTTAAAAATGGCATAATTCACTGGTGATATTAATTAACCATAATTTAAGAACTGGAGATCACGAACATCTTTGATTAGGATGAGTTCTAATATAATTTGAGGTGATTGTAGTCGTGTGAAAATTTAACTGTAGTGTGAAAATATAATTGTAGTATGAACTCATGATAAATTCATGCTGAGATAGACGATAACGTTTGTAAATTTATCTAGCTAAAGCAATTTCACTTATATATTAATATGTCGAAAAGTATGGTTAAAGAGAAAATAAAATTTTTACTATTTGCTTCGTCATTTACCGGATTTGTAATAACATATGCAACAACACGGGTGCCACATGTGGAGCAGGATCTGCTTACCCTTCCGGAGCACCTGAGATCACCCCTAGTTTTTAGTGGGGTTCGTGTAGCTTAGTCTTTAGTTTTCTATGTTGTGTCTTCTGTACTAATATTTGTTTGTTTGTCTTTTTATTTATAGCCATGTCGTTGTCAGTTTATTTCAATCGATGAGTTTGACTGTCCCACTGGTATCTTTCGTCCCTCTTTTAGATTGTTTTCTAGTATTCATTGCGTAAATAAAATTTGAGCAACACATTTTTCTGGCATTCCGTATAAAGATTATTCAAGACTACCACTATTTGTTTTTGCAAATATATCTGTATAATCATTGCTTAAAACAAAAGGACTCCTAACTTCGTTATACAATTCACCTAAATGTACCATCTCATATTAGATGAAGTTGAAAGTATATCATTATTGGCCAACTGCATCATGTGCATGTTCATACAGAAACAAATTGTTAAACATCAGTTTTTATCTTCACCAATCACTACTTTAAACATAATACTTTTCAATGTTGATGTACTTGCGAAATACATACTTGGACATGGATTTTCTGCACAATTAGAAGTATAGGTATCATTTCCCGTGCAAAATTTGCCCCCAAATTGGGGTTCAGGATTTGAACAGGTCCTGTTTCTGGTCTTGAGGCCACCTCCACATGTGACGCTGCATTCCTCCCAATTGTTCCATTCAGACCAGTTTCCATCAACTACAAGCAAAGAAGAACATGGAACTTGTGATGTAAACTATAAAGACTACATGTGATTTGAATAAGAAATAAATATTAAGCTAGATAATGCAAAATAATATTGTAATCATGCATTTTAGAGGTCATATAAAATCGTAACTGATGATTATAACTTATAATTTCAGATTTGATGCAACCGTGCTTTTGCATTTATAAGACCTTCTAAATCAATTCAAGAGGTAAATATCAAAACGACAAATAAAAACGAGGTCAATTGGAAGACCTAAAAAAGGAACCCGAATTAATAAAATCAATAAGGAAACGAGAAAAATCAAAATCTGTAGTGATAACAATAAACTAATGGTCAGGGAACTTTCCATTACACAAAGTTAGTTCACTCTTAGGATCGGCATTATGATCTTTTCTTACTTGGACACGGGTCTTCATTACATGTTTCAATATTTGTAGTATTTCCTAAACACGATTCTCCACCATATTGCGGTACAGGATTTGAACAGTTTCTGTCTCTGACTTTCATGCCACCTCCACAAGTTACACTGCAATCATTCCAGGATGACCACTCTGTCCAATTACCATTGACTGAAATTGAAATATGGTATGATATATATAATAATACAATCTGCCATCATGAATAGTAAAATCATACTGAGATATCTAAGGAATTTTTTCACATATTATATATAGTATGTCTCAAAAAAAATATAATAATGCACCACACAACGACAGTTTAAAACACAACTTATTTAGGTTGTTGAACTTTTTTCATAAGTAAAATTCAGGCATACATTTGTCGACATTATTCTTAAAACAAATTTATTTTAAGGTAATTGTTAAGAAATTATACTGGTGAACTCATCGTGATATTTAATCCCCGAAAGTAAAGTAAAATGATAAAATATCACGCTACAAAACACCTACTTGGACAAGGATTGTCTGCACATTTAGAAATGAAGGTATTGTTTCCGATGCAATATTTGCCTCCAAATTGGGGTGCAGGATTTGAACAGGTCCTGTTTCTAGTCTTGAGTCCACCTCCACATGTGACGCTACATCCCTCCCATTCGCTCAATCCAGACCAGTTGCCATCAACTAAAACAGACCATCAATGCCGAGAACTATACAACTTATAATGATCCGAATAGGAATAAAAAATATGTATATATGTTAAACTACAAAAAAAATGAATAACCAATGATATGATCATGTGAAAAAAAGATCACAAGAAATTTTCATGTCATATATAAAATTGTAAACATTGCCATGTGCCTAATAAAACCAGGAACTTTAAATAACAAGAAAACTAATCAAGTAGAACACTTTGACATTTATGAAAATTTCAAGAGAAAAGAATATTCCAATAGTAAAGGATTTTAACAGATATATTACAAAAGCAGGGGATTCAAATTTAACTTGCATAACTGATCAAAAAGTAATTTGTTAAGTAGATACTTGCCTTCTCAATTTATTCAAAAGATAGTGTATCGTTTTGATACAGAAATTTCTATCAAACAAAATTATGTTCACGATCATTTATTTTCTTACTTGGGCATGGGTCTTCATTACATAGTTCAGTATTTGAGTAATTTCCGAAACACGATTCTCCACCATATTGCGGTATCGGATTAGAACAGTTTCTTTCTCTGACTTTCATGCCACCTCCACAAGTAACACTGCATTCATTCCAGGATGACCACTCTGTCCAATTCCCTTTAACTAAAATAGACATATGATACATACAGTGACACAATCTGCGAACGTTTATAGTAAAGTATATATAGACCCATTGGACAGCAATGTAAAATGTCATAAACAGCTTTCAAACAAACAAATTATGGTAGCAATTCCTTTGAAAAAATTGGGGCTCAAGATCATTTTTGTAATTATTGTCTATAATAAATTTCGTTTAATGAATGCCGTTATAGGATGTGTGTAGTTTTAAAGCTATCTTATTGATTTTTTTAATCCTAATAATCCTTACAGCAAAAATTAATATAAAAAAAATAACCTGAATAATTACAAAAAAATGATTATTGTCAAGCGTGATTCGATATCTTTACAAAAAAAAGGAATTCTTATCACTAATCATTTTCCAGTTATTTTTAAGGTAAAAATTATGAAAAAAACATACTTGGGCAAGAATTTTCTGCACAGTCAGAAATAAGTGTATCATTTCCTAGACATTTGTTGCCACCAAATTGGGGTTCAGGATTTGAACAGGTCCTGTTTCTTGTCTTGATTCCACCTCCACATGTGACACTACATTCCTCCCATTCGCTCCATCCAGACCAACTGCCATCAACTATAAACCAAAAGAGCAGTGCATAAATGACGAAAACTATTCTAATGTAGTTTGATAAGAAATAAATGATAAAGAAGTTTAACTACAGAAAACAAAATAATCAGATGATAATGTATTTAAGAGATCACATTACTTGTTAAAGGGGCACTACGAGATATATAAAAAAATCAAAAGTATGATTTGTTTTGTTCAATCATTAATGAAAGTGAAATAGTGAAATAATAATTTGCTTTTATCAGCTAAAATGGTTCAATTTTGTCAAGTTAAGTTAATAAACATTCATAATGATTAATTCACTTGCAAGTGAATAATTCGACCTCATTAAATCCATATTCATGTGAACTCCGATTTAAATCCGTAGAAAGAGATAGAATTACGCATGCATTGTCCGTGTACGGGCATTTAAAGGAAAAGAATGTCAACATTGAAAGTGAAACTAGGTAAATAATTTGAGTAACTGATTCGATCCACACAAAATCATTTTTATAAAGGTAAAAACGACGATAAACATATTTTTTTAATCGACAATACAAAATATAACGTACCTATAAAAATACAATTGCACGATTTGCATAATCTATTCATATATATGTGTATGTTTACATCGCTGATATGGTCATAGAAGGTCAACTCGATAGTTAATTAGATGGAGTCTTGGCTAAAATTCACACGAAACGAAGCTACATCTTATTGAGACCACGTCCTGTAAATTGTTTATTTTATACTTTTGATAGTTTGTAAAAAATGTTTTACATTGTTATAAATACAATATGAGAATTTGAGTCAAATCGGTGAACATGAATTTCCGATTGTAAACTTCAAATCGTGCCTTGTACAACCTGAAACTTCTATTAAGTAGAACACTACGGCAATTTGAAAATCAAAACAATAAGAGAAAAAGCAATATGATAGTAAATTATGTGCCCTAAATCAAATTTCTTTTATAACTTATCATATCCATAGAATAATTGTTTTGTTTAGCAGTATATACGTTGTTTGTACTTTCCTAATTCGTTCAAACGATGGTGGATCATAATTGTAACAAAGAACTTTCAATAAGACACAATAATGCTCAAGATCAGGAAACATAATCAGGATTGCTTTCTTACTTGAACATGGTTCTTCATTACATGTTTCCAAATTTGTTTCATTTCCGAAACACAATTCTCCCCCATATTGTGGTTCCGGATTTGAACAGTTTCTATCTCTGAATTTCATGCCACCTCCACAAGTATCACTGCATTTATTCCATGATGACCACTCAGTCCAATTTCCATTGACTGGAATTGAAAAGTAATAAATATACGGACATTGTCAACCAACGCTTTTGTAAAAAAAACATACTGAGCTATCAATTAAAGATTTATTTGTACAAAGTGTGCTAAAGAGTTACTAGTTGTAAATAAGGTAAGATTATGGAAATGTTTTTCCTTATTTTCCTTTATGCATACTGAAATGTAACATAAATATTATTGAACAGCTATAAAAATAGAGAAAAAGATCACTGTCAATCATCACTCGATATCTTAACCAACACAGAATTCTTATCAGTGAATTGAATGTAGTCATTTTTGGAGAAATGCATTAAAATACATACTCGGACAAGGATTGTCTGCACACTCAGAAATGTTGGTATCATTTCCTATGCAATATTTGCCACCGAATAGGGGTTCAGGTTGTGTGCAAGTCCTGTTTCTTGTCTTGAGCCCACCTCCACACGAGACACTACATTCCTCCCATTCACTCCATCCAGACCAGTTGCCATCAACTACAAGCAGAAAAGAGTACAATAATAATGATGAAACTATCACAACTTGGAGAAACTCGAATACGAAATAAAAATTTAACTTCAGAAAGTAAAATAATAATATGATCATGTATACCATTGTATACTATTTAAATCATCATTGTCTGTATACTGTGTACTATTGTATTTAAAATCATGTTGCATTATCTGGAATCGCTGCTTAATATGACAATAAACAATGAACTGTAGATAAAATATTGCAAATAATAAATTGTGAATATGGTGGGTAAACTATTTTTTATTCTAGTACTGAGTCATTACCGATGCTTCTCATCTTGGGTGTTTTCCCTACAGCATTCAATTTGACGGTACTACAAACATGACTAAAATATATCATTTGTCATCTTTTACTTGGTAAATAGTTATTAAAGGTACCAGGATTACAATTTAATACGCCAGACTCGCGTTTCGTGTACATAAGACTCATCAGTGACGCTCAGATCAAAATAATTATAACAATAACAATAGCCAAACAAGTACAAAGTTTAAATTGATAAAAATGACCATATAATTGATATTCAAGTGTTGACTACTGGGCTGGTGATACCCTCAGGGACTACACGTCCACCGGCAGTGGCATTGACCCAGTGGTGTAAATAATTATCAGAGGTACCAGGATTATAATTGAATACGCCAGATGTCCGTTTCGTCCACATAAAACAATATAAACTTAGAAATTAATACGAAAAAAAAGGTTCAAACTCCCTCAGACAAAATGTATCATTTATTTTATTTGGCTGCTTCGTAAGGTCCTTGTTGGTCATATAATATTTAAGTACTAATACGTTCTTGGTATTACTATTACAATATTACGGTTTGGACGTTCCTGTGAAGGTAACACCAGAAATGTGATTTGGATGAATCACATTTTTAATATGCTATATCTATTTCCCTTTTAAACTATAATATCTTCATATGCTTAACTTTTCACTTAACTTTTTTTTTTCATAGGAAAGCTGAAACTTCTAACATAGAAAAGGTAAACGTATAGAGGAAGTACCCTTCTTTTTTTAATTGATTAATATAGTAACAAGTACAATACACTGTTTCGTTGATAAAATTCCTGTTTTCTGAAAATCTTTGGTATTAATTCATCTTGTAAAATCGTCATGCGTCCTGAATTTACATGAAATTACAATTAGTTCCATTGGACCAAAAACTGCATTCAGACTCATGCATGCACCCAATCTGTCCAACTGTCATTTATTGACATTTAGACAGTTTTATATGTCCAATATTTTGTTTGTATACATAAAAATATACAAATTATTTCACAAGCAGTTTAATTCGGATTTTCATGTCAGTTTATCGTTAATGGAAATTTTTATCCAATTAGAAAGTATTGGGATACATACTATTATTTTCTTATACCTATTTTATCTATCCAAATTAAAATTACTGCTTCCCATATTCCTCCTCCACTTACAGCAATTTATTCATGCCTACTGAGTTACCGTAACCAAATGGGTTCAGTTAATACAACCTATGTGGATAGTATACTCAGTATTCTTTTGTTATTACTACTTATTACATATTCCAACAAAACAGCTTTTTAACATGAGTATCGTATCTGTCATTTCTGAATTAAGACTCAAAATTTGAATAAAAAAAGTAGTGACTTTTATATTACCTTAATTTCAGTGGTCTTACCTGGGCAGTAATGTTGGTTACATAAAGTACTCTCTGTGTTATTTCCTTTACAATCGTTTCCACCAAACTGAGGTTCAGGATCTGAACATGTTCGATTTCTAGACTTAACTCCTCCACCACATACATCAGTACAATTGTTCCATTCGGACCATTCTGCCCAACTACCGTCAACTGTATATAAAAGGAACCATTGAAAATTTGATTTCGAAACGAATGTCAAACGTATTTGAGACGTCAACTTCTTTCTGGAGTAAGACTAGACTTTTATCATTCGGACAAAATCAAACGATGAAAATTATATTTGTTAGTCCGACATTACCGGTTTATTGGCTTAATTTGAGTTACGCCTGAGTCATATATCGGAAGTATAAATCTCATGCTTGTGTAGTGAATCGTAACTTGTAACATGTGCACATAAAAAGGGAAATAGCAGTGTTATTTTGCTATATTTGACTGTACATGAAATGCTGTAAAAAGTAATATCACAAAGATACTGAGCTCCCAGGAAAATTCAAAAAGGAAAGTCCGTAATCAAATGGCATATCAAAAGCTAAATGAAAATAACCTATTTAAAATTCCACGATGTATATTTTTACATACTTGTTTTTGTACTGGAGGAGCCTGAAGAATGCTCTATGAAAATTTGATTTGAATTCTTTGATCATTTATTGTTCATTACACTGACTGCTTTTTCATACAAAATTTTCATTTTCAAAGATCCGGTTTCGCTTTTATCAACTATTTCATATTCAGAATGTGAATGTAACGTATTCATATAATAGATAAATAATCTACTGTCTTATGGAAATCAAATCTATTTTCTCTTGACCTTTCATTTCATTAGAATTATAACTTATTTTTATAAAATGTTCTTAAATATTGTGCCATGAACATCGACCTCAACCCGCCCCTTCCACAACTTTTCATTGGTAGTTACAGTAAGAATAACACACTGATGAGAGCATACTTTATTATTACAATGAGTAACAATATGATTGATAACAGTTGCACACTTTCTAGTCCGTATGTTGCAGTCTCTATATATTCTTGTATATTCCTTGTGTGGTAATTATCTTTACTATTCCTCCTAAATGCACTATTTTAATACTATTCAAATTTCACAAATGTTAATTCTTGATGCATGCATGATGATAAACAAAAATATGTATCCTGTCAATTTGTTGTATCTTTAAACAAATTAGTTAATTGTATGATAACGACATTTGAATGAGTCATATATTTTTTCCGGTTTGAAGTTTCTATGTTTACTGACTCCTAACACCTTCATGTGGAGCACCGCTTGGTCGTTTTTCACTCTGCAGAATAGTATCATCTTTTACTCTGAAATGTAACACACAGATGAGTTCAAGCCAATTTAAAGGATTAAATCATACGCATAAATTAATGTATGTCAATAACTTTATACAATATTGTCAGTTAATGTATTTTTTTTAACTTTATAATTAAAAGATATATGTGCATTTTCTATTGATTTTTTAATTTACAATGATATAATATGAGGGAGATAATAAACTAGAGGCTCTAAAGAGTATGTGTCGCTCACCTTGGTCGATGTGAATATTAAACAAAGGAAGCAGATGGATTCGTGACAAAATTGTGTTTTGGTGATGGTGATGTGTTTGTACATCTTACTTTACTGAACATTCTTGCAGCTTACAATTATCTCTATCTCTATCTATAAAGAACTTGGCCCAGTAGTTTCAGTGGAAAATTTTATGAAAATTGTTAAAAAATTACTATAAAGGACAATTACTCCTTAGGGGGTCAATTGACCATTTCGGTCATGTTGACTTATTTGTAAATCTTACTTTGCTGAACATTATTGCTGTTTACAGCTTATCTCTATCTCTAATAATATTCAGGAAAATTTCAGGGCAGATAGATCTTGATCTGATAAACAATTTTACCCCATGTCAGATTTGCTCTAAATGCTTTGGTTTTTGAGTTTTAAGCCAAAAACTGCATTTTTCCCCGTATTTCTACTTTTAGCCGTGGTGGCCATCTTGGGTGGATGGTCAGGTCACTGGACACACTTTTTAAATTACATATCCCAAAGATGATTGTGGCTAAGTTTTGATTAATTTGGCCCAGTAGTTTCAGAGGAGAAATTTTTGTAAAAGATTACTAAGATTTACAAAAAATGGTTAAAAATTGACTATAAAGGGGAAAAACTCCTAAAAGGGTCAACTGACCATTTCGGTCATATTGACTTATTTGTAAATCTTACTTTGCTGAACATTATTGCTATTAAAGGGAAATTCCGCGATTTTTTACTTATCATCTAATTATGTTCATCTTAACATAAAAAACACATTTGCAAAGTTTTAAATTTATATTCCTTCTAATAACGGAGAAAATCAAGTATTTGTAACTTTTTTGGTTGAATTCTCGAGTGAGTCGTGACGTTTTAGATTTGTTGAATTCTGGGAAAAAATAAAATCTGTTTAACTCTTATGGCTTATCGACAATATACGTAATTAAAAGCGCACAGCTGACGAATGGTCGTAGTTATTAACCACAATATAAGAATGAACGAAAATGAATATGCATATACCGTTTTGTATTGATTGAATTAAACTCCTATAAAATTATCTCTAGTAAATGTTTTCGAATAAATTTCATTAATTATTGTTGAGATTTGTTTCATAAAATATTTATTGAACATTTTTACTGATATTAAACTGAAAATATTTCCGTTCTATTTACCGTTATTGTTTTGATAATCATTTCAATGCAACCAAGGATTTGTATATACAAATCCTTGATGCAACTAATGTGTGAGCAGAGTGTGTATATTATTTTGTAAAGGTCTCTGTATTTCTCGGCTTGATGTCATTTCGTTTACCTTGTAGCTATTTAGCAGCAGGTGTGAGTTCAAGCGTACACAGGTATGAATGTTGTTATTTGGAAAGGATAAACAGAAAGGATTAGAAAGAGTATGCTGTATTTAAAACACTAAGATTTAATACACGATGAGAATAAAGATACAATAATTAAATTGTGTAAATTAATTGAAAATAAAATTTAGATTCATAATTCCGAAAGTGTATAAAAATAAAAGGAAACAATTTTGGTTTAATCTTTAATAAAAACTAAATGCAATATTTCCCAATTTGATATACCATCTGTTTGATATCATTGACTTTACCGGAATTTCTTAACTTGTATTCAAATCTGGCTGTGTTAATGCTCATAAAACTATCGCAATTTTAAAGACGGACTATCGACATCGACCGCTTGTTCTTGATATTTGAAACTGCATGCATATATACGTATACGTATTTACGTTTATGATAGTGATGAGTTCTTGCGTCTGACAAAAACTAAATTCCTTCATGGTTACTTGCCATACGTTTATATTGGTTTGTAAGGTGATTACTCAAAATCGTTATTTGAAGATGAAGATTTATTTTAATACAGAAATTTCGTCTATATATTAAGTTTCACAAGTGTATACCACGGAGAAGCTCTGAAGGTACATAACTCCCATTTTGTTTGGGTGTGAACCATCGATGTTTACAGCAATATCAAAGAATAAGATGATGATGGTAGAAAGAACTATGGGCGTCATGTGGCAAATATTACATGCATATCGGACCATGAGTTGTCAATCTGTATGAAAAGATTTCCAATACAACAATATTATTGAGAAGGAATGTTTACATGTTATATTCTCGTACTAGTATTACAGGGTTCTTGTGGCGTCCACCTTAGACACACATCTTTCTAACGATGTTTTAAAAAAAAGACAGAACCAATTTAATGTTATATTTCCCTTGAATACCAAGAAAGAAAATAAATCCCGAAATTAATTTGAAACTTTGATACTCAATAGTTTCCCAGCAAAATATTAGAATGTAGGACAGAAAGTCACAGACAAAAAGTCACTGACAAAAAGTCACAATTCAGTTTTTAGAATATTTTTCTTTAAATAAGAAAAAAATAATTAAAAGATAAAAGTTTTGTTTTTTTCTTGAAGTGTTAAACATAAAGCAACTTTGTAATTAAAATGTATTAAATAAATATCAATAATGATCAAATAAGTGTTATGAAAACCAGATGTCAACGTGACATGGTACCTAAATGGCTTCATATTGCCAAGAAATATCTCCTTTGAATGATTAAAATTTAATAATTTTTATTTAACAAAGCTTATGAACAATGTCCTACGCTTAAAAATGAATAGATGTATTGAAAAGTAAATATTTAAAGATCTTTCTCTTATATATTTAAACAATTGTCAGAGAATTAATTGTGAATTTTTGTCCCATCAAATTTGTGACTTTATGTCCTGTAACTTTTTGTCCTGTGACTTTCTGTCCGTTTACCAAATATTCACATCCCTTGGGGATAATTAGTGTTCGTCCAGTGGCATATATAACAATTGTGATGACGAATTCTTTCCTTGGTTCGAGAACAATCTTATTGAAATATAAATCTGTGATTTTACTATGTCCACAACTTCGATGAACCAAAGCAAATTATACATCGACCTGTATTTAAATCAAATTGGTTCTCTTCTTCTGGTATACAATAGTCTATCGACATTCGATGATTACATACTGTTGGCATACGTGGACTAGTCTATTTACAAAACTTTTACCCCAATTTATTCAAAATATATGTTTTTTTCTTATGTTCAATGTATACATGTATATATTTTAAATTGCGCTATAGTTCCGTAACTTTCTACCCAGTCGTATAAACGAATCGTCGACAAGTGCGTACATTTTTTTAAATCAATATTTCTGGTATGTTCCAATCTGTCCTTCACTATTGACAATGAGTATATATTACATTTTCCCAAATTCACCCTTGGAAAAAATATTTAAATAGATTTTAATTTCATCAAATCTTATTTGTTGGGTATTATTTATATTTTTATGAATAATATTCTTTACACCAGAATGTTATTTATAAACAAGCGTATGAGTTTAGTAATAACAAGTAAGACAGAGTTGTATATTATACATCTGATAGTTCAAAATGGAAAGTTATAAGTTATCCGCCGTGTACACTGATCAATACCTGCAGAGGTGAAACGATGCATGAACTTGCAAGCCCGACAGGAAATCGCTTGAATACCTGGACGTGTCACCTCACACACCTTCACAATACCTTTGGAAGTAATACCTTTAGCCATGCTGGTAATCAGATGAGGGAAGATCAGAATTTATTTGAAAAAGTTTATTACTTTAAAGAATTATGAACAAATTAGATTTTCGAAAACAATTTTCACGGAACACTTATTTATGATTTCAACTTTGACTTTTTTACCTAATTCCAATATCAACAGTTTAAAAACAACAGACCATGGTAATTTAAAAAAATAAGAATATTTTCCGTATCAAGTTAGTTAGTCGGATAAAACAACCGTACGATTGACAAGATATCGACACGCAATTACGACTTCATCGGTTACTGTAGTTTTGTTCCTTTGTGGTTTATAGACATATCGTTGTTATTAATCGGGAAAGAAGACAAAATGGCCGAACGCAGAGAATTGATACTCTAAATTTAAAATCGATGGTGATCGCTTATCTAGCGGAATAAAACTTTAATAACTATGAATTTGAGCATTTTTATACTGAATGAACATAATATCAATTTTTGATTTTTTTGCGAAGTTTCCCTTTAACAGTTTATCTCTATCTATAATAATTTTCAAGATAATAACCCAAAACAGCAAAACACTTCAGGTGCACCAACCCAACAACGGGTTGTCCGATTCATCTGAAAATTTCAGGGCAGATATATCTTGACCTGATAACCAATTTAACACATGTCAGATTTGCTCTAAATGCTTTGGTTTTTGAGTTATAAGCCAAAAACTGCATTTTACCCCTATGTTCTATTTTTAGCAATGACGGCCATCTTGGTTGGTTGGCTGGGTCACCGGACACATTTTTTTAACTAGATACTCCAATGATGATTGTGGCCAAGTTTGGTTTAATTTGGCCCAGTAGTTTCAGAGGAGAAGATTTTTGTAAAAGTTAACGACGACGGACGACGACGGATGACGGACGCAAAGTGATGGAAAACGCTCACTTGGCCCTTCTGGCCAGGTGAGCTAAAAATAAATCCTTACAAATTTGTAATGAATTAAGCGACTTAATACTGCAATTTCAGAAAAGACGACGAAAAATATATTTATAGCAAATGAAATAGAAAGACAGATATTAATTGATAATAATATTAGAAAATAGTAAAAAAAAAAAAAAATAATAACATTATTCCCATTTACAATATTTCAAAAAGGGAAGATTTAGTGAAGTTTGTATCCTTTTATAAGTGCTGTTGTAATGTAGATATGATAATCAAGAGTTTTAAATGGACCATATATTACTGTAACATCACTTGATAGTTTTATACTTCTATTATACCATGAACTTAATTGTGATTATGGTTATCAAATTTGTTCAGTCAAAACATACAGTGTTTTACAATGAGATTGGAAAATATCTCAATTCACGTTATATATTAAATATAAAAAAAAACTATCATGTTCCCCTTTTAAATTCTAAACTATTGTGACGCTCTGGATGGCTCCTTTATTTTTGTTATTATACCTATTTGTAAATTGAGGGGTTGTGAATAATACCTTCTGCAGACGTCAGGATAATCTGGATTATATTGATGCATGCTTTTTAGTTAGTCAGTGACATTTTAAACTCTTCTAATCATTATAAACTATATCATTACAGTGCTAAGTGTTATGTAAACTAATCATTAGTACAATTTCTTACCTCAATATATAATTAGCCTTTGTTCTTTTAACTTCCTACGAACAATTGCCAGTGATCATCTATTGAAAAATAACGTGTTTTGTTTTGCGATTGCAAGTTCAAAAACGGCATGACCGCAGAAGATATTTTTGTAATATTTTCAAATTTGTTTAAACAGGTTTCTTTGAATTTGCTTTTTACATACTCATTTATCTAGGTATTGCTGTCATCATAAAATAACAAATCGTTTTGCTAACATTGAAATAATTTTCTAAGGTAAGTTTTCTCATAACATAACATTAGACAACGGTTTTCATCCTATCAGAATCGCTGATCATGGTTTTTGAAATTAAGATGCAATCACGGAAAGATTTTACATCGAAAACCGCCAAAAGATTTTTTTTTCTTTTTTTTAATGTACATCTTATTCAGTATCTGATATATAACATATAAAAAATCAATATGTTGTGAAAAAAATCAGAAAACTAAATGACCCTATTTCGAGATAAAAATTATAATTATTTTATGCAAACAAATGAGGATAACTCGGTTTTCTTACTACTAGTATATAATATAAATAAATTTGATAATCTTCTTTTCTAAGAGTAATTGATTATAATCATATCATATAATAAGGCAAGGTTTCACACTTCTTATATTAAAAGCAAAAACAAAATCTTGTTATTCACAATGAGGCTATTTTACTACTATGTGTGGAATATATCATTTGGGTAAAGATGTTGCTTATATATATTTTGGCCAAAAACTATGCACGAAAGAACCATGATAGGTTAAAAACGTAAATTTGGACTATTACTCCATGTTCAAGTCATAAATGATCTTTAATCAGTTAAGTTTCCAGAGTACAGACACGGATAGTTTTCTCAATAAAATTAATATAATTTTCAAAAGGTGGAATAAGTTTCCATTTTGTGCAATTTCCGAGAACAAAACTTGCTCCGATCATATCTCCTCTGTTGCATTGTTAACAAGTATGTAAGCATATACTTAAATTCTGTAAGTTTAAAAGAGGGACGAAAGATACCAAAGGGACAGTCAAACTCATAAATCAAAAATAAACTGACAACGCTATGGCTTAAAATGAAAAAAGACAAACAAGAGTACACATGACACAACATAGAAAACTAAAGAATAAACAACACGAACCCCACCAAAAACTAGGGGGGATCTCAGGTGCTCCGGAAGGGTAAGCAGATTCTGCTCCACATGTGACACCCGTCGTGTTGCTTATAAGATAACAAATCCGGTAAATAGTATAATTCGGTAGGTCACATTCATGAAAGGGAAGGGGGTTGTAGTTACGACGTCAGGAACATATCCGATATCATTTGTGAAACGGTTATTCCATAACGGTCAACCAACTCGTGATGGCGTCCGTACAATTTACGAAGGAGTGATTTCAACTTCACCATTTGAAACTCTTGGTTTAATAACTTCCTTGTGAGCAGCAACCCTCTATCAAGAAAATCATGATAGGAAATGCAAGCACGGGAATATCGTTTCAATTGGGAGATATATACCCCGTATGCAGGTGCTGCTGGAATGTTGCTACTTAGAAATGGAAAGTTCACAATTGGAAAGCTGAAATCATCTCTTTCGTCGTAAAGTTTTGTTTTCAATTTTAAGTGTCGTTTGTTTTCTCTTATTTTTGAGTGTAAATTCACATTGCGATAAGACGTGTCACGGTACTTGTCTATCCCAAATTCATGTATTTGGTTTTGATGTTATATATATATGTTATATTTGTTATTCTCGTGGGATTTTGTCTATATGTGTTACATTTTAGTGTTATGTCGTTGTTCTCCTCTTATATTTAATGCGTTTCCCTCGGTTTTAGTTTGTTATCCCGATTTTGTTTTTTGTCCATGGATTTATGAGTTTTGAACAGCGGTATACTACTGTTGCCTTTATTTAAGGTTCATTGATAAACTTTCATTTGTGAATTAAATGGACTAACTTAAGAAAGAACAAAATCGACCATAAACGAACATTTACTATTCAGAATGATGGAAGACACCCATACAACTTTTTATGACTAAATGAAAATGTACATGAATAATATCATTGTTTGAAAATTTCAAATAGAAAACATTGGAATTCTTTACTTCTGTTTGTCTATTCTTATCATTATTTTGATTGGAAGAATACTATATTGCGTCTAAAAATCCATTTACTATATGGTTTAGAATCCACAATAATTTATTATGAAACTAAATGTCTTTCATTTTCTTTGATAAACATTTATTTTGCAAACACTCTACAAGACAGACTGCATGCAAACTATTGTGACCAAGTTGTCCAATTACCGTTTGATTTTATTTAAACAAAAACAAAATGGTTACAATTTGAACATATTCCTTTGTAATTGTTTTTTTTCCCTGGTATCCAAAACTTATTTTCTCAGCATTTCGATAAGTTTTGACTCGTAAAGAATTGTGTATGATTACATGTCAGTCCATAAAACAACCGAACAAAGATTAGATTCGAGCTAGTCTTATTGTAAAGACACCTGTTTACTGTTGAAATCTATGTCCCTTCTGAACACATTCTAACATTCTAGGTAGTCATGTCGATGGAAGAACTCTTCTTTGAAGTATACTAACAGTTACTGTATTCATATCGAAGTGATGAGGTTGATAATGATATATTTGGTAACAAATCCAATAACAATCATGATCTTGAATCCTTCTCTTCTAAAAAGAAATTAAGTCAAAAAAGTGCCTAACGACATTTTTGGACTTAAGAAACATACAAGAAGAAAAAAATACGAATTTCCTTGTTGTAATGTATTTAAAATAATTCTTAAATATGTTTTACCTGGACATTCATGTTCGTTGCATATATTATTGTCTACACTATTTCCAACACAATCAATTCCTCCAAATTGTGGTTCAGGGTCTGAACATGTTCTATTTCTAAATTGAAGGCCGCCACCACATAAATCGGTACAATTGTCCCATTCTGACCATTCTGCCCAACTACCATCAACTGTATTAAAAGAAACTTTGGGTGATTATGATATTTTCATATACATTGGATGTGTAGATACACTCTAGAGGGAACAAGCTGAAGATATGATATCATATTGAAATCACAAACGTAGAAATATCATAAATAAATAAAGGAGAGAACAAGAAGTCAATAGCAAATTGATAGCTGTCTAAATATAAAAATTAAGTTGACAATAACTTATGCTATATATTAAGGACCTTGGAGAAAAAAAATACGAAGGTCAGGCAATGCTCAACTTCTTTCGCACATAGCTCTTCTAATAGAACAGCCATATGTCCATCTACAGGATAATATGAATGATTGCATCAAACCCATTAAAATTAATATTCAATTGCATATGTCATGAATATTTTTTAACACTTGATGAAGTTGACATGAAACAAAGTAAAAGTGAATGTTTGATTGTGTCCAGCTCTTTATATTCTATAATATCATCAGAACAAATCATTGGCACATGATTATCCATACATTTGTTTGCATAAATGAGGTAGGGTCAAATGTCGCGGTATTCGTTCAACTAACAAAGTCAAATTACGAACTTGTTCAAGCCGAGTGCAATTCAAACACACAACAAAATATAAAGTATACTCTAAAGCAATTTTTACAAATGTTGAATATTCCAATACAATAAAATTGTAATTTAACGCACAATATAAAAAAAAAGACTTCAGATGCTTGATGCTCCTCTTTAAAATATTTGGATACATACTCATATGTACCCAAACATGGTATAAATGCACTTTTAAGCACATTTTGTGGCATTTATAATATGGTTAGATGTTCAAAAATACACACAAAATGTAAATAGTAATTGGTGTACACATATGCATCTACGGTTTTGTGACTTATTGTTCTACACTGAAGGAGTTTCACAAAATAGCTATGCTGTTTAATAAGTTCTGGGGAGAATGAACCAATCTCTTTCTTTTATAGTGAATAATTGATCAATTCAGAATATTATGTGAAAACATCAAAATATGTATCAAGTGATCACTTTCATTAGACCCTCAACTTCAGAACTCTTACGCCTGTAGATGTCTTCTAGACACTTGACAATCCTAACTGTAATGGCGGTACTTAACCTAACGAATAAAAATGCTGTAGAATAAAAATTTTAACGCTTGCTTGTTCGGGGCATTTTATGTTGCTGTAGCACGGAATCAATATAATCATTATGTTTTTTTTATAGAATTGTATGTATAACCTGGGCAATAATGTGTGTTGCAGGAATAATTTTCTGTTCTATTTCCAATACAGTCAATTCCACCAAACTGAGGTTCAGGATTTGAACAATTTCTGTATCTGAGCGTAAGACCTCCACCACAAGTATCACTACAACTGTTCCATTCAGACCAATCTGTCCAATTGCCATCAACTGCAAAATAAATCGTAAATACAGACTAACGCAACAGATGCAAAAATGTGTCAGAAATGTATTATCTCAATCTGGGATAAATTGTTTGCTATGCCTATTAGTATCAAAAATTTTGATAGTGCTCAATTCAGGCCATGCAAACTTATATCAAACAGCTTCTGACATTATCAACGATTTGTTTTATCTTTTAGTAAATTTTTTTCATTAAACCGTATTTTTACAAAGTCATGTATTTCAATGTAAATGCCTAAACAAATTCTTGTAATAACAACGAATTAAGACTCCATTTACTTTCCGTTTTAAAAGAATTATATTTTATAATTTATTATCATTATCATTACCTGGACAGTAGTGGTCATTACAAATATCGCCTTCTGTACTGTTTCCTAAACAATTTTCTCCTTCAAATCTTGGTTCAGGATCAGAACAGGTTCTTACTCTTGACCGAAAACCACCACCACAAGACTGTGTACAATTGTCCCATTCTGACCATTTTGTCCAGTTGCCATCCACTAAATGTTGAAATATTTAAAATTTTAAGAATTCAGGAAATAATAAGTAAATACCAAAATGAACTTCATTCACTCGCCTAGCATTTAAAAAAGGAACTGTCAAGAGTTGAGAGATATCTTACTACACGATATTAGGGGGTTAGAATTTGTTTCCCTTATAAAAAGACGAGATGTCTTTTCCATTGCAATGTTCTTCCTATGTGACATCCCCAGGCATGATCGCCTTTTATTTCGACAAATGGAAATTCAATAGATTTAGAAAAATAATATTTAAGAGACAAGTGAAAATCAAATTATCAGACCACAATACATAAATTAAGCTTCAGGAAGGTATAGACTTTTTTTTATTAACCATGCAAAGGAATGGTATGTGTGTACCTGGACAATTGTGCAAATTACACATATCATCGTCGCTGGCATTACCAAGACATTCCATCCCACCAAACTGAGGCACTGGGTTTGAACATGTTCTGTTTCTAGATTGAAAACCTCTTCCACAAGAGTGGCTGCATGTGCTCCATACTGACCAATCTGTCCAATTGCCATCGACTGAAATAGATTTAAACTTAACTTACGCCTCTTGTACCAAATTTCATTTTTGTTTCTGGATCCTAATTGTGAATGTGTTTAAAAAATGTACAAGTATAATGCATAATAAAATATTATTTAAATCAATTCTCGACAGAAAATGTAATGCTTTTGATGATTCTTATTCTTGTATAATCAACACTATGAAATTTGTCACATAAAAAAGTATCTTCTTGTTTTCATTTGTATCTTGTATTATGAAGTAAATTATTAACTTTATTTAGAATATATCGCATTCAATTATAAATCACCACGGTGAACAATTTTATATTAACAATTGTTTGTTCCATATAAGATTTTTACACCAAAAAATGAACAGGGAATATTGTATAAAAAAACAGTAGTTTTAACACATTACATAATCCCACTTGTATTTAAAGTATAGGAACACAGGAAGTAGACGTTTAGCAGATACGAAAAGTGATAAAACGTTACAACTCATTTATGTTCAGAGAATAACTAAATATGTAATTGATTTATTCGGTATTTCTTGAGAACTCGTCAGTTAGACAAATGAACAGACAATATGATTGATAAATAACAGGTTGTTGAGTCTTTATATACTGACTCATTTTATAGCCATGGCTTCCTAGGAGGATCGAAAACATTTTAAGATTGGCGATTATAATCCTGAATTTCATATAAATTCTTTCGAATATAGGCAATATATATTATTATGATTTACTGTGAGTCCAACATCTCATTTGACCTTTCGTTTACAATTCATATAGTCAATGTCCCACGTTATCCTGTTATAAGACGTGTTTTAGTGTTTTTGTACATGGTTGTGCCATCAAAATTCATAAAGAAAATTGAAATTTAAGGTTGTTTTGCAATGTTACCGAGATACCTATAGATATACACATAGATATTCATAAGAAGGTAAAAAAAACGCAAAGAGGTATTGACAAATAGTTCATACGATGCTGACATAGGGAAGAAAATCCACTTATGTTATAATAATACCTGGGCATTCATTAGTGTTGCAGTGATTATTCTCGGTATTGTTTCCAATACAGTAATCACCACCAAACAGTGGTTCAGGATTAGAACATGTTCGATTTCTTAGCATAAGACCTCCTCCACATGACTTGCTACAAATACTCCATTCTGACCAATTTGTCCAATTGCCATCAACTAAATTTAAGATTCAATTAATATGATTTAATCATATGTCGTTAAATCTGATACACATTATGTAGAGAACTGACTAAATAAAAAGAATTGAGTTATTTGAATACACGATAAACATTTAGATTCAAAACATGGAAACAAAGTTTAAACATTATTTTTCTATCTTTACAAAGTGCAACACATTAGTACATCTTTCTAAACTTCAATCTTTCCAAGTTACTTAAATATAAGCAAATAGTAGTCATCGGTATTTCAACTATTGATGTGATAAGATCGATACTCCCGTGCTGTTAGCAGCAATGTCGTGTCTTGTGAATACAAACTAGTCCGTTTAAGATAACTGCAGCCTAAATTTCATTCGGGTCTTAAATGAAATCAGAACTGTAAATTAGAACACCTGAACATAAATAAATCATAGACTGAACTCACTTGGACATTTATTGTCATTACACGACTTGGTGTCTGTGGCATTTTCTCTGCAGTCTTTTCCGCCAAACTGGGGATCAGGATTTGAACATGATCTATTTCTATATAGTATTCCACCTCCACAAGACACACTACATTCGTCCCACGCTGACCATGTAGTCCAACTTCCATCAACTACAAACGTATGAAGTATTACAATTAAATTGTTTCATAGTTACACTCCATACATGCCGTTACGTCAATAAAAATCATATTTTCGTTTTTTAAGGCAAACATGTTGACCATGATCCATCAACATAGAGTAATCCAATGACTCATGAAATTACACAGAAATTCGTTCAGTTTAACAAACGAAAGTACGTTAAAATTTATTACAAACAATACTATGTTTTAGTTAGAGTTTTCATCCACAAATATAATTAAACATTTCCCTCAATGCAGTGAAATTATCCTTAATACTAACTTACTTGGACAATATTTACTATTACAGACGCTTATTTCTGTGTTATTGCCAAAACAGTCCCCGCCTCCAAACTGCGGTACAGGATTAGTGCAGTTTCTATATTTTGTTTGAATTCCACCCCCACATGATACATCACAATCACTCCAGTCTGCCCACTCAGTCCAGTTACCATTTACTGAATTAAAGATAAATATTCGCGTTATTTTGTGTGTACAAATTAGTTTTATAGATATTTTCGGTAATGATACCGTTAACAAATCGAGGACTGGAATACGGGACTTTCAATATGAATTTCACATGATCAAGACGGACTTAAAAAGTGTTTATTTTGTATAATGATAGCCACCTACAAAACATAAATATATTTTTCTCAACTTTTCACCACTGTTATCTATACAGAGATTTTATTTCATCAACAACAATATTTTTAACTTACGTTACAATTTGAGCAAAAATCATATATTTTTTATAATTCCGCTGATTTCGATGCAATTCTACTTCGTACTTTGTTTGACATTTTTTTAATTTTAATTCGAGTGCCTCTTGTCAGTCTTTTATTGACATAAAGCCCGTCTGGAGCGTCTGGTGTTCATTTCACAGTCGGGACATTGCGCTGATGACTAGTTAAATATACTGAACTCTGTTTTCCCCTTAACCATTTTACAGAATTTGAATACATAGATGTGAAACACAGTTAATGTTTTCTTGTGCAAATAAAGCATATTTTAAGGATTAATTCAAAATACTGTAATATGTACTTCATACTTGGACAGGGGTAACCGTTACAATTCTGCTCTTCAGTAATATTTCCAGAACAATGGATACCACCGTTCTCTGGTTCTGGATCGTTGCATGTTCTATTCCGTGACTGTGAACCACCACCACAAGATAAACTACAGGCTGTCCATTCATTCCAATTTGACCAGATACCATCAACTAGGGAAAAAAAACAGTAGTTATAAACATAAAGCCCAAAAAGATAGTACTGTTTACTGCCTCCCTGATTGTCCTATCACATATATTGCATAGCCATTTGTTTTGGTACTGTTTATGAAGAGTCTTTGTTGTTGAAAGGCACCGTTAAGTGCAATGTTGTTTTTTTTGAAATTGTAACTACACTAGATTATAAGAATATCGGTATCCCATGTTTTTACATGAGCGCCACTTACAAGTTAATTGTAATCGAACCACGAGTGATATTTTAATATCATCACCTTATATTTGATTGAACCAAAGTGCAAAAAACTCTAACATTTACTTTTATCGGTAATTCGTATATTTTCCCTTTGATCTTACTGCCTAATATTTTCGAGTATCAAGCTGTTTCACTGAAAATATTAGGCAATACATTGTGTGACGTCATAATTACCGATAAACAAATTAATAATAGGTAGTTTCGTTTTTGATACTGACTATATCATGTGAAATATCTTAACTCGCCCTAACGGGCTCGTCTAGATATTCCACATGATATAGTCAGTATCAAAAACGAAACAACCTATTATTCTATATGTCTTTAGTTTACATATAAGGAGGAAAAAATATTACTGTCTTACTTGGACATAATATAGCATTGCAAATTGCAACTTCAGTATCATTTCCATGGCAATCTTCTCCACTATACTGTGGTATTGGATCGGTGCATGTTCTATTCCGAGTTTTATCTCCACCACCGCATGTTACACTGCATTCTTGCCAACCACCCCAGGTTGACCAGTTCCCATCTACTGTAGAAAGAAACAAAATATTCCTAAGATGATAATATTTCCAATATATTCTATCTTTCCATATGAACAGATAATAGAATTTTTCTATCCGTTAACAACACAAAACAAGCTTAAAGCTCTGATAGATTATACGTTTTGAAAGCAGTATATTTTATTTTCATTTCAATTTACAATCTAAGCTATATCATAATTATCTTGACAATCATAACCATAACATAACATACGGTGAATTGATTACCATTTCATAACATACCTGGACAATCGTTTGTATTGCAGATATCTGTTTCAGTTTCGTTGCCATCGCAAAGTTCCCCACCAAATTGCGGTGAGGGGTCAGTGCATGACCTATTTCTTAATTTATAACCTTTCCCACAAAAAATTGTACATTCAGACCACTCATTCCATTCTGCCCATTGCCCATCAACTACAACATATATTATCACAAGCTATTACCCTTGATATATATTGCGTTAGGATAGAAAACGTTATAATGGATTGTTCAACTTAGTTTGTCAAGTACTTCAAATATGTTTGTTTGCTCTGACAGGATATGGAAAAAACTGATGGTTGTTTGGGTCTACCTTACGTAATGTGTATCATCTTTAAAACTAGAGGCTCTTAAGAGCCTGTGTTGCTCACCTTGGTCTATGTGCATACATGTATGAAACAAAGGACACAGATGGATTCATGACAAAATTGTGTTTTGATGATGGTGATGTGTTTGTAGATCTTACTTTACTGAACATTCTTGCTACTTACAATTTTCTCTATCTATAATAAACTTGGCCCTTTAGTTACACAGAGGAAAATATTTTTTTTAAATTTACAAAAATTTACCAAATCAATGAAAATTGTTAAAAATTGACTATAAAGGGCAATAACTCCTTAAGGTAACACGATACCGAATGGCATATCTCCCGATTTCCCAAATTTTTGGCATACGTGTTCTTTGAATCGAGTTACATCGGAATATGTAATAAAAAATGGGGGTCACCATTTTTGTTTTTTTGTAATTTTCATAAGAAAACGTCAAATTTGGCGACAAATTTACTTAGGTATATAGGGAAAATGCCTTTTTTTCGGCTTACCTTTTTAGATTTTCGAATGGATGGCTATTTTCTTATATACGGAGAAAAACAAAAAACTAACATAATATCCATGATTGCATAGTGAATCCATACACGTATAGAAACTCATATGTCACCATCCTTGTTTTTGAAATAAATGGCTTCAAAGTTGATCGATAGGCCTAGAATTTGACCAAAAACGTGTGACGTTATTGTGTACGGAATATAACGTTATTCCTTCTCAGAGAAATGGAGAAAAAAATATGTGTCGGGATCTGAATGAGTATATTTTATTTTCATTCCCCCTGTCGACTGTCGTAAAGTTCCTAGTAATGCAATATAAAATTCTACTGAATCAGATATAATTTTATTTCGTCCTGCACATGGAATTTCACTCATATGAATTAATATCAATATCGTCTGATTTTCACATCAAACGAGCATATACTTGAAACTTGCGTGAACAGGTTCCATGTGAATCGTATGATAATAGTTCATGCATAAATCACCGGAATTTTGTACACGTTAAATTCACGTAAATATTTGAAATAAAATTATTTAAATAATATCTTTGTTCTTAAATTTGATTAAAACCATAAAAAAATCCTTCAGATTTTTGTTAAGTTTACGTGAAAATTAAATGAAATATTTCACGTGAGATTCATCATTACTGATTTTTAACTCCATCATATTAGACAATGGTGGTATCATCACTGCATCCCGTGATGCATAAATATAGTATTTCAAAAAATTTGATTCATTTAACTGTTTTTTAATTGCTCGGTTTGATGGTTGTTTAACATTCAGTGGCAAATAGTTCATGCATGTTCGGGACGATACAATACAATTTTGAAAACAGTTGTTTATAAAAGACACATTTGATGTACCAGTCAAAAAAGATTAAAGTGAAAATTATGAGGAAAAAAAATAATCATGATAAAATACACATTCCAAAAAATAGAATAACAAAGCTCCAAGAAAAATTCAAAACGAAAAAAATCCCTTTTCAAATGACGAAATCAAAAGCTGAAAAACATCAAAAGAATGATAAACCGCTGTCATATTATTGACTTGGTACATACAATACATGTAGTATAGTGTACTCTGCGTGGTGTAAATGTGTTACTTGTTTGCTCAGCAAGTCGGACAAACCTTGCAAACTGTTAACCCGAATTAATTCAGTCGTTATATTCCGCTTACTACATTAAGTAAGTAGGAGAGATCGATTACGGTGAGGGACTGAATTATTCGGGTTAGCTAACTGTATGCCTAATTTCACAAATTTCAACCTTCTGTCATTTGTGAAAAATTATTTACATAACAAATCTTGAAATCATATATGCATTCTAAATATATAAGTAAAACAACTGCGAAATTTAAAAGTTCCAGCTTAAAATTCAACCTGTATCAGATGTAAGCCGGTGTCTGTACTCTGTGTGCCTTTGTATTTTATCAAAATGCCTAATCCAGCAACCTGCCATGAAACAAAAAAGAAACTCCAGACGATATACGCACCTATAATATGAGTAGTAACACCAGGTACATAGTTTTAAAGCTGAAGCAAAACTACTGTAGTCCTAAATAATTAGCCGAATTAACCCTATATATACTAAGTGCGGGATTAACGGTCGAACGGACAAATGTAAAACAATATGATGAAACGTGCTTTATAAGTAATTTGGTGACAATGCATATTTTTTAATATGCAGTTCATATAATGGAATGGTAATTTGGAGATCTGAAATGTAGTAGCAATGTAAGAAGGCTAGCATTTCCGTCATTTCGTCTTTGGTGGAAAGTTGATTAATTGGAAATTTTACCGCATCTCCTTATATTTCATAATGGTTTGAATTTTCTAGAGAAGAGCAAAAGTTTTAAAAGACTTAAACTAATATTAACCAAGAGACTGAAATGTTACTGTGACAATTATACTACACATACTCAAAATTTTCCAACTTTTACTAAAACTACAAATAAGAAGTGTAAAGATACTATTCCAATTAGCATTAGTTACGATTTTCTTGATGTCTTCAAGGTGTTGATGTCAGTTAATAAATGCCCAGCTGTTGCTATCTTATAATTTGCATATCACATATCTCCATTTATCATTCTATCAGCCAACTTTTGTACAAATAACATGTACATGTACACAAAAAAAAATATTTGTACTTGTACTTTTACAAATAAAGTCTCATGTTACCCCACTTCCAAAATGAGCAAGCGGTAATGTAGATATTTAGTTTTGCGTAACTGTTCAATTTTGGTCTTCCTCGCGGTCTGCGTTTAAACTTTTTCGAATTTTTTGAAAAAAATAGAGGCATTGATTTAAATTTTAACAACTAAAGTTCCAAGTGACGGGTGTAAATTGTAGGATTGATTGCTTTGATTATTGGTTGGTTAACGTCCAGTGGAAAATATTTCATGCATGCTCAGGACGAGAACAAGTTAACAATAAATACAATAGGTAGGTTTTGCAATAGAGGCAGGGCATCCGCGATGATGGTCGGGAAAATTTTAACTGACGCTATACATGTATATATATACTTGTATACTCGTTCTAAAAACTAATTTTAAGAAAGAAACTTTTCGGACCTTTTCCGACGCCTAGTATGCGAGCAATATAGCCCCCAGAGCCCTAAAAGGTAACTTTGTTAATTTTCTTTCAGTCGTTTTGTCTCCCAACTTGTACATGTACATTCTTTCCAATTCAAAACTAAAAAAAACACCGAATACCCATGCAAGCGTAAATTAACACGAATATAAAATCTAAATGATTTCAAGATCTAGCTTTTTTACAGTCTCTTGCCGTTTGAATAATAAAAAGTCAGTCGTTTGCATGTAAATTTCGAGAAAAAAAATTATAACGGAATCAGGGAACATGGAACCGGTCTGACTACAGCCAGCCCCAACTACCAACTTGCGTTTGTAGACGCAAGTAGATACTCGGGGCGGGCTTTATTCAGACTCTAACGGAACCTTAATTTTGTTATTTTATTTCTGCCGAATCAAGTGCCCATGTATTTCTCAGCCTTCGTTCACTTTCTAATGCTTCATTCCGATGTTGCTGTCCGTCCTGAGTAGACCACAGGTATTTGGGGCATGTACCCCCTTTTTTGGACCTCACTAAAAAATAATGTTTGGTGTTTTTTTTTTTATTTATTTACAATTTTCTACAATGTATTGCTAGTCGATTACAATAATTTTTTTTCTATCCATACGAGCCCCAAGTGAAAAAAGAAGGGCTCGTATAGATAGTAAAAAAATTATTGTAATCGACTAGCAATGGATTTTTGAGACTTGATATATGTTTATACATTGTAGAAAATTGTAAATAAATAAAAAAAACACCAAACAATATTTTTTTTAGTGAGGTCCAAAAAAGGGGGGTCCATGCCCCAAATACCTGTGCTATAAATTAGATTTCTACTTTCAAAACAAAATTTCATGGGGATACAGCGCGAATTATGAATAAGTACTTATTGCAAAAATAAACCAAGGTTTACTTTTATAAATTGTTATTTGGATGGAGAGTTGTCTCATTGGCACTCACACCACATCTTCCTATATCTATACCAAGAATAAAAATAAAGTGATAAAACTGTGTCTGTTATGCATAAGAACATATATAGATAAAGCGTGCAGATGCTTAAATATTAAAGAAACAGAATATTTAAAAAGTAAAGTAATACTTTTTAAAGATTAACAATGAGCAGAATGATTGCCGGAAAACGATAAAACAATCTATGTCAAATAACCGCTACGTATTGCATCAAAACTCTCGGCACTCTGCATCTAGGGAAAGTTACCGTTAAAAATGCCACACAAAACCCGCTGCATTGGCTTATATGTGTGAACGTTATTCGATAACGTCAGGAACGATAACTCATGGCGTAACGTCATTCGGTATCGTGTTACCTTAAGGAGTCATTATCATTTTGGTCATGTTGACTTATTTGTAGATCTTACATTGCTGAACATTATTGTACTTTATTACAGTTTAACTCTATCTATAATAATATTCAAGATAATAACCCAAAACAGCAAAATTTCTTGATAATTACCAATTTTGGGGAGGGGGGGGTCCAATTCATCTGAAAATTTTAGGGCAGATAAATATTGACTTGATAAACAATTAAACCCCTCGTCAGCTTTGCTCTAAATGCTTTGGTTTCAGAGTGACTTATTTGTAGATCATACTTTGCTGAACATTATTTCTGTTTACAGTTTATCTCAATCTATAATAGTATTCAAGATAATAACAAAAAAAACGGTAAAATTTCCTTAAAATTACCAATTCATTGGCAGCAACCCAACAATGGGTTGTCCGATTTATCTGAAAATATGAGGGCAGATAGATCTGGACCTAATGAACAATTTTAACCATGTCAGATTAGCTCTAAATGCTTTGGTTTCAGATTTATAAGCCAAAATCTACATTTTACCCCTATGTTCTACTTTAGCCATGGCGACCGTCATGGTTGGTTGGCTGAGTCAACGGACACAATTTTTAAACTTGATACCCCAATGATGATTATGGCCAAGTTTGGTTAAATTTGGCTCAGTAGTTTCAGAGGAGAAGATTTTTGTAAAAGTTAACCCTTTTATTTGGGCCATGTGAGCTAAAGAAGACATGGACATGCTTCATTTTCAAACCCGATGAACTAGCCTTGGCTACGAATATGTTCAGTATAATATTTAGCTATAATGTTTATTCTATGACAATAATACTATTATAATAGTAAAAATAAATACATTTCCTACCTGCGTCCGTGTACATTTACGCCAAACATTTTTCATTTTAAAATGAAAAATAAATTTTCAAATTGCTCTTAAAATTTTAAATGTAGTTGGTTAGAAAAATGTAACAAAAATCTATTCAAATCAATTTTGAAAAACCAATTTCTCTAAAAGATTTGAAATTTTCTCGTATTTCAAATCTTTGAATATCCAATGTGCTTGAAGGCAAAACTAATATATCTGAATAAATAGTCTATTGATAAGATTTTCTACAACTTGTTACACAAATTATTTACAGTTCAATTTACATACTTGGACAGGAAATGATGTTACAAATTTTCACTTCGTCATCACTTCCGGTGCAACTAGAGCCTCCATTCTGTGGCTTCGGATCAGAACATGTTCTATTTCTTTCAGTCTTTCCAATTCCACAAGTCAATGAACAATCTGTCCATTCACTCCATCCTGCCCACTGTCCATCAACTATGGTCATACAAATTACACATTTGTTAGTTATAATTGTTTTGTGTTAGTGAAGGATCATGATCAGAATATACTTTTTGATTTAAATTTTTCGAAAATTAACAACTACACTGCACAAATCGCAGCATGCATATAGAGTTGTTACGCAAAATATAGTTACATCTTTCTAAGAACATCAACATCCTTATCAGTGTAATACATGTACATTTTGATTTTGTCGTACGGATTTCAGAAATATATGAATATTAAATAGACTTTTGTTTTAGGTTTTATTCCGACACCGCATGGTATATGCTGTCCAACTACTTGTACAATATACCCTTTACCCTCCATCGACTAGATGAACAACAAATAGATATAGGAAGATGTGGTAGGAGTGCCAATGAGACAACTCTCCATCCAAATAACAATTTAAAAAAGTGAACCATTATAGGTCATCAACGGCCTTCAACACGGAGCCTTGGCTCACACCGAACAACAAGCTATAAAGGGCCCCAAAATTACTAGTGTAAAACCATTTAAAAGGGAAAACCAACGGTCTAATCTATATAACGAGAAACGAGAAACACGTATAAATTACATAAACAAACGACAACTACTGTACATTAGATTCCTGAATAAGGACAGGTGCAAACATTTGCAGCGGGATTAAACGTTTTAATGGTACCAAACCATCTCCCTTTTTCTGAAACAATAGCATAACATCACAACATAGAAAAACACACGATTAAATATCAATTGGTGGGCTTAACTCAATCAATACACTATTAATACACTATGAACGAATAAATTTGATCTGCGATATCTGAATGCAAATGCACAGTTAATAAAATATTAGGGACAAACATTCAAGGCCAAAAAGCAAACAAACAAGTCTGAACAAAGCCACGGCAAGACACCACTGCGAAATATTTAACCCTTCGAAAATTATCACTTTTGAAAAAAAACGGTTTAAATAATAATAAGTTTATACAAATGTAGTAAGTGAAAATTAGAAGATATTCCAAATAATCAAAGCTGGTATATAGACAAGATCCATATTAATATAAAATAACAAAAAAGAATTATAAACAGTATCAACAAGTCGAATTAACAAATAAATACGATTTGAGAGTACTCACAGTTACTGACAGCTAGTTAAAAGCCAAAAACAATTAATAATAAAAAAAATCATGCATCAGAGACTAAAGCATATATATAAAGGGGAATATTGAGGAGCAACTGCTGGAAGGCGAAATACATAAATAAAATGATAGAAACAGAAATACACAAAAAAAAAACATTACAGGGAGGACAAAAAACAATCATTTTGTAACAAGCTTAACACTAAACTATAGAAAATGGAAAATAAAACAAAAAAACCAGAACAATGACATTGGAAAATAGCAAGATCAGATAGCAAATATGGTTGCTCTAATATAGTTTCATATCGGATCATATCAAGAGTGCATACACAGAATTGTCTCGTCAGCTTCACTGATCAAATATCAATTGTATGTGTAAAACCTTAAAGATAAATGTTCTATTATAGGTATTAAATAAACTTAACAGTATTAATGAATATATTTAATGAATAACAAGAGAGGAAAAAGGTTAACACTAAATAAAAAAGACCAAGAAATAAGCACCAATCTTTACAGGAATAAGAATCAAATTACTCTACATGACAGTATCAATTGAAAAAAGTAAAATCACAAAAATACTGAACTCCGAGCAAAATTCAATCGTAAAGTCCCTTATCAAATGGCAAAATCGAAAGCTCAAACACATCAAACGAATGGACAAAAACTGTAATATACCGTACTCAAATGTAGAAAATGGTGGATTGAACCTGGTTTTATAGCGTTAAACCTCTCACTAATATACCAGTCGCATCAAATTCCGTTATATTTACAGCGATGCGTGTACAAAACAGACATAATAAATAAAAGTCAAAATATGGGTACAGCAGTCATCACTGTGTTACAATTTCAAAACAAAAAGGCATGCAAAGAATGAGTAGAATGTTATTTTCTCCTCTGTTGATCATTTGGGGATAAAATACTCCCTTTTTTGTACATACAACTACGAACCTGGGCAACTCTTTCTTTTACACTCCTTGTGATCGTAACTATCACCAGAACAATCTTTGCCGCCGTACTTAGGCTGTGGGTTATTGCATGATCTTTTTCTCTCTTTATTTCCACTACCACATGTTACTGAACAACCTGTCCATTCAGTCCATACTGACCATTCTCCATGTACTATTGAATTTAACAATTTAACGAAAAGGATACTCATCGTCTTTGTAAAATGTATTTTTTTAGATAGATATGCAATATGCTACATGTAGTTTTTGATTGGCAAATACAAGTATATAGAAAGTAAACAATTTCAATGGCATCCACATTGTAAAACTTAGTACAAATTCAATTAGTTTTAATACAATGATCGTATTCATCGTTAAAAAAATTTCCACGTGAAACAATAGAAGCAAAAAAAAAAATATTTTCACCATTCACCTGATAGTGAATGATATAATATAATATTATATAGATTAGACCGTTGGTTTTCCAGTTTGAATGGTTTTACAGTAGTATATTTGGGATCCTTTATAGCTTGTTGTTAGGTGTGAGCTAAGGCTCCGTGTTGGGGAAGGTACTTTGGCCTATAATGGTATAGTCTTATAATTGTGACTCGGATAGAGAGATGTCTTGTTGTCAATCATATTACATCTTCTTATATCTATACCTTCCAATAAAACGCAGATAAGTCGACATATGCACTGTTTTAATCTATTATATATGCGCATGATTCACTCATTGTAATTGATTTGTCATATCATAGCATTATATATTATATTGTAGTTTGTTTGGAATTTTCTTGAAATGAATATGTATAAGGACAATATCATCATTTCGCTTAAAAATCATATGTGAAACTTACTTGGACAAGGAATACTGTCACAGTTTTTGAAATCAAGATTATTCCCAGTACAATTTTGTCCACCATACTTCGGTTCAGGATCATTACATGTCCTCATTCTGTTTTGTGACCCTATTCCACATGACATGGAACATCCAGACCACGTTGTCCATTCTGTCCACCCACCATCAACTAAATAAACAAATTATTCTAGGATAAATATTGATTTTTTTTTTACATTTTACGTACGGCTTTGCTGCATCTAGATGCGCTAAACAAATGTTTGTTGTCCATCTCCTTATTCTGATTTTAATCTGAAGTGAAACGTAGAAATGTATTATGTTTAACTCTATCAAATAGAGTTCCATTTACAGACTGTATTTTCTTTCGCTCATGGTCAATCCTGAAAAAGCGGTTTGGACGCACAAAAGTTATTTAATTTTATTTTCGTTAGTTACTACCATGCTCGATAGAACTCCTGGTAGACTATTAGTTCCAAAGAATATCATCAGATCAGCAGCCAGTGTTTGGTACTAACACGATTAATATACTATTTGTCTAAAATTGTTAAAAAATTCTGTCATAAAATAAGGTTTAAATTTTATCATGCAGAGTTGAATTTAGATAAAATTATTATCCTGAAACGTCTTTTTTTCTTTTTTTTTTTGGTAACATAGTTCTTTACGTGTCTAAGTATTTGTAAATCCATGGGTAACAAATAATTGGGTATGAACTTACCTGATGAAGGTTTTACAATTTCGCACAACATTCATGAAGTGTTTGTTATTCTGTAGAAATGAATCCTGAACATTTCCTTTCAATTAAATAACATACACAGTCAAAATTAATCACTTAAATACCTGGACAAAATTGGACTCCACATTTATCCGATTCCTCTACATTGCCATTGCATTCCTTTCCTCCAAACGTAGGCTCTGGGTTAGAACATGTCCTTTGTCTTGTCGTGATTCCACCATCACAGGATAGCGAACAATCAGCCCATGCGTTCCATTCTGACCAGCTTCCATCAACTGAAATAACTTTATCGATGAGTAAAAATGCTTCCATTTGAAATACATAGAATGCAAATGAAATTTTTTTTAAATTTGAAAATAAATTCTATAGTATTACAATTGCAAAATGAATCATCTATTGGAGTTATGTGCGTATGCATACTGTCTTCATAATTTGTGTTCCTCAACTTGAAGTCATATCTTTACGATTTACCATTGCTATTGTTCGTAACATTATACTTTAAACATTGTTTTTTGAAAATTGAGGATGTTGAAGTAGCAACATATTAAATGATATAGTTTTTGATTTAAAAAAAAAGAAAGAAATGAATATCTTGTACTTTTACTAAAAAGTTCTTCTGATAATTATTAAACAAAATGTTACCTGGACAAGGTTGGTCATTGCATATGCTTGATACGATTTTGTCACCGACACATGTCCGTCCACCGTATTGAGGACTTGGATTTGAACAAGACCTAGATCTTTCCTTCCTACCTCCGCCACAACTACCAGAACAGTCAGTCCATGAGATCCATTCAGACCACATACCATCAACTGAAAAATATAAATATAATTATCGAATGAATTCAATTCATTTCCCCTTCTGAATTAACTTCGAGTTCGGTATTTTTGTTATACATTTTTCAATTAATCAAACCTAATTACTGATCCTTCCTGAGCATAGACTTACCTTTTCATTCAAGTTTGTATTCAATTGTTTTGATCTTAGTATTGTTACTGTCAATATATTTTATGATATTTTAAAGTGTGTCGGTCATTTTAACATCGAAGTATCATCACTTCAGTGTTTTCTAGTCTTTGCAACATATAATGGGCAGAAGTAAAGTGCAAACTTTGACTATACTTTTTTTTATCTTAAAAATGTCTTCTGAATAATCTAGTTTTCAATTTTCTATCAAATAAGTTATTAATAAATCATACATGTGACGCATGTACTCATATTTATATTCATGAACAATAAAAAAAAATATCTATTTTTGACTATCAAGTCTTGTTTGTTTTTGTTGCGTTGAATATAATTATCAGTAATGATTTTACTTGTAATAAAAAGAATTTTAACAAACAACATGCTTCTTCGTAAATATAAAAAAAAAATGTCTGACATTGATTTTTTGTAAAGTTATGAATTTCTCAATATAAATGAAGTGTACTTTACTGGGACAATCTCTCTCTTGGCACTTTTCATTATCAATGTGGACACCAATGCAATTCTGACCACCAAAGGACGGAGACGGATTGGTACACTCTCGTTTCCTTTTCTTAACTCCCATGCCACAAGACAAACTGCATTTCTCCCAGTGATTCCACTCTGTCCATTTTCCATCAACTGTATATAACAATGTATAGAGTTTTTGTTTTTCTTTTAGTTATTCAATATTAAAACTCTTATTGAATAATGTTTGGGTATATAATGTATTGGTTTTGTTCATAATAGAGCGTTGGTCTTTAGTCGTTTTTTTTTTACTTTATTGTGTCTTTGGTGGAGAGTTGTCTCAATACAAAGCATAGCACATCCATTATGTATATATGCACACAAGTTATTACAGAATTTGTAGATGTTGATTCTGGCTATTTCTTTCGTAAGCCTACGTCTCTTTCACATATATCCTATATAATAATGTTGATATTGATCATTTCAATTATAAATTTATTCACAAAATGTAACTTAAAATTGAGTCCAGAATCCCTTATAACTGTTCTTTCCATATTGTTTTCTAATTTTTACTCAAAATCTTTTAAAATGTCGATTTAAGATGATTTAAGATAATTTAAGGTAATTGGTAAATATAAAACGAACCTGGACAAGGACCGGATTTGCAAGCCTGTACTTTAAGTTCATTCCCGTCACATAAATGATGTTGTATATCAAAATCCGAACAATATCTTATACGTTTCTGAATACCTTCCCCACATGAACTACTGCACGTTGACCAGGTTGACCATTCCACTTCTAATTAAAATAGTTTACAAAATTAAAGATTCCAAATTGAGAGAAGAATGTAAAAAGGTGACAATCAACAGTCATTACATTGCAGTCGTTAACTTCTATGTCATTTTGGTCTCTAGTGGAAAGTTTTCTCATTGGCAATCATAAATATATTATTTAATACAAACATGGCTAAAAAATAAACAAAGGAAATATCTAGTTTAAGCATAAATATTTTGTGCTGTGAAATGTTTAAAAGTATTGTGCTTTTTTTGGTTTTTAAATTTTTTAAAACAGACCTCTTTCATATGTGATTGACTATTTCTTTCTTTTTTTGTACTTTGAATTTTCGTTCAAGCTTCACCTATTTAGAATATTGGTAAAATATATGTATTGGTATACTTATATATATATACGTATCTATAAACATATGCGTGTTAATTTCATCAATTGATATTTTTACCAGTAAACTCACTTGTAAGATATTTATGTTTATCCGGAAGTTCAACGGTTCCAGGAACATATGCCATTTCCAGTGTTATATTGATGCTCTTAATGTTAACTAAAAAATCTCGAATTAAATAGTATAGCTTGTCGGTTTTAACAACTTTTGGAGACTTCTTTTTAATGATGTCCTCTACTATTTTTTCGGTGTCAATCGGTGAGTTCTTCAAGAAATCCAGATTAAAGAAGATTCCAACTTTACCATTAATATTACTGTAAAAAGAAGCATTCAATATTAAAGTTTGGCTGTACCAGTCATTTGAAATTATATTTAAAATGGGATACCACATTCTAATTTTACAGTATTTCTTTTTAGAAAGCCCGTACATAAAGATATGATCAATGTTAATTCACTGAACCTATAAATGATTTTTGTCTTAATTGATATTAATTTATAATAGCAAACCGAATGACATCAATATCCTACATCCTTACTATTTTGTATTACACAAGATCATGCATTTGTCAGACTGAATATGACGTGTAAACATTTAAGCCATTAGTTGTGTACTGATTTATACGTTATAGTGTAAATGAACATGATTTAATTATTATTTGTTATTAACTTTCAGTTACTTCGAGTACTCATTATTTGATACATTGTGTTGTTTGTCTTCATTTAATTGATTTTGAGCATCGTGCCGATTTGACTGTCATAGTGTGTTCTGCAAACAAAATACAAAAATACTTACATCATATTGATAACATCACACTTGACGAAATGTGAAGCCAGGTCACTTGAGAGAAAATATCTATACATCTGAAAAAATCAAGACATTCGTCGTAATATCTGTAATGTTAATATTCAATTGTCACAAAGACATGTTTGTGTTAATGCTCTTGCTGCTGTTATCACTGATGTTAAATAAAAGTTATAACACCTTCTCATTTCATGATTATATGTAATAAAATTAAAACTTGTTACTAAAATATTTTCAGAACTTATATATCTAAAATCTTTTTATATTAATCAATAATGGCATTATTTTGAGTCGATATGATGTGCAAAAAAAAACTACAGCCAAGATGAACCTCATACTTAAGGCTATCTCAATAGAATTGTCACATCTTGTCATACTTTTCTAAACATTTCTTACGATATAGCATAAAGGTTTTGCTATGGAATGAAACTCATCGGATGAATTATCCTTCAAAACATCATTAAACTCTTCGTTGTCAATTATTAAACTGCTATGTGCTCGAAGGAGGGCTGAAACATTAAAAAGGAATATTTAATATCATGTTATGCAACCGTTAATATCACTATTTAATAGGTTTCGTGATATTTTTTCCTGAAAAATCTCTTTAATACAGATAAAACAATATACATGAATATCTATGCCAGTAAAAATATTTCTTATACCTCAGATATAAATCATCATTTGGTCTTAGCGAAATATATCATTGTTTTCTACAACAGAATTTGATAAAACTGAAATTACCCAAATTAGGTTAGAAGCTTCTATCGGGATCTTCTATGGCAATTTCCTGTTTAAGTTTTGAAAATATATGAGGTAAAGAGGCTTAATATATCTCAGAAATATTGTTTAGTTTGGATAAAGAATGAATGAATGTAAAATATACATGGACCCTTTCCTACTTTGAAAAAAATGACGCCTTGCGATAGGAGAAATCTTCAAAATGTCAGTGATATTCCTTTATGAGGTTCTAGGTCGGGGTAATTCATTTCTGTATTCCTTAATTTTTTGTGTATTTTTCTCCTAGGTTTATATTTTTTGGCCACTATCCTCTTTTCTTTTTTTTTTTTGGTCCATTTTTTCTATATTTTTGCCCATTACTATATATTCTGTAAAACCCCATCCACAATCTCCTTTACAAGCGTTGTCTAACAAATGGAAGGAAAAAGTGATAAATTGTACACCAAAAAAAAAAAAAAAATACAAAGCTGTTAAAAATAATAGACTTAAATAAAACGTTAAGTATTAAAGTCTAAATTTGTATTCTTAGTAAAACGGCTGATGACAATAAGGTAAAAGAAACAATAAACTGTGGACACAAAGTTATGTCTTGGTAATAACGAAAATTACTAAATGATAAAAATGAAAAGCTGCAATTTGTAACTAGCTGTAACCTTTGAAAATGAAATGATTGACATCCAACATACAGCATAAATATTCAAGGTTAATGAAAAGTAATTTGGGATAGGACCAAATAACATCCATGGAAATGCCATATGCCATTTCTTATATACAAACACATTTATTTATCATTCTGTGACATCATTTGGTTTTGGTGAATAAAATACAAGTTATCTGTGGTATTCGGTTTTCAAGCAGTTTATGATTAAAAACTTCAATTATCTCTCATTGGATTTTTAAATGAAAAAGAATTCCATTTGATGTTGTGATTTTTTTCGGTGATAAAATACAAAATAGTTATCAAAGGTACCAGGATTATATTTTAGTACGCCAGACGCGCGTTTCGTCTACATAAGACTCATTAGTGACGCTCAATCAAAAATATGTATAAACCCAAACTAGTACAAAGTTGAAGAGCATTGAGGATCCAAAATTCCAAAAAGTGACGCTCGTGACTTTGTATGCGTTATAACATATGTAAATGACACTTTATTACCAAAACAAATAAACTCGTGTTTACTATAATTCTTGTGGTGGCTTATCAATCTCTATGAAAATAAATACATGTTTCAAATAAGCAAAAGGGGCTTGTCACAGTTGATGAAAATTGACAATGATGGATATTCGAGGGCAGCATGAGCATATTTGTACTTTTATTATGATCTGAATGACATTTATTGTATCCGCTTAAGTTAGTGTTGTTGTTTATTTAAATGTTTTGTCACATACTTCTTTGTAAAAAATTAGACGATGAACATTATGTTTGTTATTTAGAATAACAATTTAATATGTACTTTTGATGTGTTCCCTTTTTTTAATCTTTGAAAAGGGAATAACTTTCAGTTTGACCTTTTAAATTTGGTCAATATAAAAACTTGATTACACAGTCAGGAATATAACACTTGTTTTCCATTCGCTTGATGTGTTTGGGCATTTGATTTTTTCGTTTGACAAATGACTTCTTATTTAGAATTTTCCTTGGAGTTCTGTACTTTTTAATTTAAATTTTCATATTCCCAATAATATGTTTATTGCTTCAATGTAGTCTGTAAGTACATTAGGGACGTCAACCGCCAATAACCAATCACTCAATCTTTATGTAGCATCTACAATCACCTCAGGTTTTAGTGGAGAACTTTTTGATTTTCATTTTTCTGTGTATTTGAGAATATTCATGCTTTTTTTTTAATTTCTTTTGGTCGTGTTTAGGTCTGTTCTTTCCTTGATATATGAGTAATAACTTTCCCATTATATTTGCTTATCTTTAATTTTTACCAGGACAAGGATTATGTTGACAAGCTTGCTCGTCATATTCATCCCCATCACATAAATGATTTTTGATATCAAACTCCGTGCAATTTCTAGTACGTTTCTGGATACCTAAACCGCAGGTTTTACTACATTCAGACCATGTCGACCATTCCACTTCTGAATTAGAAAATTTTTAATGAATTGATAATACGTTAAGCAGTAACTTACAATAGGGGAATAAAACAAGAAGAAAATATCAACGACCGTAATTCGAATAAAATAAATGTTACTAAATTGAAATCAAAAATAGAAAAAAAACATCAGTAAAAATACCGATAAGTAATTTGTAATTTTAAAATTCATAAAACCATTAAACTTGATTTTTTTAAAGTTTTGCTGAAGGTTTTTAGCAGCTTTAACTAATTACTTGATCACTTTTCGACTTAATGTAATTTAAATAATAGAATATTAAAAGAAATAGGGTATGATTCATAAGTGTGATTTCTATCAACATATATCAATTACTAGTAAACTCACTTGTTAGATATTTATCTCTATCCGGCAGTTCAACAGGTCCAGGAACATAAACCGTTTCCAGTGTTATTTTTAAGCTCTTAACGTAGACTAAAAAATCTCGAATTACAAGGTACAATTTGTCGTTTTTAACGAGTCTTCCAGATTTCTTTATAATGATGTCCTCTATAGTCTTTTTGCTATCAGTCTGTGAATTCTTCAAAAAATCAAGGTCAAAGAAAACTCCAACTTTGCCATCAACATCACTAAAAAGAAATAAATAGTCTTGTATAATATAAAAATACAGTTTAAAAACCAGCAGCGGTATTGACACAGCGGCAGTTATTATATAAGCGGTACCAAACTTACTTTTCCATATTTTCGGGACAATTAATGTGTTTTAAGTAATGGATGTCTAGAGTGATGCGCGAGGCCAAATATTTAAAATCAAAAATCCTAATACATAAGTTGAAGAACTGATCGAACGAAGTTGGATCAAAAATATAGTTACAAGCATGTTTAACCTAACACATTCTACATGTAACTTTTATATGTCAAGATACTGTAGTTTAGTGGTTGTTGTTGGTTAATGTCTATTCAAAAATTTAGAATAGAAATTGTGAATGTGTCAAAGAGACAACAACCCGACTAAAGAGCAGAAAACATATTTGCTTTTCTGTTTATTTACCTTTAATAAATCAGGGCATAGATTTTTATTTAATTATTTCTCAAGAACTGTTTCAAATTTTGTAATTTTGGGGCTTTTATAGCTGACGGTATGGATGTTGTTCATTATTGAAGACCCACCGTGACATATATCTACTGAAATCCTTTTCATATGATTTATATAAGATATTTGCAGCATTTGAAACCAAACCAAATCTCCATTTTCTTAATACAGAGATATATAAGACGCTACCAAAATAAAAGATTGAGCAACACAAACCCCATCATCCACGTGATATTAATAAACAAAAATGCAATAATACTTACACCATTTTAATAACATTACACGTAACAAAATATGAGGTCAGTTCACTTGTAAGGAAATACTTATGCATCTAAAAATAACAAGAAATTCGTCATTATTCTATAACTGTAACTAACATACAAGTGGGAGGTTTGGATAGCTATAAAATCAGTTGTAACCCATCATTTTCGTCGGCAAATACCTTTTCCGAGTAGGAAATATGATAGTTGTTTTTCACTAGTTCCTTTAATTGATAGTAGTGGTTTCGTCAGTTTTTATGGTATATACATGGACTTCCACTATTTTCTTTTGCCTTGGAGTTCGGTATTTCTGTTATTAGTATACCTTCATAATGTATTGTAGATTGTAGATTGCAATTGTTAGATTTGTGACACTTATATTTATATTCAAATTCAAAAACTTTGGATTTTTAAAGGTGTTGCAGCTGTTATCATTGAGGTAAACAGTTGTTCAAATATTTCATTATTATTTGAAGAAGAAACATTAATAGCGTGTTTTGTTAATCAGAATTAATTAATCGAGGACCATCTGATGTTATCCAGTATTATATCATTAGTATACTATACTATGCAACAATGCTACAAGCAAGATTAAACTATCACTTTAAGCTATATATGTTATGCTAATTTTCACATTTTATAATAGTCTGAAAAATCCTTGCCTCATTACATAGTGGTTTCGCAATAGATTGAAATTCATCAGATGTAGTGTTCTTCAAAGCATCATGGAATTCTCTGTTGTCAATTATTAAACTAATATGCGCCCTCAGCAGTGCTGAAAAATAAATATTTATTTGATATATCATTATTAAACTAATTTCATCACTCATTGTATATGTTTCTTAAAAATGTCTACTAAATTCACCAATTTAATCCATGAGAGCTATTATAATATGCAGTTTTATTTATTCGAGTGAAAGGAATTCTTGTATGGAAGACAATAAGAATCCGTTTTATAGGCTAAATGTATTGTGCTTTTCAATGTGTCAGCATTTGACAAGACTGTGAAATCCTAAAATCATTAGAACGGGGTGTTAAAGATTCCATCCGTCCTCCTATTAGTCTTTTTTAAGTGACGGGAAATGTGAAGGTTAAGAGACGAACTATATCCAAATCCGTACTCATGGTACTGTTTAAATTGAATGAAGGATAGATAAATGCAAAATATATCTCAACCCTTTATTAAAAAAATTGTTTTAAATTTTGGACGTCTGTCGATAGGAGATATCTCTAATCACCTAAAGGCTACTCTAAGTTCTATTAAGCGTTGCTAAACAAATTCAAAGAGTCAGTAATAAATTGTACATACATAAAAGGCAAGAAAGTGTAATGGTAGATGATATCATAAAATTGTTACATATTCAAGGCCGATACTGTAACATCGTAAGTACTTTGGCGGACGACAGTTGGACCAGGTCTCGCCTTTTTTTACGAATAAAACGATGCAAATGCTGAAATTCAAATACAACAATATGAGCTAGAGGGTTGGCCAAATAATCTTCATGGACACTATAATTATGTCATTGCAAATACAAATGCTTACGGTATACCATTAACGTTCAAATAGTCGAAGCGATATAAAAACAAGTAGTACTTTCACGTACCTATTTACACTCTTGCTAGTATATAAGCGTAATTAAAGGTAAAACAAATATAGAGTAAATCCCATGCAATCTCTACATGACAAAGTAGTCCATTTGATGTGGTGAAAATTCATTCTTAAAATTAGACCTTTTTAACTCATAAACATTATAAATAATGTGAAATAACAGTTAATTGCCAAAACAATAAAAACATGTATTTATTATTTTTGTAATGGCTTATCAATCTTCATGACCATAACAACATGTTTGAAATAAGCAAATGGGTTTTGTTACAGTAAAAGAAAACTGACAATAATAGATTTCCGCGGGCAGAATGGAAAAATTTGTACTTTATTTTTTTCTGAAATTTTATAGTAATATGTTCTCAGAGGAGAGCAGAAACATATGTTCAATAATGTTTAGAAACAAATCAAACTGTATAATCAAAAGCCAAGGCTTTCTTTGTTGGCGTTTTAGTGCTAATCATGATTAGATCTAAAAGAGGGTACAATGACATTTATTGTTTACGTGTATGTTAGTGGTGTTGTTTCAGAACGTCTTTGTTAACTTATCATACTTTATTGCATAAGATGTGAATCTCTTTAGAGATTTTACGATTAACATTATCTAATCTCTATCAATTAAATGTTGTTAGGTATACGATCGCATTTAAGATGTGCAATTGTCTTATCTGTCATTCCGATAAAACGAATACGTTCTTGTCTGAGCTTAAAAAACTTGTTTAGATCGAAATCTTAACAAATGTACTTTAAATTTGTAAATTAGAAACAACAGCAAACTACTGACCTTCACACTTAATGATCAAATCAATTCGTCTAATTTTTGAATTTGTCAGGTTTTATGGAATTTCTTCATATGTGAATTTAACTTGGAGTTTGCTATTTTGGTTATCGGATTTTAGGGACAAAGGGTATTTAATATCAGTGTCTTTAAGGACAACTATGTCTATGATTAATACTATAGAGTTTCGAAGGATATTATGGTAAATTCAAATGTGGAACGGGTGCTTGTAAACAAGTTTAAACCTAACCTCGCCGTAAGTCTATGGACAAGCAGTTTATTTTTTCAGACTCTCTGTTATCCTGCTTTTTGTTCACTATTACTGTCTCGAGATTCATTCATTTTTTTTTACAGATACAGCCTTTGTTAGACATTACGCTGTTTATTGTATGAATTATTTTAGATGTTCTTCAAAACTAAAATAAAATGTTGGCTAGTTGACATTGTGGAAGGCCACAAGTTGTTTTTGAACATCATCGCTCAAACGTCCCACGGTCTCAACAAGTCTTTAAAATTAAGGCCGTCAGATGTCCAAAACCATTTTTGTCCTGTACCAAATCAGGAAAATGACCATTGTTATATTATAGTTCGTTTCTGTGTTGTTACATTTTAGTGTTGTGTTTCTGTTGTGCCGTAGTTCTCCTCTCATATTTGATGTGTTTCTCTCAGTTTGTAACCCAGATTTGTTTTGTTTTTTTCTCAATCAATTTAGGAATTTCGAACAGCGGTATACTAGTTTGCCTTTATTTAGACTTTATAAACTCATCATAGATACCAGAATTAAATTTTGTATTAACGCCAGACGCGAGTTTCGTCTACAAAAGATTCATCAGTGACGCTCGAATCCAAAAAATTTAAAACAAAAAACAAATAAAGTACGAAGTTGAGGAACATAGAGGACCAAAACTAAAAGTTTTGCCAAATACAGCTGAGGTTATCTTTTCCAGAGGTAGAAAAGCCTTAGTTTTTCAAAAATTCAAAAGTTTCGTAAACAGTTAATTTTTAAATATGACCATATCAATGATAATTCATGCATAACTTGTCGTGGATAAATTTTTGAAAGCAGCTGCCTACCAGATAATTACAAAACATGCAAATTTTAGTGAAAACCCGATTTTACTGATGTAAGGGAAACAATCATTATCGAGTTACATAGGTTTATCGCATATGATCAACTGTCGTTGCTTGATACATTTTCAAACCTTTCTATCGTTGATAGGAAAAAACACGTTTAATACTTTTTCTTTCAAAAATTAAATTGTAATTTCATATCTATAAATCATTCAAGTTATTATTTATGTTAAGGAAACTAACCTCTCAAGTATTATATAACAGTGAATTATGGGAATTTTAGACTGATGTGTGCTGTTAATGCGTCAAAGCACTGCATCTTATCATACTTAAAAGAACATCAATTACTTAGATTTACAAAATGTGTCTTAATGCAAGTATAAATCACCATCCGTCAATGTTATCAATCTTAGTTCTAAGCTTGAAGCACTAGATTTGACATGACCATGCCGAAAGGTATTCTAAAAAAGATTGTAGAAAATATTTGGAGATAGTATTTCAAAGTTTAAAATTTGTAAAATTCTACAAGGTGTCATAAAAATAAGATTATTGCGATTTTATGTAATTTTTCTACTTCGATGAAATATATCTTGCTGTGAAGTGAAAAGATATTGACGTTTAGAGGAGCAGGGACTGATAACCAGAAGCAGCTGAGTTTACCCCAGTTTGAGATGGGGTTTACATATCGCCTTCTGTGAATTAGGTGTCGGGGTTTTATAGTCGGTTTCCTGAGACTTTAAGTCCGCAGTGTAACTGGCTTTGTGCGTTTATAGTATAACAAATAACTATTCTTATATTTTCTAAAACGGAAACATTTATCCCTAAAACAGAAACGAATGGATTATTTAAAAAGTGTTTTGAATACGTCTTTATCGTGTACGTCTCTATAAAAGAGGGACGAAAGATACCAGAAGGACAGTCAAACTCATAAATCGAAAATAGAATGAAATTCAAAACAGTGTGGCTGTGGCCATTGATTGACACATTAAATTCATCCATTGACTGAGACAATTTACGTGAACATTTGTCTGTAACGACCACTGCTCACGACGTACCTACGATAGACATTTACACTGTGGGGTCACCAAAGGTTTCTTAACGCCTTTAATTATAAAATAATTCGAAAAATTAATCAGGAATTACCTTTATGTTTTGATTTATATAATTGATATAAATCAAAACATCGTGTTATTTCTGATTAATTTTTCGAATTACTTTATAAAGGTGTTGAGAACCTTTGGTGACCCCATAGTTTAAGTGTCTTTAAAAAGTACATAGTAAGCAGTGGTCGTTACATACAAACGTTCACCTAAATTGTCCCAGTCAATGAATGAATTTAATGTGTCAATCAATGGCCACAGCCACACTGTTTTGAATTTCTTTCTAAACTGACAACGCATTAAAAATGAAAAAGACAAACAGACAAACAATAGAACACATGACACAACATAAAAACTAAAGAGTAAGAAACACGAACCCCACCAAAAACTGGGGGTGATCTCAGGTGCTCCGGAAGGGTAAGCAGAAACTACTCCACATGTGGCACCCGTTGTGTTGCTTATTTTATAACAAATCCGGTAAATAGTTAATTCGGAAGATCACATTCATGAAAGGGAAGGGGATTGTAGTGACGATGTAAGGAGCATATCCGATATCATTTGTGAAACAGTTATTCCATAACGGTCAACCAACTCGTGATTGCGTCCGTAAAACTTACGAAGGGATAATTTCAACTTCACTCTTGGTTTAATAGCTTACTTGTGAGCAGCAACCCTATATCAAGAAAATCATGATAGGAAATGCAAGCACGGGATTATAGTATCAATTGGGAGATATATACCAGACGTCATTTTCGTCTACAAAAGACTCATCAGTGACGCTCGAATCACATAAGTTAAAAATACCAAAATAATTAAAAGTACTAAATTGAACAGCTTTAAGGGTACAAAATATATTTCAAAATTAATGTTCTGCATATTAAAGATAATTAATGATAAAGACTGCATGTTAAAACAATCATTTATCGCACAAAATTTACACAAATTGTTGAAGAAAGTGTTATATGTGCTGTCATAAGATCAGGTTTTAAGTTGACCTTTGTGTACAATTTGTTCAAATTATAAGGTAATTTCAAATGTATAAAAAAAATGTACAATAGTTATAAGAAGATGAGGTATGAGTGTCAACGAGACAACTCTCAATCGAAGTCCCACTTTATAAAAGTAAACCATTATAGGTAACAGTACGGCCTTCAACACGGAGCCTTGGCTAACACAGAACAGCGAGCTATAAAGGGCCCCAAAAACATACTAGTGCAAAACCATTCAAACGGGAAACCCAACAGTCTAACCTATTTAAAACATGAGAAACGAGAAACACTTATAAACCACATCAACAAACGACAACCATTGAACATCAAATTCCTGACTTAGGACAGGTGTAAACAATTGCAGCGAGTTTAAAAGTTTTAATGGTACCAAACCTTCATCCGTATCTGAATCTGAAACAGTTGTGTAACATCACAACAAAGAAGGACACACTATAAAATATCAACTAAAATATCTCTTCTCAATCAAATGTCGTAGTGACACAAATGAGCATACAGTTAAACACAGAACGGATAAATGTGATCTATGATACAATGTAAATACAAAATTAATATAATAATAAGGGATGAATAATAAAAGTAAAAGTATTATACCGCTGTGAAATGTTAAACAATTTCAGGAAAAACACCAACCTTGAAAACAAATTCCTCCGTTTGCAGTTATTTTAAACTCAGATAAATTAAAATATTTTTTTTTTTATAGTTATACTGTATAACCTTCCGTTTAGGAACACCAAGAAATTTCTTGTAAAGCAATAAAACTATTCTAAAACTTGATACAAACGTGTTCTTGGTAAGAATTGATGAAACAAAATCATTTATTAATATACAAATGAATATGTATCAAAATAGTGATGTATTCAAATAAATGTTTAGAAGAATAACAGGCACTGTCAAAAATATCGGAAAGTAAAGAAACTTTTAAAACAGATACCAAATCGTGACTTTCCTTTTCATAAATCAGGCTGTAGCGCTATCTATAAAACTCGAACTAGCAAGATTATTACATATACCAATTAACTATAATAAAGGCAGGCAGTGTGTCGACTTGCATTCAAACATCGTAAAACTTACTACAGAGATAAATATTGAAATAAAATCACCGGCGTCTTAAGCTTCAAGTAGATAAAAATCAGATACTTTGACAAATAATACTGAAATAAACTTTGAATTATCTAGTATGTATCTTAACAAATGTTTATAGTTATATGACCATGAACATCACACACAAACAATAATAATTTTTTTTTTTGTCATTTTACTTACTGGCTGGTTGCCGTCTATTGTCTAAAGGTGAATAGTCTAAAGAGATTTTACCAAGAAAGAATTTTAAATAGCTGAAAATCAAATCGACAAAATTCCACTATGTCCTGACGTTATATACATGTTGTTGTCTTAAGTCCACACACAGTGGTAAACTTTTTCTCTATCGATTTATGAATTTTGAACAGCGGTATACTACTGTTGCCTTTCTTTATCTACATACAGTGGTAAACTAATACATGCAAATTTTAAAGAAGGAATGTTATTTATTTTGTTGATTCTATATAAAGTTTACTAACCAAGTTATGGGTACAGAGTAGAGTTCAAAAACAATCTCCATTTTCAAACCTGCTAATGATATACCAATTTTGAATTCATTTCTTCGTTTTTTTCTCTTTCACCATGCTATTTATTGGGAAAACTTCATTTATATATTTGAATATTCGTCAGGTGAAAAATCCTTTGAAAAATATTAAAAATGCATGAAAACATACCTTTTTCTTTGGTAACGAAAATAGATATTCCTACGATCATAGCTAACGCTGCCAACAAAGCTATGGCTATTAAGAAAATGACAATGATGTTTCTTCTGTGGTGTTTCTTCTTTTCTGATTTACGTGAAATTGTTGAAAACGACTGTCCGGTAGATGAACCTCCAAAACTAGATATCCAGTGGGATCCATGATATCGTATTGCAGGCTGAAATTAAATTATATAAAGAAATGAACATTGTAATCACCCCAAATTTCATTTCTAGTGGGATAAATGATATCGTATTGCAGGAAACAATTGAATTGTATAAAGACATTAATAATGTTATTTTCACAAACTAGATATCTAGTTGGATCCATGATATCTTATTGCAGGATGAAATTCATATGTATCATATAAAGAAATGAAAAATCTAACTCCTCTCAAATTGATATCCAGTGGAATCCATAATATCTCATTGAAGACTCAAATCAAATTATATAAAGAAATGGACAATGTAACACCTCCCAACCTTGATATCCATTTGGATCCATGATATCTTATTAGAAGCAAAAATTCATTTATATGAAGAATTGAACAATGTAACTTTAATAAAAAGAAAACTCCCAAAAATCCTGAACTCCGAGGAAAATTCAAAACGGAAAGTCCCTAATCATATGGCAAAATCAAATGATAAAACACATCAAACGAATGGACAACAACTGTCATGTTCCTGACTTGGTACAGGCATTTTCAAATGTAGAAAATAGTAGATTGAACCTGGTTTTATAGCGCTAAACCTATAGTATGTTCCAAGATTTATTTTATTATGTATACAATATGATATTTATGGTTTAATCTCTTGCCTTTCCGAAGATTTTGATTTCGCATATGGCTCATACTTCTTTGTAATAAGCTGAACACTTTAGATTTTTAAATAATAAGGTCCTGCATAAACACATGCAGAAACCGTAAAACAAATTTAAAACTTTTTCAATTCTGTTTGGATTGCTTTCTTATAATAAACTGTTAACCCATTTCAAAGAAATGTATTGCTTTTTCGAAAAAGAAAAATATGATAGACAGCAAAAGGTTTTATTAATTATTTAACTGGATCAATATCTATTGGGTTGGATAGGGCCTGGAAATAATCGTCATACTGATAAGTACTGATAGTTATGCAACTTTCAACAAGTTATCATTGATCAATTACAAGTAGTTCTTATCAAACTTACTTAACATTGAAAATTATAGAATTATTCAAAGTCACTATACAATAACTTAGGGGCAAAGCATCGAAATAGTCGTCAAACTAATATAAACTTATAGTAATGCATCCTCACGAAAAATATCATTGATCTATTAAAAGTAGATCTTTTCAAACAAACATAAACGGAGAACTTAACTTTGATAATTGCTTATAAATTCAAAGTCACCTAGGGGATAGTTCCTCAAAACAGTCATCAAACTGATAGATACTGATAGTAATGCAACTTTAAATTAAATGTTTTATGATGTATCATACGTAGTTCCTATCGAACAACTAACTTAAACAGAAAATTATAAAATAATTGTAGACGCCGTCGCCGGAACAGCAATTCCTATGTCTCGCTTTCCGCAACTTTCACAGGCTAGACAAAAATGAACAAAATTATTAATTTGCAGTGTAATTCGTTTATGATAGAATAAAAGCAAACTTTTTTTTTATCAATTGTTAAAATATAATAACTGAATGATTTTTCTGAATCAGTTCAAAAAATAAATTATACTATTTCATTGATAAATCACGATAAAAAAAATATTAAAGAAACGTTTTTCACTAAACAACGAATCTATAGTTTATTATAATTTTCAAAAATGCTGAATAATGTTTATCTGTTGTAAAATATAAAAACTTTTACATGTTAATGAATAATTCAAATATTTGGTTAATTACTGTCAAGTTGTGTCATTAACGAGACTATTTCGTGAAAAGTTCACATGTCTTACGTTTATCCGTATCATAACAAATGTAAATGTATCACAATAAATACAACATACTAATTGATTTCAAGTTAACTATATCATATATAAGACATTTGAAATCAGTTATGTTAACATTATTAATTCATGCATTCAAAATTAAATTACACGAATACAAATACCTGTATTATCGTAAACCAAAGTACAAAATACAAATAAATTAACATACGTAGTATGAAATAAAACTACAAATTTATTGTATATACATTCAGTGATTACCAAAGAGATTCTAGGCATTCAATAATTGTTCGTATTATTTGAACAACTTGTTAAGCTCAGACGGCTTGCTATTCTTAATATCTTGAACATTTATAATATTTTGTCTATTTATAAAATGATGATTTTAATGCATTTGTCTACTCTCGTCTGTTATCTTAAACATGTTCAACTCTGCGTATTTTATCATCTACCAATTTCACTTAAAATTTTTGTGTTCATGCACTTCTAATTTTATTAAACGAATGCATGTCTGTCAAACATTAGTTATCAAAAACACATATCTTAACACCTTATGGCACGAGCAGTCATTTATCATTAACGAAAAAAACTCAACTGAAGATAAAACCTTACATTTGTTATTTAGTAGTGTTTCCATATGCTCTAATTAAAATCATTAAGTCAAAATCTTTTCGTTGAGTCATGTTCTGTTTGATTGAAATATTGACTAGTAAGAAGAACAGCTACTATTTGTGGTATTTTACATTTTTAAAGGACATCATAGTGTTTATTCCCTTTGTTTTCATTGGTAAATTATCTTGTCCTGTTTTCTTTAATTTTCGTTTTAATATTTTGTTTTTGCAATTCCTTTTTTACCTATCTATTTCTATTCTAGTTGTTATCGAGTGACTTTCACGAAGTCTTGTTGCTAAACGACATGTTATTATTTCACTTCTCATCCGGGCATTTTGGCTACACCCGTGAAATTGATATCAAGATTATTTCTAGTAGCTATGTTATATTTGTATTGGACTTCTGATACAAACATTTCCATATGAATTGTGTTCGTGGATATCCCGTATATTCAATTCGAAACTTCTATGTAACAAACAGCTAACGAACAGTAGTGATTTGGTAAGTCACAAGATTATTCTTACATCCTTTAAGAGTACAGGGGACAAATCTTGGCAATTCGATGGAATTTTTTTTTTAACGTTCAGTGGCAACTATGTGATGCATAATAAGTACGTTGACTTGTTTATTGATATTATATTGATATGAACAGTAAGTTTGCTTTAGATTGATTATTGTTTGCGTAATTTCCAGTGGCAAATATTTCTAACATGTTAAGGACGATGCCATGTGTCAACCAACTATAAAGAAAAACATCATTTCCCCAAGTTTTCAGCAAATTTAGAAAAGGTTTCAAAGGAGATCGATGTGGATTGAGGAAAAATATGGTTGATCGTTACAGTATACTAACAGGTGCAAACGCTAGAACGACAAAGGACTGGCGGGATAGTTGAATTCTTTTAAAATTTTGTTTCGATTTGTTTTTATTCGCATAATTAAAAAGTTGGCAGAGTTATTAAGAAATTCAGTTGTTTTCGTTATTACGATGACCAACTCCAAGTGGTGTTTACATAGACATAGAAATACAATAAAAAGTTAATTTGTTATTGTAATAAATCACGTTCAAGTGTATATTTACTTTTAATTCCCCTCTGTCATCTAAATGACCTACCATGAATCAAAATATATAGAATTACAACGATGCAGAAAAAACTAAAAGATCTGTTTGCTTCGTTTCTTCTGTTACCTATTCTAACATCGGCTCGGACTTCTTTTGAACTGAATTTTACAGTGAGTATTTATGTTTGTTTGTTATTTCATATTGGCTAGATTTATAGGGGAAGGGATAATTAGATCTCACAAAACATGTGTTTTTGCGCCTGTCCAAAGTCAGAAACCTGTGGCCTTTTTTAGTCGTGTATGTGGTTAATTCGTATGTTTCGGAGTTTAGTATGACGTCAGTTTTATTTTAATAAGTATACGTTATTGTTTAAGTGTTTATGGACAAAAATGCATTTACAGATCTCATTTTTTTATTAGATTGCATGTAGCAAAACCAACTATTATATTGATATATATTATTAAATTTCGAATTCATTTTAAATCAAGCCTTCATGCATAGCTCTGGTCCCATACATTTATCCGAAATATGACAAGGTACAAAAAGAAAGCTCCGGTACAAATTCACAAAAATAAAATGTAAGATTTTTTAACTGTATGATGTAAATAAATAAAAGATAAAAATCTCGATGCAAATAAATTTGATAAAACATTATACAATCGAACAAAACCACTCACATGGCTTCAAATTATAAAACAAATGTTTGAATTAAATTTGCCTTTTGATTAAAAGTCAGTTCTTTGAATTGTATATTTATAAACAGAATTGTTTTTAATTTCAAAATTGGCTCCCCTTGTCTATGGTCGACACAATAGCATATTTCTATTTTTGTCCAGCGCCGGCAAAATAGCCACTGAGTTTTGGTATCGGTCCAATTTGGATTCATCAGCTTTTAAACATTTATATTGTGTTTTGGAATTTTCAAATATATGTTGGCTCCAATCTTTAGTGTAGAGACTTTAATTCTTAAAATGCATTTATTGTGCAGAAAGAAACGTTGGTTCCTTTAATGTTCTAAGCTTGCTTACATTAACATTGACCTGTTATGTAAGGCTATACATACTTATTTACTCTCATTAAGATTATTTATGTAATAAGTGCAATTTTTCATTATATTCTTAAGTGAATATACTTCAATTCTGACTAATATTTACAAATTACTTGAAGTTACCCTTGTCCTGGATAAGACTCAAATAAGTACATTGATACTTTAATCATGTACAAACTGTTTAAGCGTCAATATGTCAAGTATCTGATTCAGTCCAAATATCAATCATGTACTATTCAAAAAAGTTGATAACGTAAGAAATATAAGAAATATTTTGAGTTTTCTTTTTCTTCTTTTGCAATGCTGATAGTTACACATCGAGAAATCGGTAACGATTCTTTTCATATATACTGCATATTTACAGAAGATAATTCGAAATTTGCAAAGCTATGTACTTCAGAACTTAAAGTTCTGACCTTTTTAGACTTGTCATAGTGCATTCAATATAAGTTACATTTCCCATGAATACGGGTATTCAACAGGAGAAATATTCGCTTTCATTTTGACATGACTTTGAATTCTGAACAAAAACTTTAACACCATTATTTGTAGTCTTTCTGTACTAAAATCAAGTTTTTTGCATGTTTAGAAAATGACCTACCCTAAAGAAGCCTCTATCTATAGATGTAAACGTTCCATTTAATCTACACCTTCCTTCAGTTGAGCATTCTGATATTGGAGACGCACTGCTTCGCGTGCTGTTCTGCAAACGGCCACCTATTTTCCAACTGTCCAGTAATTCCACCCATTTAGCTTTACTCACACCCGGGAAATTGTCATACCTGTGTTCACTTATTGATGAATTGTCTCCCTGTGATATCTTTTCGGCAGATGGGATCGTTACAGTATTTGCCCCAAGCCTATTTGCAATGCTATTTGTATTTATCATATAGTTCTCTGGACAAAAATCTACCAGAGAGTTCTTTTCCATTTCAGTGTATCTTGGTGTAGTAGGCTCAACTAGTAAATCGGTAGCATCAGGATAATCGGCATGAGGTACCAGATTTTCTCTCGAGTTTTCAACTGGTTTTTCCGATTTGTTTCTTGGTAATTTCGGGGGATATGGACAATAATACTGCATAGGAGCGGCTTCTATGTCTTTGTTAATTATGCTGTCAGTATCAGTGTTTGAAACAGAGGGTGTTGACCCAACGTTCGGGAAATCGGAAAGGTTCTCCCAGTCGTTGAGGTATCTAGAGGAATGTTCTTTGGAAGTTTCACTGACAAAAATTGGAATATTTGACTGAATATCACTGCGATTTCCTATAACCGACGGTCTTTTCATATTGTAATTATCGGTATATAAGTTAGTCTTTTCGCGGGCTGTTTGGAAATCCGTAATTTTTGCAGGATCCATATAAAAACTTGGATTCATAATGCTATCCTTATTCTTTGAATTGTCATTTTCAACTCTATAATCTACATTATTTGTTTTTAGATACTCAATATTTTCTGAGTTTAACCCTATTGAGCTGTCCTCGGCATTTATATTGTCAATGTTTCTACTTGGATTCAAATTGTCGTTTATGTTGTATCTTGCTAACCACAATGACGGATTCACTACACTGTCTTCTGATTTCACATGAAAATCGTTTTCGAATGTATAATCTAATTCGTATGTATTTAAATTCTCCGTATTAATAGATTCAGTCCAAGAAGTTGAATTCGCTATACTGTTTAACTCTTCTGATTCTTGATTTATAATTATAAAGTCAACTTTTTCCGATTTGGAAGATCCTTCGGGTTCTGAATTATCAGTTCGCAATGTACAAGTTAAATCATCGCCAGACGACCATTTAATTCCATTATCGTCCGTCAAAAGATGGTCTTGTAACAAAGTATTTTTGTCAAAATCAATTACTTGTTGATTTGTTACTTCAGGATATCCTGTGTCATCATTTTGTGGAAAAGAAAAACGATGTGTCGCCAAAAACTGTTTCCATTTCGGAATTTCCTCTCGGTTTGTTTCAGACGAAATTTTCCGCTCGTACCAGCAGCGCCATTTGGATTTTAATTCTTCACGTTGTCCACTATGCAAAAGTTGTACACCTTTACGATTTGACGGAATGTCATCCATTGTCTTTTAATTGACAGGTGTTAATTAAAAATTTATGCATAGATATTCATAAATAAATAAATGAAACATCAAACACGTATCACTCAGTGTACAATACACAAATACTAGTGCATCATGGGTAACGATAAACCCAAGTAGCTTTTTCTACTTAAAACCAGAAAAGTAAAAACCGAACGATAATCTTCCTGATTAAATTGCACTCGTAGCACACAGCGTATTTCAAGAAACGCCCATTTTATAAAAAAAAAATTAAACACTTGATTTTAAAACTCTTATATTAATTTTAACTTTTTCACCTTAGTATCATTAATACAAATCTCACTTATGCAAATGTCTCCACCTTTACACCTCAAAGACGTTTAGTTGTTCCCCTCCTTTAGAATGGAATGAAATTTAATTATTCCTAAATGAATCATTTTACGTAACACATGTTAGAATTAAAGGTTTATCTTTCTTAGTAAAACATGCAAAAATTCCGTCACACGCCTGAGAGAGAAGTGCCCTATCTGCATGTTTAAAGTGTAATCCATTTTTTATGATTACTTCAATGCATCATCGTATATAAATAACAAACGACGATTCTTTCACTAGTCTATGTATATAAAAAAAATTGACTTATTGGTTTCTTCTCGCAAAATTGTAATACCAGATTCATCAACTTTAGATAATAGATTTGTTGTATAAAATAATATGTTGAATCTTTTCATGCTTTACATACATTAAGTTCATTGAATTTTGGGTCACTTTTAGATCTAGATTGTTGACATACAATAATTTCATTTACAACACAACGTAACGAAAACGGTATTGAATTCGAAGATAAATATAGCTCTTTTAAACGCAAGCTTACTGTAAAATTTATGTTAGAAATTATATATGGAATCACATAAACACGTTTTGTAATAAGAAAATTAAAATTGATAAGTTTAACTTTATCTTCCCAAAGTGTATAGGGAAATATATTATATTTGTATTGTATTAAAGTGTGCATTTCCTTTGTAAGGAAGATATTTCTTAAATAAATATGTTAATAAGTAGGTTATCACTTTTGTTTAAAAAACACTATCTGCTTTTAAATCATAAATGATTTCGAAAAAAAAACAAAATTCAATTATTTGTTACAAATATATGTAGACTGTAAAAAATACTACAAGTAAATGCAATTTAAAAGTGTATCAATTCCTACAAGTAAATGTAAAGTATGTGAATTGCCACTGCTGTGTCCTTTCATTTGTTTGCTGGGACTTAATCTCTAGGAGATATGTTGACTGACTGCTTTTATGTTTAGTATTGGTATTTCTAAAATGATCTTTTTTAATTTTTAATTGTCGGTCTTCGCATTATATAATCATAATATAACAATTGCTCTTAACTCAAATGACACAATTTCAAATATTGTTCTTTCGGATACACAGGTCTATTTATTTTTATGCTTTTAATCTTCTTTTTTTGCAATGCCTATCTTTTAATGTATATAGCGAACCACAATAATGCACACAGAAATCTTATATATTTGTATTAATTGGGTTATATCTTAGTTCCCCTTATATCAATACAATATACAGAATCACATACATTATAAGTGACAAGTTATACTATATATTGACGATTCTGTTTTTGAAAAACGAATTGCCCATAGGTCGTATTCCAGATATACGTCAAGTTATAAAAGTTCAATAAAAATTTATAAATTTCTTAAAATATTTTTAACCTAAGGCCTTGGATCCTTCATAATTTGCACTCTTTCTCCTTTTCGTTACATTGAAATATTCTTTGATGTAAATAGCAGAAGAGAGTTGAGATTAAATTAAATTGAAAATTAAGGCTAAAATTTGCTGATAGCGTGATAAAACGTTTAACCTTGTGCAAAAAGGTAGGAATTTGAGTTTTTTGAAAGCTTGCATTCATTTTAGTTTTAATGATTCTTTCCAGACAAAATTGAATGTGGTTAATTGGAAAGATCTACATTTTGACATTAAAGTGATTCGTGGATTATGTTTTGTTTCTATTGATGACAAGTTTCATCAATATTTGCGTTAAACTGTAAAAACAAATTAAGAATTTCGAGTTGTCTTAAGCACAACGAATAAAGCAGTCTAAAGTTTCAAGGACTTATGAACAGTATTTCTGCATCTGTCAGAGCTAATAGTGACAAGTGTTAAACATTTATAGGAATATTTAACAAATTCTAACAATATCAAGCGAAACCATGTAATGCATCTGCTTTAACATTTGACATAATTTAATTATGTCACGTATGTGACTTTATTTGTTTATTTAAAAAGGGTGTGGTGGTTTTATTCTTTTCTAGGCTGATTGGTACTCTAGTATACTTATACAATCATTCCACATCTTCTTTTTTTATATTAGCTCCTGATTGTAATACATATCAATATTTAACACGGATTTATATAACTATTGTACACATTGGCCTACTATTATTTGTATCGCACATGTATGAAAATAATTAATAAGTGTGAAAGTTTCCGAAAATACAGATCCAGTATATTTTCACTAGCAGGAACCGCCAGATTTGAAGACTTGGTGGTGGTACTAATGACCACCATACTAAAATTACTACGAGGACTCTCAAAAAGTTAAAACCGATTGAATATTTTTTTTACATTGAAGTTTTGACGTAAATGAAGTATTTTGTGAATATTTTTAAAATAAGTATGGTATGATTGCCAATGAGACAAGTCTCCAATAAATAAAAAATGACAAAGAAGGTAAACAACTATATGTGTCACCATACAGCCTGGAAGAATAAGAAGATGTGGTATGATTGCCAATATGACAAGTCTCCAACAAAGACAAAATAACAAAGAAGTTAACAACTATGTGTCACCGTACTGCCTGGAAGAATAAGAAAACCCCGTACCACATAGTAAACTATACAACTCTTTAATAAATTTTAAGTTACCGGAATGAGCGTGATTTTCTTAACACTTGAAGCTTTTTGTTTTCTTTACAATTTTGATCATGAGTTTGGCAGTAAAGATAAATTTGATTCCTGTAGCATATATAAACTATATAGACGACAATACATTTTTTATAATATATATACATAGACAGTTCTAAATGACATGATACCTACGATGGATCTATATCGATGGTGCAGTAGAAAGATGAAAATAGTGAATGCACATGCAGATAGCTTGGAGTCAATAATTAACGCTTTACGTTAAAACACGACTGGAAACGATGCTGTTCATTAGTTTGCTCATTTGTACCCCCTGAGTAAATGGATAGTAAAACGTAAACGTTATCGCATTAAATTCGAAAACAGGAAAGATAAAAAAAGTTATAACAAACTTAAAATTAGAGAAAAACAATAAGTTCTCTTCCAACGTAAGAGAAAGGTCTTATGCATCCACAAAACATGTATACACATTTAATAAAAACCACATGCAGGATAAACCTTACTATATACATGTCACAACGTGAACCGGTTAAACAAGATAACGGATCCAAGATGTAAAACGAATAAAACTTTGTTATGACAGATCGGTTGATACGAATCATATAAAAATTTAAATACTCGCAGCAATTTAAAACAATCACCAAACCATCCTTATACAAATTAAAGGTATCATTCTGAAACTTGGCATACATTAATAAGCTGACAAAACCTACTGCATTATTATATATATAGGTAGAAAGCATATCTCGAACATTTTCCGACAGTTCGCAAATTAAGTTAAATAACCCCATTATTCAACAGAATGCCATTCACATTTTTAACGGGTAGTAGCTAAAGTTAAGATTATTCAATTGATCTGAAAATTAAAGTAAAAGTTTGTGGAAGGCGTGATCAAACCTGGTGCTAAAAGGTATGAACTCGAGTTTTTGAAATAATTGCATCTAAACTCGTATGGTCTAGTATGAATGTGTTTCGCAGACAACATTTAAAATTAATGTGTTTATTCAAAAGTGAATTGGAAAAATCTGCAAGTCTTTTCACTACAGTGATTCTTGGATTACTTTTGTTTTTCTTGACGACAGATTTTATCAAGGTTTGTATTTAACTGTAAAAAAAAAAGAGTTGTCTTAAGTACAAAGAATTAATAAGTCCAACAATTGCAAGGACTTTTATGAACAGCATTTATACATCTTTCAGAGCTAATGGTGACAAGTGTTGAAAATTTATAAGAATACTTAGCGAATTATAAGAATCTCATGGGAAACCACATAATGCATCTGCTTTTACATTTGACATTATATAGTTATGTCACGTATGATTATTTACTTGTTTATTCAAAAGGGTGAGGTGGTTTTTATCTTTTTTTTAGGCTGGTTGATACTGTCTCGTATACTTAGCTTCTGATTAAATACATAACAATATTTATACTGCACTCGTTCTATTTGAGCAGTCAAAATACGTTGACTGTATATTTCTGTGGCATATACAGTCACTGATCCGATACCAATTTTCGTCATGAATAATTAAATAGCAGTTGCCGAAACTATATTTAATTATTCATACGACCTTTTCAACCTGTTCTTGTTTCCGATGTATACAACTAAGCGTAAAACGACTTAAACATTTCTTTTACAATTTTTGGAAATACATATTTCGCTTGATAATATTTTTTGTTTGAAACCTATAAATTATTATGTTTTATGCTTATTGTCGATATCTAAGTTATTGCGGGTTTCAACAGGTAATGTACATCTCATTGCGTTGTATATTTCTCCGCCTGATACCGGTATGAAACATTTTTAAAGGGGGATTTTCCCCAATATTTAAATCAAATAAATATCATTTACACATTAAACAACAATTGAAAATGGTTTTTTCCTAGATTGCAGTATAAAGACAATAAAAGTGCATTGACTTGACTTATGAACGATATAAGGATTCGGCCCGAAACGGAGAAAAAGCTCGGTAGAGCCTCACATTTCCACGTTTCTACGCCTCAATCTTATATCGTTTATATGTCAAGTCAATGCTTTAACCATATAAATATTGCTGACATTGGCTTATTATTATTTGTATCACATATAGAGAAATAAGTGATAGCCGTAGAAATTTATCCGAAAAAACAGGTCAAAACTTTTCACTGCAGTCCACTTCTTACGACAACAGAATAACATTATTTCGAAAACCCTGAAGGAACAACATATTAAAGAGACATATTACAAAGATGTATTGGCATATATAAATACGTTGTGATATAAAAATAAGATGTGGTATGATTGCCAGAGACCAAATTTACATAGAAACCAACAATTTTGGTTCACCGTAAAGACTTGAGCAATGGGCCATACCACATTGTAAGCAATTAAGTGTATTTTGATAAATTTTACGCAAATCGACTGAGCATAACTTTCTTAACATCGAAGCTTTTTGTTTTCTTTACACATTTTAGTTTGGTTATATTTGAATTTCCGGATGTCTGGATTTAAATTTCTTTAAATTCGGGACCTCGTGATTTCAAGCTTTTATGCCCGGCATTTCGGGATCAGGAATTTTATACTTAACTACGCCATACGTCCGTTTCGTCTACAAAAGGCTCATCAGTGACGCTCGAATCAAAAAATGTTAAAAAGGCCAAATAAAGCAAGAAGTTGAAGATCGAAAATTCCTTTAAGTTTTACCAAATACAACTAAGGTAAATAGATTTCTCAGAGGTCAATAATTAATGCTTTACGTTTTTACACGACTGGAAAACAATGCTGAAAGTTTTTAATAAAAAACAATTCAGTTTCATAGGTTGCATTATTAATTTGTGCATTAGTACCCTCTGAATAAAGTCCTATAAAACGTTATCACAATAATGCAGCAATTAAATTCGAAAAAAAAGGAAAAAAACAAAATATTATACTTAATTTTAACATAAAATAAGAGATAAACAATAAGGTCTCTCCCAATGTGAGAGAAAGTCCGTTAATGCCAACAAATCATGTTCAGATACCTAATAAAACCACATGCAGGATAAACCTCAAAATACAAATGTCACAACGTGAACCGGTTTAACAAGATAACGGATCCAAGATATATAATAAATACAACTTTGTTATGACAGATATGAATCATATGAAAAATGTAAATACACTCAAAGTTATGTTTAACAATCACTCTGCAAATTAAAGGTATAATTCTGAAACTTAGGACACAAAGTTATAACCTGGTCAAACCTTAAGCACTTATATATTAGATAGAAAACACTACTCAAAATATTTTCAGACTGGTTAGCAACAGAGGGCACACTAAATAGTAAAATACCCATAATAGTTGTGTGAATTATTTGTCGGACATTCAGCAACCGACAATTACACAGCTGTGGTCTTTAATACATGTTAGAAATTGAGCACACTATGAAATTGTGCAACATCATATTGTTCACTGTAGGAAATGTTGTTCTTTTCAAAATACATTGAAATTTTGAAGAACAACGAATGTGTTGACTTTGCGCCTATTTACTTTAAAGGGTTTTAATCTTTCATTTCAGGGCAAGTAGTTATATATGTAGAGTATTATCAAAGTGTTCAGCTCTCTTTCTGAATATGCGAATCATTGACTGAGGTATAGAACTATATATTGTCGAGTGACTTCTCCTTTCCCGTAGTGAAACTCGTTCTATAATCATGAGTCACGTCAGTTTAAATTGAAGATGTTTTATTGATGCTTGGTGTATGGAGATGCAACACTGTCAGCACATGGTAAAGAACCCTTACAATAACTCTTTGAAGAATACATATATTGCCTGTTTCAATGTTATATACTTGAAGTAATCGAACGTGTGCTCTTTTAACAGTGTCAGTCAAATTTGAATTCAGCCATGCAACTCGCAACTGACCAGCAACAGAAAAAACCTATTGGTAATGTTCCCAATATGTATGAAATACTTTTCGCTGGACACTACGGAAACACTTATCAAGCGTAATATAAACTTCATTTATTGCTCAAATATTCAAGATGCTCTATAGACTTTTTCCGAACCACATTTTGGTTAATGCTACTTGTAGAATTTGATTTCTGATTTTTTTCTGTGTAGACCTGTGACTCCAGATAATATTTCAATTAGTGCAATTGACAGAGCAACAGGTAATATATGAAGTTTTTCGTACAGAGGTCTATATAATTTTGGAATTTTATGCTTAAAAGCTAGGTTCGTTTTATTTTTTTTTGCTGATTGTTCAAAGAAGTTATCAGGGATTTATGATAAGTTAAATTCACTCTTAGTCAAAAGTTTCTCTTTTGTGGCTTGATTGTCTGAATAAACCACATTCCTTTTTTTATTGGGTATTTATAGTAACATGCTTTGCAATCAAGAAACAACCTGACAGATGTCTAGTTTGAACTACTTCATATCTATCATATAAAGTAAAAGAGGATATATCAAAATCATTTTACACAATCTGTGCTATTCAAATTTAAATAAATGGCTTAAAAGGTAAATACATCATTTTAAAGCAAAATCCATGTAATATCCAATTGAAAGACGTAACTTACTGATTATAGTTCCAGAGAAAAAAAGTGACAACCATTGCAACTAGGGGCATTTAATAAATAAGAAGTTGATCAAGAGATAAATATGAAAAGCTTTATACAGCATAGCATGCCCACATAAATTTATACAGCTCTGATTTGAAGTTCACATGAAGAATGTGACAGTAATGTCATGAGAGAAAAATGTGACGAAATTTCAATTATGGGCATAAGCATATTTGATTAATAAGAAATTGATCAAGAAATGAATATGAAAAGCTTTGTACATCATAGCATGCCAACGCATAGCCTAAAAACAAATTCAGAAAGCTTTGATTTGAGATCCACATGACAGGAATATCATGAGACAGACAGATATAAGGACCTGATGGCCAAACAGACAAGGGTAAAACACTTTACACCAACCTCCAAAGTAGGGGTAAACAAATACCCACTTAAAATCAATGGTACAGGACAGAAAAGCCCTTACAAGAAGAGTTTCCGAATCCAGATATAAATTATAAGGATAGTAACATTGACTTTAATGGAAAAATGGAATATATTTGTAAAAAGGAGAACATGCAAAAAAAGGAATCAAGAATCAAAAGTCAAAGAAAGACCAAAAATACCATGGACAACAAAAAGACAAACAAACGATACGAGTCAACACTAAAGAAAAAACTAAAAACAATTGAAAAACAAAAGCCACAGCAAAATTTGGGCAACAAATTAACTTTAATATTCTAAATTTGAGGCTTTTGAAGTTCTTTTTTTTTATTAACATTGATACTGACATGAAACATCAAAATCATGATGCATGTGTTTGGTTCAGAAAACAGGTAATTTAATTGTAATTAAAGTTTGTGTTGTCATATCATTTCTATAATTTTATTTCAGTATAAACAGATAATAATCATTAACAAAACTTATAACATTCTGCTTATACAGTATCTGGAATATTTCAGTATAAACAGATAATAATCATTAACAAAACTTATAACATTCTGCTTATACAGTATCTATATCTCTGCACTTAATCGTCAAAGGTTACATAGTTCATATTATTGCATCTTATACATTCAGTTATCTCAAAGATTTATGCAAAACGTATTTTAAGAGGTAAAATATGCAAAACAATACTCAGTAACTGACATTTACGAGTTTATTTGATTTTGAAAGAACATTTCATTTTAACTGCTGAATATAAACCAACAGTAAATATTTCATAGATGTTAAAATAAAATGCTTTGTAAAGTCAAACGAACTCATAACTAATAACATAAACAAAGTAAACTTATGTAGAATTATGAAGCAACACAAATTTTTGTACAAATTTTGGTAACAAAGAATTATTCAAAACAATCTTGACATATAGTTGAACATATAAAGAATGAAATATTTTTCATAGACTATGATCCTTATATCATTTTCATAAAAAATATGAACACTCATCTCAATGAAACCTATTTTCAGTGATCCAATATATAACAATCATCAACCATCAAGATATTTATCTTTGAAATGACCACAATAATCTTTGACAAACCTGAAATGTAGTTAAAACTAATAGATTGTGGTATTTTCTACAGGATTCTCAAAATATCAGTCAAATTAAGGAACAAAGTTTGTCGTTTTAAACTTTGTCATCTCAAACTTTTCTTCTTATTCATGGATACTTTTCTTCTCAATAATTCTTTTGTTTTAATAATTTTCACTTATTATACATCAATCAGTCAGTATTCCCCATAACAATTAATGCACTGAGTTGTGTTCTTAAAAGTTGAATACCACACAAATGTATTGACTCTAATCTTATTTAATTTTGATGGTTCTGTCCAGCTTTCGCCACCAATAAAACTGACCTCCATGAAATAGCCAGAAGTGTTGAAAGTGGTGTTAAACACCTATCAATCAATCTAATCTAACATCTTTACCTTAGCTTATGGCACTACATTCATCAAACTCTTAAATAATGCATTTATGTCAGGCATTTGAAATGACATAAAGTTCTACACAAAAAACCTGATAAAGACATTGCAAAGGCCAAAGCAATCCAGAAAATAAAATATTTATCTATATGTAAAATCAATCATTAATAATTATCACAGTGATCAACAAATAATCAAATTGTTTTATAATACCGGTATATAATATTTTTTTTATGAATCTATATCAACAAGTCATCCAGTTCTTTCCATAATACCACAGGTTCTGGATGTTTTCTCTGCTTTAAATAGGCATCCATCTTTCCATCAAATAAACCAAAAATTCCACCTGTAAAATACTTTTGGTTTTAATTTATAATCAAATTTGCATTATTTCATAAGTCAGTTTGAATACCTGTAATCACTTAAGCAACACGACGGGTGCCACATGTGGAGCAGGATCTGCTTACCCTTCCGGAGCACCTGAGATCACCCCTAGTTTTTGGTGGGGTTCGTGTTGTTTATTCTTTAGTTTTCTATGTTGTGTCGTGTGTACTATTGTTTTTCTGTTTGTCTTTTTTTATTTTTAGCCATGGCGTTGTCAGTTTGTTTTAGATTTATGAGTTTGACTGTCCCTTTGGTATCTTTCGTCCCTCTTTTAGTATATACAAATTGAGTTCACAGCAATAACGTGAGGAAGTTTCATAACGTTATGTTTTATAGGACAAGAGCTTTTTTTTTTTTAATGAAAACCACTCTAAATTTGATTTTACTCAGCATTAAATGAAAGTCTGAAGAACTAAATAGATAATTAGAAAACTAAGGTTCCAACTCTCAGCAGAAAAAATTACCAAAGATTGCTTTTGCTAATCTTAATAAAGGTTCCTTTTGGTCAAACAGCTCCTAACTTTTTTTGCATAGCTTAACAGCCCTAGCATTGAATGTTCCTGATGAAGCCGAAGGTAAATCCAGAAAGGTATTTAAGACTGAACAAATCTATAAAGAGTTATCTATATGCCAAAGTGAAATTGGTTAAATAAGATGATGAAGATCTTAGGTACAAACACATACACTAAAGATCTGCTAAAATCATATAGCCTTATAAATGTATAGACTATATACCTGTATCACCAAATGATTCACTTTATCAATTTTTAAAAAGTTTCAGTTCAAATAAGCCAGTCAGGAAGTTTTCCTCTGTTATTTCTAGATGTTTGTTATTGTTTGGGGAAATTGGTTTCAAGTATTTACCTGTATGTATGAATAAAATTCTGTTTCCTTGGAACCTATCTGGATTTGATGAAAGTTCTTGCACTAGCCCATTTGCTCCTTTACCAGTGTAACAAGGATCTAATATAATACCAGTACTTCTACTCACGGACTGTATAAATTCTAAAAAAAAAATACTATTAAAAAGTAAAATCACAAAAATACTGAACTTAGAGGAAGATCAATTGGGAAAGTCCATAATCACATGGCAAAATCAAATAACAAAACGCATCAAAAACGAATGGACAAGAACTGTCATATTCCTGACTTGGTACAGGCATTTTCAAATGTAGAAAATGGTGGATTAAACCTGGTTCTATAGCGCTAACCCTCTCACTTTTGTAATGACAGTCTCATCAATTTCCGATATTTTTACATTGATGCGTTAAATAAACAGACACAATAAATATAATAGTCAAAATATGGGTACATCAGTCATCATCGTTTAACAATTTTAAAAGGAACAATTTAACAGAACACAAAAACATCTACTATCTACGAACACATTTATTGAGTGTCTGACGTCAGAAAATTTTATACGTCACATAAATTTGTCGTTCAATGTGCGTACATTAAATTACATTCTTGGCATGGGCTACTGCTTTTCATGGTTTTGTGAATGGCTTTCTGAACTAATTATAAAACTGTAGACCAGATTTTTTAATTCTCATAACATTTAGTTTCGATGAATGAAAGTAGACATCCAATGATTGATGATATGTGATGATGAAGTGTTCATTTTCCATCTTCGTAATTGTCATACATAAAAAATTGTATTAAGCTTTATTACTATTTTATTTCAAATGAATTAATTAAAAAATTGAAAGTACATCTGTACCATTTTTTTTACGTTATTGTTTTCTTTAAGTGACAAGCTTCTGGCCAAATTAACACCTTTGATGATCATTTATCCGGCAGAGGACATTTTAGCGCATTGATAGGACATTTTAGCAAAAAAAAATGGACGTTTTAACACCAAAGTAAAACGCATTTTAGCACCAGATTTTTAACCCATTTTTGCAAACATTTAAATTGTCAATGCCCATTTCGGCGAAATATTTTAATAAATGATATATAATAAATAAAAGACTTTAATAGAATCAAGACATGTCCATTAAAATACACCACTTAAAGTCTAAAAGATTAATTCAAATGTTAAAGTCCTTTGTTGTCTACAATTTATATTCCAGATTAAATACAGCACTAAAAGTCTAAAAGTCTAAAAGGTTAAAATAAATTGATAACAGTCTGTTCTGGCCTGGAATTCCTATCATAGATAAGGTATGTAATGGGCTCTGGATATACCCCCTGCACAATACTGTTGATTTGCATTACAAATTGTTCTTTCTCTTGTCTAGATTGTGGTGCACATTCGTCTATACCTTATATTTTTATATATGTTGTTTGCAATTTGATAATAGAATACAGAAAAACATAAATAGCTAGGTGACAACTATAAAATTGCTCATTATAATGGACATGGAAAGACTCTGAACCATTATTTGTTCGCTTTGAATTACACGGAACTTCTGCCAAAAGCTCAAGTGGGAACATAGAACCTTTAGTTACATTGTAATAGTATTCGGTTAGATAATCTGCAAATTCGACACATCTCTTATTGTGTTTCCATGATGAACATATAAGCAACTTAAATATTAAACCAGAATAAACTACTGTTCATGGTTATAGTGAAGCAAGCATTTATTCAACAATATAAGTTTTCGGTAAAATGGGCTATCGATAATACAGGTGAATGGATTAAACCCGCGCTAAAATGTCCTCTAGTAGTTTTTAAAAAATTGCTAAAATGTCCTTCGCCCCATTTATCTGCTGATTTTTCAAACTCAATTTAATAAGTGTCATCACTTCTGATTACAAGTGTGCCATATTTAAAGTGTTCACTTTGCAATTTCCTCCAATTGAGACAATGTGTGAGCATAGATGAATCAGATAATTTCCTCAAGCAATAATTGAATAAAAATTTTTTATTTAAAGTTGTCAGTAACGAAAGACGTACAAGTAAAAGAAAATGAACACCTTATTTGCAATGTCCCACAAATCATAACGTAAGGTCGTTAAACAACATAATTTTTTTATGATTATTTACAAGATTCAAATTTTTCACTTGATTTTTTTGGGGTACAAACCATTGACAGTTTGCAGTAACAGTGAGGGTCTGGATGATGATCCTTCATTTCTGTATTCTTTAAAATTTTAAGTAATTTTTCTCTATTTTTTTTTATATTTAATGTCCATTATTCTCTATTCTATATATATTGTGTCCATTTTTTTTTATATTCATAAAATTTCAGCACTAGATTATTCTTTGTTTTTGGGGGGAGGGGGTCTATTTTCCCAGTTTTCATGGATGGGATTGTGAACTAAATATGCAACAAGAATTGTACATATTTTACTTTAAAAACCTAAATTGTACGACTTTTTTTATCATGAAAAATTATTTTTGATGAATGAAAGTCAGACACTCGATGATTGATGATATGCGATGATGAAGTGTTCCTTTCCCATTTCTGATTTTTTTTTCTCAAAAAACTTAAAACCACAATTTTAGAAACCCACCACATTTTGCTCAATCCATAAAAATTGATAACCACAAATAAAAGTACTTTCATAGTATGATGTTCAACATGAAACGAAATGGTTAAAGGTTCTTGTTTTACTTGTTCTACTAAAAAAGATTCTATTTACTGCAATAAGTATCTATATGGTGTGTCACATGAGAGAATAAAAATTGGAGATGTATGAAGATGAAGACTCAAATATATTTTGACGCAATTATTAGAAATGTGTTTAAATAGAGTTTACTTAAGTGCAAAATTTCAAAACAGTTAATCTTCTTCCTTAAGCACTATAAACAAGTGTTTAGTACTTTTTTTTATCTGCTAATTTCAATCTAATTTTAGCTATAAATTAAACAAAGGGAGTGATAAGCTCCTTTTAGATTGAGTTGCTCTCTCTGCACTATTGAGAAGTGTTGAAAATAAAGTAAGCTTGAGAAAACAAACTTCCGGACTATGAACGATTATTTTTCAAAAGTATGCAGTTCAAAAAAGTATTTTAAACTTATTATCAGTAACTTTCCATCTTTCCTAATTTTTACAAGATATCTATGAACAAGTGTTTTAGACAGAGGATTTTTTTATACTTCCTAAACTTTTTAAAAATAGAGTAAAGTTTTAAGGCCTCTTTTAACGAATCTGATGATAAACATTGTTTGAGGTTATACTGAATTCTTCATGACTTATGAGTCCTTTTCTAGTAATAACTTTGTATTTAACTCCGCAATGCATAAAAATAAATTTAATTGATTATTTCATATAATTATTAAGGCTATCCATCTAAAATAGCCACCACCCATCTTATTTTAATTAAAGTCCCTTCAAACTTTCCCATTCAATTAATTCTGGAAAAGCCTTAATATAAGTAAAATGACAATCAGTGTATAAGCAAGTAACTGGTTTCAATATTTCTATTCTATTTTGGAATAAAGACATTTAACACTTAATATACAACTACAAACTGAAAATATGTCCCTCAATATATATTTTTATTTTATTAACAAACCTTGTTCTTCAGGAGTAGATAAGCCATACCCAAGTCCTATGTAACCATCAACAATATCTATCATGTCATCGGCACAAACTGAATCACCAAGTCCTACTTCATTTAATGCGTCGTTGATGTGATCAATAATTGATTATTTGTTAACGCAAATAGTTATTGCATGGATTCTGTATCAAAAAAAAAGTTTGGGTAACTAAAGATAAATATAACAAATTGATAAAAACTTGATTTGTTAAAATATACGTTTATCTCTATTTTACGAAATTTTCCTTTTATCTAATTACTGACTGATTATTTCCTGCTCAGAACAGTAGAGTGATATGAAAAATCAACACTAGAAACTAAGGGCGCATGTGCCGTTTTTAAGGTAAATATCAACATCATCATTAAGCCAAAATTTGACTGTCCCTCTGGTATCTTTTGTCCTTCTTTCAAAAGAGAGATAAACAGATTTTCATTGGTCATCTCACATCAACTGATTTTCTTATTTTTGCTGTACTGGACAGACCTTTTATTATAAAATTCTAAAAGTTTCATATTTCTCTACAAATAAAATTGAATAGGGATTCCACAGTCAAATAACAGTTACTACCACTTTTACGTTGCAATGACAGAACCTATCCTCATTTACATTATGTATCATATCTATCCTCAATAAGTTAAAATTTAATGATTTAAGCAGTTTAATATAACAATACCTGAGTTTTGATTGGTTTAGATAGTTAGCTATAGAAAGTCCTGCTGCTGTTCCACCACTTCCACAGGCAAACACAATATCATCAAAATCTTCTAAAAGTCCCTTAAAATTGTTAATATTACCAATAAGACAGAATTCATTTATTTTCATATAAAATATAAATCAAATACAAACACTGCATGTTGATTTAAAAAAAATAAGCATTTTAAAAAAGTGTTGACAATACATTATATGCTTTTTTTTTTCATCCTTAAGTCTGGAACTGATAATTGTCTCTCATAGTTGAAGGGTGTACAGCGAAATATAGTTGCTAACATTTACGTCATTTGATTCCTAGTGAATAGTTATCTCATTGGCAATCATAACACATCTCCTTATTTATAGGGGCTTTTATGGCCAAGTGGTCTAAGTAGTTACTGCTGTAATCACTAGCCAGTCAACACTGAGGTTGCGAGTTCGAACCCAACTAGTGTTGGTGCACTTGACTCCAATCTTAATGGACTGGGAATGTAAGTTTTCCTATCAAGGTTGGTGGTTTTTCCCGGCATTCCGGTTTCCTCAACCAATAAAAATGGTCTCCAAGAAATAGCCCAAAAATGGTGATTAAAAGTGGCGTTTAATACACAAACAAAAATCAATCTTATTTTATACTCTCACTCAAGCGACTGACATATAGTTATTTTCTCACAGCTTTTCTAAAACTGGAAAACTATGAAGGACTAGACTATATCAAAAAGATAATTAATGGTATATGTGCAAGGTTGAAACAGTATTAAATATAAAATCATCTAGTACCATATGCATATGCTTAAAACCAATTCTTTGATAGAAATTGTGAACATATATTTAAGCATCTCTGAATACCTGAGAAATCATTTCTTGGAATGCTGTAAGATAACCATATAATCCAACAACATTAAATCCACCAATCGGTAACAAGTAAGATTCTTCACCTGTTTCATTCCTATAGAATAAAATAACTGTCAATGGGAGATAACTCCAATCAAAATGTCCTTATTTATAGTTGTTAGTTTTCAGTTTGATACATATATACACATAAACCATGTATAATACTAATCTTTTTGTACAAATGTTTCACAGGCACTTGTCTCTAAAAAAATATTCCCCTTTTTCATTCCTATGAAATAAAATAATTATCAATGGGAGATAACTCAAAACATAATTTCCATATTTAGTTTCTGTGTGATATATACACATATAACATGTATAATAATAATCTGTTTGTACAAATGTTTCACATGCACTTGTCTTTGCAAAAAAATCCTTTACACCATATATTAAGATATATAGGAAATTTGTTTTAGAGACAAGTGCTAGTGACATGTTTAAAATAATAAACTGTTATCACAGAGATATGTCTCGCCTTTTAGTAATTTTGATTATGCAAATGTTGAAATCAAATTAGCAATACTTTAACATCTTACACAAGTTATGAAAGTATTCAAAGTCAATGAACCATGAATCAGCTACTTGGCTAAACATTCTCCATGCAAATGAGATGTGCCAATGCTTATACAACTGCATACTAAAGACCATCATTATCATTGACTTATTATAAGTCGATTCCAAATCTAAATACAAACATTTACTAATAAACTATAGAAAAGTTTCAAAGTCAATAAGAGGGGGTAGGGCTATATAATCTCCATGGAAACAATACTTGCAAATGCCAATAAATTTGCATACCAAATTTCATTGACTTAACATTAGCAGTTCATCTTAAAGTGATCTAATCACAAACTAATACATGTAAACTTAGATAAGTTTCAAAGTCATTACACTTTGACTGAGAGGTGAGGCCAAATATTCTCCATGGAAATGAGATGTGCCTATTCTCCATGGAGAATATTTGGCCTCAACCCTCAGTCAAAGTGTAATGACTTTGAAACTTATCTAATGCTTATACAACTGAATACCAATTAACACTTGCCTTCCACGAATGGTTCCCCTTGAATTGACCTAATCACAAACAAATACATGATAACTCAGAAAGAAATTCAAAGTCAATAGACCATGACTATGGGGGCGGAGCCAAATTATCTTCATGGAAGTGAGATATGCCGATGCTTACACAACTATATACCAAATATCATTGACCTACCACTTGTGGTTCCCCATTAACTAACCTAATCACAAACTAATACATGTAAAATAAGAAAAGGTTTCAAAGTCAATAGACCATGACTTAGAGGGTGGAGCTGAATTATCTCCATGGAAATGAGATATGCCGATGCTTACACAACTGCATACCAAATATCATTGACCTACCACTTGTGGTTCCCCATAAACTGACCTAATCACAAACTAATAAATGTAAGATAAGCAAAAATTGTGAAGTCAATAGACCATGACTGAGGGGGCAGGGCAAAATAATCTCCATGGAAATGAGATGTGCCAATGCTTATACTACTGCATACTAAATATAATTGACCTACTACTTGTGGTTCACCATAAACTAGACCTAATCACAAACTGATACATTGTTGACGCCGCCGTCGCCGCAGCCGCTGACACCGGAAACAGCATACCTATACCTTGCTTTTTGACTCCGTCAAGGCGAGTCAGAAACCACAATGAATTTCTCTACTTCAAATTTCATTAGTTCCAGGTGTGAGGAAGTGGATGATGATTGCACAAGGAAGAACATCAGTACACAGTTAGAAGTTTAGTTTCACATTTTGGCCATGATGAATATATTAAATATGAAAGTTTTTGTACAATAAAATTTATATTTAGTTAGCTGAAGATTAATATAGCCTTCCAAGAAGGTTTATACAAACACAGCAATTGTTTTTCACATGTTTTATCTGCCATTTTTCTGTTTAAAAGTCTGTATTTTCACATCCATACCGCCCATAAGTCTAGAAATTATTGTAGTGTTTTTCAACAAAACAATGACCCTCACACTTTCCAATAGAAGTTAATGGAAAAATGAGATAAAATGGATATAATTTTTTTTTTACCTCTGGATAGATAAATGTCTATGGTTTCAGGAAAGGTATCACTGTAAAAACTTACTTGATATGTGCTGCTAGTTTTTCCATCCTTGGTGTTATGTCTTTCACATATCTGCTTGTCTTTGGTACTAAATACATACTAGCACCACTCATTTTGTCCAATAAAACATTTCCTTCAAATGTTACATTGGTACTGCAATCTTTGTACTCAAGTTTACCAGTCTTAGTTTCTATTGACTCCATTGTATAAGGCTGTCAAAGAAATAACTTTACAAAATTGTTTAATTCTTCTCTTGTAAAAGCATTTCAAACATATAGTTGGTATATGAGATGTTAAAAAATATTGCAAATTTTAACAAACAACTTTATTTGAACAATTGTAAATTTTCAATTAAGGTCAAATGATATTTTACTAATCCAATCAAATAAAATCTATAGCTAAATATTGATTGTCTCTATAAAGTTACATTCATCATTTTTATTAATCTGTATTCAATCTAAACCTTTTCTGTCCAAAAAATATCCAACTTTTGTGAAGAAAATTACAAACATAATAATGAAAATAGGTTTATATAACACAGAGAAGGCTGAGAGACACAGGACAGTACCTCTTTCTAAGCATTATTAATCCGTCATCCCCCTCTTTTTTTTATAAATAAGTTATAAATACAATCACCTTACCACTTCTGGACTTCCTAACAGAAGATGACACTTCAACCCAAGCTGTGCTGCAGCTACTGCTGTACACCTGGCAAAATTAGACTGCATACCACCATAAGTGATTACATTCTTACAGCCTTGGTCAATGGCATCAGCAAATAAAAACTCAAGTTTTCTGACCTGGAAAGAAGCCATTGATAATTCAGTACCTCTCTAAAAATTTAATGTTCAAAATATACATGATATATGCTGTAAATTCAGAAATAATTGCATGCATTTTTTATTGCAATTTTTAAAGAAAGTCCCAAGTCAAGAGCCTTTGGCCTTTGTTAGTCTTGTATTATTTTTTATTTTAGTTTCTTGTGTACAATTTGTAGTTGAGTATGGCGTTCATTATCATTGAACTAGTACCGCATATATATTTGTTTAGGGGCCAGCTGAAGGACACCTCCGGGTGATAGAATTTCTCGCTGCATTGAAGACCTATTGGTGACCTTCTGCTGTTGTCTGTTCTACGGTTAGGTTGTTGTCTCTTTGACACATTCCCCATTTCCGTTCTCAATTTTATTAATGCATGTTAGATATTGTGAAACCTGCATAGCAATATCTATATCAGATATCAAAATGTGAGTTCTAATTATTGCGATACTCACCATCTGCTCACCCGATTGCATTATTTGCAAAAATAAAAACCATGCAATAATTTCTGAATTCCAAATATTCAAGCATTATTTCCAAAAGTTTTATTTTTGCTCATTTCTTGTCATCTTTTTTAACTACACCTCTTTATTATTTCAAGAAATTGATTGGATTTTGTTTGTATTTGCTATATCATATATTGTCAAGTGTCTGGTAATATCAATAAAAACTTTTTCATTTTTATTTGTGCTTATTGCCATAACATGATACATATCTGATGATTAAGCCCATTTTCAACTGGTTTTTTTTAAGTTGGTTATGTAATGCTGTTACACTACTGTCCATTTCGGAGGAGAATTTACCACTTACAAACATATTTAAACCATATTAACCCCACATGCTTTTTATTTCTATCCAAAGTAAATAAATTGTATTTGTAAATTGTTCCCTTCTGTCATAAATGTTTTTCTAATAAAGTTAGATGTTATTCAGCTTAAAAAAATCTGGCATTTGTTTCTATTTTTTTTCTTTTTTGATATGCAATTTTGTTTAGTAATCATATAGCTTGCTTTACAGTATTGGATTTGCTAATTTTTAAAGCTGTATAGCAAATGATAGGTGTTTCCATCCATGTAAATTGGTCTTAGGTTGAATGTTGTTTCATTGAATATCATACCACCATGACCACAATTCCTTACTTTTTATCAAAATATGACAAAAACTCAATGTCCAGATAAGCTTAAAGGTAACAATATCAACACACCTTATTACCTGACAATGTTGACCCTGTCAATATCAACACACCTTATTACCTGACAATGTTGACCCCGTCATATCATCTCTCTTAATGTAAACTTTAAAACCACTTGGTACATTTGGAAGTCTCCACTCATGGATTGGAGTATTCATATTACCAAGCTTAAAAAAATGAAAGACATCTTTTTGTCAAGTTTTTTCAACAAAATTCTAGATTTATATTTTTTTATACCATACTAAACATACATATCCAATTAGTTAAAGAACATATTAATACAAATTCAAATGAGTTGAATTATAGACTTGCAAGCAAATAATACATCAACAACATTTTTTTTTAGCTAATTTGGATTTTGAACCAAACTGACTGCTTCTAACATATACATGTTTTGATATTCTGCTTTTTATACAAAAAAACTATGTCAATTGGACATGCTTTGATACTATATATGCCCTTGAATTTTTACTAGATAACATTTTTGTTCGCTTTGGGGATTCCGTATATCTTCAGATTATCGGAATTCCAATGGGGACTAACTGTGCATCACTTATTGCGGACCTGTTTTTGTATTGCTATGAATTACAATTTATGACAAAAATAAGCAAAGACCCATCGAAACAGCATCTGATAAACAAATTTAATAATACTTTTAGATATTTGGATGATATTTTGGCTCTCAATAATAACGACTTCAGTATGTTTATTAAAGAAATTTATCCTGTTGACCTTACTTTAAATAAAGCTAATACTAACAATGACCACTGCCCTTTCCTCGATCTTGATATCTATATCACTAACGGAAAGCTGAATACTAACATTTATGATAAAAGAGATGATTTTTCATTTCCTGTCGTTAATTATACATTTTTAGATGGTGACGTTCCCTTGTCACCATCTTACGGTGTTCATATATCTCAACTTGTACGATTCGCTCGTGTATGTAACAATGTTTTAGATTTTAACGAGAGAAATTTATGTATTACTGAAAAATTATTACACCAGGGTTTTCGATATCACAAACTAGTCAAAACATTTACTAAATGTTATCATCGGTATAAGGACATCATTCGTAAATATAGCTCAACATGCAGACTTCTTATACGTTCAGGTATTTCACATCCAATTCATTATGGAAATATTCTTTATAAAGCACAAAGGTGTCAGTATTCACCTCAAAAACTAACAAAACCTTTGAATAGACTTATTAAGAAGGGATATAGTTACGATACTGTCGTCAGGTCATTAAAGATTGCATATTTTGGCGTTAATATTGAATCACTTATAGGGTCTTTGCATCGGAACTTAGCACATTTATTCAAAAAACAGTTGTTGGCATGGCACGGGTTATGTTCTTCTCATATATGTTATGATGGTGTGATACTAAACCCCTAACGGGAAGGATTGTGCCTGATGTTTATATGATGAAATCATAATCTTTCAGTGATTTTAATTGAAGTCTGGAGCTGGCATGTCAGTTAACTGCTAGTAGTCTGTTGTTATTTATGTATTATTGTCATTTTGTTTATTTTCTTTGGTTACATCTTCTTACATCAGACTCGGACTTCTTTTGAACTGAATTTTAATGTGCGTATTGTTATGCGTTTACTTTTCTACATTGGCTAGAGGTATAGGGGGAGGGTTGAGATCTCACAAACATGTTTAACCCCGCCGCATTTTTGCGCCTGTCCCAAGTCAGGAGCTTCTGGCTTTTGTTAGTTTTGTATTATTTTAATTTTAGTTTCTTGTGTACAATTTGGAAATTAGTATGGCGTTCATTATCACTGAACTAGTATATATTTGTTTAGGGGCCAGCTGAAGGACGACTCCGGATGCAGAAATTTTCTCGCTACATTGAAGACCTGTTTGTGACCTTCTGTTGTTGTTTTTTCTATGGTCGGGTTGTTGTCTCTTTGGCACATTCCTCATTTCCATTCTCAATTTTATTGAAACAAAAATAGGCATATCTAATAATTTTTTTTATAATATTGAAGCTGAGATTGTAGCTTATGCTCCTTTTGAGTGTTTTAAGATCTTGTTAAAAATTTGTGTTGTAATTGTTTGTTGAATAAACTCTTCCGTAAAGCTTATATATTTTGCTATAAGATATCTTTTATCTCGGGTTGTTACATAAGCCAAAGGCTTCTACTTCTACTTTTTAATGACTCAAATTGTCCATGACCAGTCATGTAGACTTTTAAATAAGATAATCTGATACTGATAAACAAGATAAAAAGCATCATGTGTGCAGCAATATATAATTTATATATAGCATTGATATAGACAACTTTTGAGTTCATTGATGCATTTCTGTCAAAAACTTTGTGTTAAATGAACATCATTCATCTTTTATAATTATTTGGACTACATGTAGCATTATCCTTAACCAGCAAGTGCCTCTCCTTGATTTGTGTTTGTTATCTTTTTAAACTTTTTTATCTGTACATTGTACTATCTGACTGTAGATGCTTACCTCCACAAAATATTTAGGAATGTGTGACAGTCTGTTACACCAGTTTGGTGGCGAAAATGGTGTCAAAACTGAAGCCATGGTGCCAATTGGATGTACAGTTTATTTTGTTTTAGGCAGTAAACATCACTTTTGCAAATGCTGCTGGTTGAAACATTGAAACATTGAAACATTTTATTTCACTAAAGGCCTCACATGAGGCATGATAGTACAACAATATAACAAATAAGATATAATGCATGAACAAACATATTTACAAATGCATGAATAAATGGGAAGGTAAATATCATTTATAAATTGACATTACAATTTTACAGAACTTGGCTTAGCCAACAAGAACAAATTTATCTTTGCTGTTCATTAAATTACAGAAACTCATAGTATTTTTAACTTTACAAATATCTGCAGGCAGAAATTTCAGCCTTCTGAACATATGTATGTTCTAAATAAAATGAGTTGTTTTCCTTCAATAGTTTTTGGGATTATCTCTATTTGTTTGGCCTCGGGTCTTTTCCTAGACATTTACTTGAAACCATTCTGAGGGGAAAAATGAGCAATCATCACCCGTGTATGAAGTTGAGACTTATCGACTGTTGTTTAAGCTCTGAACAAAGTGTTTGAGTGAAGGTGCCATGCCACCAAAATCCTTTCAAATCAAAGTTCGATAAAACTAAAAACGAAAAGTGAAGCAATTTAGTGACAAGATGGCGGGAAACTATGAATTGCCAAATTTGATAGGCAGTGGGACTTTTGGCCAAGCATGGCTTGCAAGAAACAAAAAAGATAATTCAAAATGTGTGATCAAAGAAGTAAATATTCTAAAAATGTCTGAAGGTGAACATGATCAAGCTTTGACAGAGGTTTCAGTTCTAGCAAGATGTAAAAATACCAACAATATAAAATCGTGATGCCTTTGTTGACGAAGGGTCTCTTAAATGAAGGCAACAGTAGTATACCGCTGTTCAAAACTCATAAATCCATGGACAAAAAACAAAATCGGGGTAACAAACTAAAACCGAGGGAAACGCATTAAATATAAGAGGAGAACAACGACACAACACTAAAATGTAACACACACAGAAACGGACCAAGCATCAGAAGAAATCCCACGAGAACAACAAATATAACATCAAAACCAAATACATGAATTTGGGATAGACAAGTACCGTGCCACGTCTTATCGCAATGTATTAAAATAGTCATGGAATATGCAGATAACAAAAACATATTTATAAGATAACTAAATAATTCTTTATATTGGTATATATTAATTTTAAACATTTCAAAACAAATAAAAGAAATTATAGATATACATAAATGTCTTTGATAAACTAATGAAAAATGCGAGTATCTAGTACATTACAGATTTTGTAACGATTTTAAATTCAATAAAAAAAAACTACATGTATAAGATAAAATTATAACCCTGTTCAAGGTAGACAATCAACATATTGACTTCATGAAATTGAACATAGACTCATAGTTCAAAGGAATATAACTCTTGTATACAAATGACACATCAATCGAATTATTTAGCTGCGAATTTGTGCGCCACCTTTAAGGAAGATTCTAAGTTATCAATATAACAACAAGTTGTTAATCTATAGATACTGACGACTAATGAATGCTAACCACAGTAAAGAATATTTGTTTGAAATTTTTTAACACTTACTCAGAAAAATGCTCGAACTACTTGACTTTTAAAGCTCATAATTAACGTGTTTACACACTGATATAATATGGTTGTTAGACATTACAAACCTGTAATCGTATAAGACACTATACACATCGTGTGCTTGCATTAACTTATCCAAAAATATATTTATTTCAAGCCTATTTATTTCGACATGTTGTTTACGTTTTATAAATTTTAGAATTCTAATTGTGTCACAAATTCCGGTTAAGATTTGACTAAATAACAATATCCTGATATCGTCAGGTAAATATGCTAGATAAATATATTTATTAACTTAAATCTGTCCATGATTTATTCTTAATCTAATAGTTCATGAACATACATAAATGTACTTTAGTAATTGTATCATTATTACATTTAGGACAAGTTTCGAAATTAGACAACAATTGACATATACTTTAACCAAATATAAAGTTTTTCTTGGGTGCTAACAAAAAATTACTTCTCTAATCTAACACATGTATACATGTACATTGTCAATTTGTACCTAAATATTGATGTACATGTGAAACAAGGAAAATCTAGAAATTTTACAAAATATACACAAATGTGTCATAGTTTGTTGCCTTGATAATTATGAAATTTGTTTTAATGTAGCTTGATAGTATAGTTTGGACATGTGAAATATATATATATATATATATATATATATATATACATGTATATATGGTAACTTCTCAATTTTCCGTAATATTTCTGAAAAATAGGTGCTTTATTTGCATTACTCCTTTGCTGTTTTGGACTACCAACCAGAATGCATTGATGTTAAATAACCATCCATTATCATCAGTTTTGTCTTGCTCGTGAGATATATTGTTTTGCTTTACAATGATCAGCAGCGGATCCAGACATTTTAAAAAGGGGGGTTTCCAACCAAGGACAAAGGGGGGGGGGTACCAACCTCATGTCCCCATTCAAATGCATTGATCGTACAAAAAATGGGGGATCTAACCCCCTTGAACCCCCCCCCCCCCCTGGATCCACCACTGATGTTTGTATTTGCTGCATCACTACAGTTTGTAAATTGTGATAAACTTGCACATGCATGACAGGCAAGACATATATCATTGTATTGTGTTTTTTGTTTGTAATGATTCATATATATATATCAAATGGTCATGATGGTGTTTTCTTTATAAATATTATATATGAAAGAATTTGTTATCCTTTTTTTAACCCTTCGTTTTCATGACTAGACATTTAGATTGTAGTATGTTATTGTCATCTTCCTCATGTTTATAGAGATATATGATTTCTAAATTTTAAAAAGTTAATAAAAAGAAATCACAAACATGATATTTTTTATTTGAAGGAGATCTGCACAAAAGAATAGTTAACCAGAAATGGATACATTTTGGTAAGGAGGTAAGCAAAACCATGTATAGTATGCATGTCTGACATGAGCTGTAAATACAGTTTATGTATATTTCTTTTAACACTGGTCTTTCAGCATGTTCAGCAAAGGAAACCATGTGAGGAAAAAAGTTGTTAACTGTTAGTTATATAGCCTTTGATATGTTTAATTTTTATGTTTTAAATCATGTATTTTATAACATTAAAGATGTACATGCTTTTTCGACACAAACATCTTTAAGAGAATAAGTTACATGTAAAACATGATAATATACACTCATAATTTACAGTCTCTCTCATGTAACCTTAACATGTTAAAAAATGTCATGACCCTCAGTTTGAGATACACGAAAAAAGTGGTGGTCCAGGAGTACAAATGTATTAGTCATCATTTTTCTATTACATGTAAATGTTTTAAAAAATGAAATTATTTTTCTTTTCAGGCAATTCTTGATTGGTTTGAACAGATCTGCTTTGCATTGAAGTATATACATTCACAGAAATTATTTTACATAGAGGTATTCATATTTGATAACAAAAAGTTTTAGACAGTTTGAGTAAGAAAAAAAAAATAATGAATGATAGAGATACATGTAATTGAAACTTTTGACTAAATTGGTCCAGTCCATTTTTTAATGATCAATTCTCAAACAAGATGTTGATTCTGGGTTTTTTTCAGGCTTTTAAAACTTTTTTTACTTGTAACTTTTGTTGTCCTCCTTTAAATTGTGAGTTTTATAGATTATCGTTGGTTATTTCAACAAGATTGATTTTCTCCCTTGAGTCAGTCACGGCAAAAGCGAGAAAAGCAATCAAGTTGAGATGACTAATGATAATCTGTTTATTGCTATTTTACCTATGACGACGTTGTCAATTTCATTAGCAACGCCAAGTGGCTCCTTAGTTTCTAGCGATAATTTTCCATATCAAGCGAGTAGCATGATATGAAAAATTATCACCAAAAATGATCAAAGGAAAAATGAACAAAATAGCGATAATGGATTTTATCAGTAAATATTAACCTTGGAAATTGAAGTCAACATTCCTCAGAAATAATAGAATGTGTTCATGTAACCAACAACGTTACATGACTACTTTATGTCAATCAAATATTTATAAAGGGTAACAATAATAATAATAAGATGTTTTTATTTTTAATTTTCCTGTTTGAAGATCATGTACAGAGGATATGAAGAGATTACAAAAATTATGATGTATGATCAACACCTAATTGCTGAAACTACAAATTTTTCAATTTATAAAGGGACATAAATCGAGATGGCAAACCAAAGTTAGAGAACAAAAACCAACTTTGGGTAAAACTTCATGCTCCCTCCCCTACGATGGGGACACCAAAAAAATCAACTCGAACTCCTGAAACAACCCCTCCCCTAGCACCTGCAAAAATTGAATTGGCTTTTAGCTCGGTCTAGCTTATTTTGATTTCCTATCATTCAGATAAACCATTAGTATTGATATCTGTTTATTATTGCAGACTTGAAGATACAGAACATATTTCTTACATCGCAGAATGATAATAATAAAAAGACGAACAGACAAATCATAGTACAGAGAACACAACATAGAAAACAAAAGACTAAAGCAACACATGTTGCTTTGACATAAAATGCTTTTCACTTCATTTGAATTTAAAACAAAAGTGCTGTGCCCGCTTGAAATTGAGCAAGTTAGCATAGACAGCAATGAGCTATGAATTAGTGTTGTACTTGCACAATGTGACCAGGTTCAACAAGATAACAGAAACAAGAAATATAACGAATAAAACTTTGGTATGACAGACATGATGAAATTAATATAAAAATGTGAATACACTCACATCAATGTATAACAATCACCAAGCCATCACCCTACAAACTAAAGGTATAATTCAGAAACTCATGAAAAAATATTAGCTAACCTAACCTACTAGACTGATTTTTTTCGAAAAACTAAAGATTTTCTTATCCCAGGCATATATAACCTTAATTTGGCACAACTTTTTAGAATTTTGGATTCTCAATGCTTTTCAACTTTGTACTTGTTTTGCTTTATACATATTTTGATATGAGCAGTACAGATGAGTCTTTATGTAGACAAAACACGCGTCCGGCGTACTAAATTATAATCCTGGTACCTTTGATAAATATTTACACCACAGGGTCGATGCCACTGCTGGTGGACGTTTCGTCCCTGAGGGTATCACCAGCCCAGTAGTAACCCTTCGGTGTTGACATGAATATCAATAATTTGGTCATTTTTATAAATTTCCTGTTTACAAAACTTTTTTTCGAAATACTAAGGATTTTCTTATCCCAGACAAAGATTACCTTAGCCGTATTTGGCACAACTTTTTGGAATTTTGGATCCTCAATGCTCTTCAGCTTTGTACTTGTTTGGCTTTAAAAATTTTTGGATATGAGCGTCACTAATGAATCTTATGTAGACGAAACGCGCGTCTGGCGTACTAAATTATAATCCTGGTACCTTTGATAACTAACTACTACATGGCTAAAGGTAGAAAGCATAACTCGAACATTTTCCGACCGTTCGCAAAATACACCCCTTTACCGTTATATCAACAGAATGCCATTCACATCTATAGTGTGGAGTATCTGAATTTAAGATTATCAAATTAAAATGAAAATAAATGCAATGGTTTGTGGAAGGCGTGATCAAACCAGCTGCAAAAAGGTGGGAATTCGATTTTTTTGAATAATTGTATCTTCACTCGTAATGTCTAGAATGAATGTGTTTTGCAGACAATATTGAATGCGTTTATTCAAAAATGAATTGGAATCAACTACAATGATACTTGGATTAATTTTTAGCTCACCTGGCTCCAAGGGCAAAGTGAGCTTTTCCAATCACTTTGCGTTCGGTGTCCGGCGTCGTCTGTCGTCCGTCGTCGTGAACTTTTACAAAAATCTTCTCCTCTGCAACTACTGGGCCAAATTAAATCAAACTTGGCCACAATCATCATTGGGGTATCTAGTTTAAAAAATGTGTCCGGTGACCCGGTCAACCAACCAAGATAGCCGACATGGCTAAAAATAGAACATAGGGGTAAAATACAGTTTTTTGGCTTATAACTCAAAAACCAAAGCATAAAGAGCAATCTGACCTGTGGTAAAATTGTTTATCAGGTCAAGATCTATCTGCCCTGAAATTTTCAGATGAATCAGACAACCCGTTGTTGGGTTGCTGCCCCTAAACTGTTAATGTTAAGGACATTTTACTGTTTTTGGTTATTATCTTGAATATTATTATAGATAGAGATAAACTGTAAACAGCGATAATGTTCAGCAAAGTAAGATTTACCAGTAAGTCAACATGATCAAAATGGTCAGTTGACCCCTTTAGTGGTTATTGACCTTTATAGTAAATTTTTAACAATTTTTCGTAAATCTTAGTAATCTTTTACAAAAATCTTCTTCTCTGAAACTACTGGGCCAAATTAATCCAAACTTGGCCACAATCATCATTGGGGTATTTAATTTTACAAATGTGTGACTTGACCCTGCCAACCAGCCAAGATGGCCACCATGGATAAAAATAGAACATAGAGGTAAAATGTAGATTTTGGCTTATAACTCTAAAACCAAAGCATTTAGAGCAAATCTGACATGGGGGTAAAATAATCTATTAGGTCAAGATCTATCTGCCCTGAAATTTTCAGACAAATAGGACAACCCGTTGTTGGGTTGCTGCCCCTGAATTAGTAATTTTAAGGAAATTTTGCAGTTTTTGCTTATCTTGAATATTATTATAGATAGAGATAAACTGTAAACAGCAATAATGTTTAGCAAAGTAAGATCTACAAATAAGTCAACATGACCAAAATTCTCAGTTTACCAATTAAGGAGTTATTGCCCTGTATAGTAATTTTTTTAACAATTTTCATAAATTTTTGTAAATTTGTGTAAATTTTTAGAATATATTTTCCACTGTAATTACTGAGCCAATTTCATTATAGATAGAGATAATTGTAGCAACATCTACAAAAACAGCACCCTCACCAAAACACAATTTCGTCATGAATTTATCTGTGTCCATTGTTTAATATGCACCAAGGTGAGTGACACAGGCTTTTGAGAGCCTCTAGTTTGTTTTTCATGATGACAGGTTTCATCAAGGTGTTTATTTAAGAGTTGTCTTAAGTACAAAGAATACTTAACGGATACCAAGAATCTCATGGGAAACCACATAATGTATCTGCTTAAATTACATTTGAATTATATAGTTATGTCACGTATGATTATTTATGTGTTTATTTAAAAGGGTGTGGTGGTTTTATTCTTATTATTATTAAGGCTGGTTAGTACTCTCTTATACTAAGCTTCTGATTAAATTGTACAGCAATATTTTATATAGAACCATATAGTTATTGTACATATTGACCTATTATTATTTGTATCAAATGTGTGAAAATAATTACATGATAGCCGTGAAAATATGTACCAAAAGAATTGACGTATATGAAATATTTTGTGAATATTTTGAAGAAAAGAAGATGTGGTATGATTGCAAATGAGACAAGTCTCCATCAAAGACGAAATGACAAAGAGTGTCAGTATACAGCCTGGAATAATGGGAAAACCCCGTGTCGCATTGTAAGCTATACACTATTTTAATAAAGCCACTCGAATGAGCATGATTTTCTTAACACTTATAAGCTTTTTTGTTTTCATTACTTTTGTGTGATTGATTGTATAGGTAAATTATTTGATTCCCGCAGAATGGACAGATTGCTTGGAGATCAATAACAAATCCTAAACATTATTACACGACTAGAAAAACATGCTAAAAGGTTAAAAACAACAATTCAGTTTCATAGGTTGCATTATTAGTTTATTCATTTGTACCCTGTGAATTAAGTCCTACAAAAACGTTATGCTCTTCAACTTCGTACTTTATTTGGCTTTTTAAAAACTTTTTGGGGTTCTAGCGTCACTGATGAGTCTTTTATAGACGAAACGCGCGTCTGGCGTATATATAAAATTTAGTCCTTGTATCTATGATGAGTTCATTTACTGCATAATGTAGCAATTAAATTCGAAAAAGGAAAATTAAAAAAAATCATTCTAAACATAAAGTTAGAAATAAACAATAAGGTATCTCCAAACGTAAGAGAAAGTCCTTAAATGCCAACAAATAATGTTTAGATACTTAATAAAACCTCATGCAGGATAAACCTCAAAATACAAATGTCACAACGTGAACCGGTTTAACAAGATAACGGATTCAAGATGTATAACAAATAAAACTATGTTATGACAGATATGAATCATACGAAAAATGTAAATACACTAACAGTTATGTTAAACAATCACCAAGCCATGATTCTGCAAATTAAAGTTATAATTCTGAAACTTAGGACACAAAGTTATAACCTGGTCAAACCTTAAGCACTTATATATTTTAAACAATTTGCAAACAAATCATATCCACTGTTATTTTCAATGTTATGCCATTCACATCTTCAACTTAATGTAGCTGAACTTTAGTGTATATGCTCGCAGGTTTGTTTATTTCTTCTTTATAATTAATAGATGAGTTCATTCAGACTCGTTGGAATACAAAAACTGGTTAGCAACAGAGGGGCATAATAAGTACCCATAGTTGGGTGAATGTGTTTGTCGGACATTCAGCAACAAAAAATACAAAGCTGTGGTCATTGATACATGATAGAAACATGAGTATACTATGTAATTGTGCAACATCGTGTTCACTGTAGGGAATGTTGTTCTTTTCAAAATACATTGAAATATTAGAGAGCAACCAATGTGTAGACTTTTTTTATATTTACTTTAAAAGGGGTTCAATCTTTCATTTCAGGGCAAGTAGTTACATATATAGGGTATCATTAAAGTGTTCAGCTCTTGTATTTTCTGAATGTGCGAATCATTGACTGAGGTATAGAAATGTATATTGTCAGATTGACTTCTCCTTTTCAGTAGTTAAACTTGTGCTACAATCAAGAGTCACGTCAGTTTGGATTGAAGACGTTTTATTGGTGCTTGGTGTATAGAGATGCAACGCTGTCTGCATATGGTGAAGAACCCTTGCAACAGCTCCTTAAAAGATACATATATTGGATGTGCCAATATTAAATACTTGTAGTAATCAAACTTGTGCTCTTTTACAGTGTCAGTAAAGTTTGAATTCAAACCTGTTACTCCAAGCTGACCAACTTTACAGAAATGATCTCTTCCACTGGCCACTACGGAAAAACTTATCAAGCGCATTTCTAAACTTCATGTACGGCTCAGAAAATGAAGATACTCATGAGAATTTTTCAGAACAGTATTCGGTTAATACAAGTAAAATTTGTTTAATTTGAAAAAGAGGTTTATATAATTTTGGAATTTTATGCTTGCAAGCTAGTTCGTTTTTTAATTTGCTGATCATTCAAAGAAGGTATCAGGGATTTGAGATAACTTAAATTCACTCTTAGTCAAAGATTTCTCTTTTGTGGCTGGATTCTCCGAATGTACCCCAATTCCCGTTTTAATGTGTATTTATAGTAACATGCTTTGCAATCAAGTAACAACCTGATAGATGCCTAGTTTGAACTACTTCATATCTATCATTTAAAGTAAAAGAGGATATATTAAAAACCAATTTACACAATCAAATTTAAATAAAATCTGTTCAGGTAAATACAACATTTTAAAGTGAAAGCCATGTAATATGAAAGGCGTAACTCACAGATTTTCAGTTCCAGAGAAAAATGTGACGAAATTTCAATTACGGGCATAAGTATATTTGATTAATAAGAAATTGATCAAGAAATGAATATGAAAAGCTTTGTACATCATAGCATGCCAACGTATAGCCTAATAACAAATTCAGAAAGCTTTGATTTGAAATCCACATGAATATCATGAGACAGACAGATATAAGAACCTGATGGCAAAAAGACAAGAGTAAAACACTTTACACCAACATCCAAAGTAGGGGTAAACAAATATTCACTTAAAATCCATGTTGCAGGACAGAAAAGCCCTTTTAAGAAGAATTTCCAAATCCAGATATAAATTCTAAGAATAGTAACATTGACTTAAATGGAAAATTGGAATATATTTGTAAAAAGGGGAACATACAAAAAAAGGAATCAAGAATGAAAAGTCAAAGAAGGACCGAAAATACCACGGACACAGCAAAACGACAAACAAACAATACGAGTCAACACTAGAGAAAAAAATAAAAATTGAAAAATAAAAGCCACAGCAAAATTTTGGCAACAAATCAACTTTAATATTCTAAATTTGAGGCTTTTGAAGTTCTTTCTTTGATTAACATTGACACTGACATGAAACATCGAAATTATGATGCATGAGTTTGGTTCAGAAAACAGGTAATTCAATTGTAATTAAAGTTTGTGTTGCCATATTATTTCTATAATTTTATTTCAATATAAACAGATATAATAATCATTTACAAAATATATAACATTCTGCTTATACAGTATCTAACGTAACGGTACCCAAATTGCACCAAGTACCCAAATTGCACCTATTTAGCAAAACTAGCAGCGAAAATCTTACAAGATTTCATAGAGACTAAACAATTAGTATTTTTATGATTTGATACTAAGCACATCTTTCAACATAGGTAATACTATTTAGATATGCACAAAACGTTCACAGTATTTATCAACAGGTGAAGTATTTACTGAAAAAGCAAAATGTACTGAAACGTCGCCATGCGACGTCATCAAAACGTCATCTTTTAAAAATGAGCAAATACAATATGCTACAAGTATCCATTTAAAAATTAATGAAGAGTAAGCATGGACTAATATCCAATTGTTCAAAATATTTGAAGAAATTAAACAAAAGCTCTGTTATTAGACTTTTGACAATGTGAATTTAAGCATGGATACAATTTGGGTACTCCTCATTTCAGAATCATTGATGGTTTGGAGGTCAGTTTAGACCAATTTTTCTATGAATCCATATGGAATAAAAAATCAAATTAGTGTACCTTTATAATAAAGAAGGATACGGCTACAAAATAAACATATAATGAAAACTTTTGTCTGAAGTATAAATAAACGTAGGTTAAAAAACTGTCAAAATAGGTGCAATTTGGGTACCCTGACGTTATATCTCTGCACTTAATTTTCAAAGGTTACATAGTTAATATTATTGCGTCTTATACATTCAGTTATCTCAAAGATTTATGCGAAACCTATTTTAAGAGGTAAAATATGCAAAACAATACTCAGTCAATAAAATTTACGAGTTTATTTGACTTTGAAAGAACATTTCATTTTAACTGCTGTAAAAAAACAACAGTAAATATTACATAGACTTAAAATTAAATTCTTTGCAAAGTCAAATGAACTCTTAACTAATAAAATAAACAAAGTAAACTTATGTAGAATTGTGAAGTAACATAAATTTGGTACAAATTTTGGTAACAAAGAATTATTCAAAACAATCTTGACATATAGTTGTACATATAAAGAATGAAATATGTTTCATAGACTATGATCCTTATATCATTTGCATAAAAAATATTATGAATTCTCATCTCAATGTAGCCTATTTGCACTGACACAACACAAGACAATCATCAGTCAAGATTTTATTTGTAGAATGACCACAATAATCTTTGACAAACCTGAAATGTAGTTTAAACTTAGAGATTGTGGTATTTTCTACAGGATTCTCAAAATATCAGTCAAATTAAGGAACAAAATTTGTCGTTTTAAACTTTGTCATCTCAAACTTTTCTCCTTATTCATGGATACTTTTCTTATTAATAATTCTTTGGTTTTAATCATTTTCACTTATTATACATCAATCAGTCAGCATTCCCTATAACAATTAATGCACTGAGTTGTGTTCTTAAAAGTTGAATACCACACACATTTATTGACTCTAATCTTATTTAATTAGGATGGTTCTGTCCAGCTTCAACCACCAATAAAACTGACCTCCATGAAATAGCCAGAAGTGCTGAAAGTGGTGTTTAACAACAATCAATCAATCTAACCTAACATCTTTACCTTAGTTTATGGCAGTACATTCATCAAACTTTTAAATAATAAAATTGAGAATGGAAATGGGGAATGTGTCAAAGAGACAACAACCCGACCAAATTAAAAAGAACAGCAGAGGGTCACCAACAGGTCTTCAATGTAGCGAAAAATTCTCGCACCCAGAGGCGTCCTTCAGCTGGCCCCTAAACAAATATATACTAGTCCAGTGATAATGAACGCCATACTAATTTCCAAATTGTACACAAGAAACTAAAATTAAAATAATACAAGACTAACAAAGGCCAGAGGCTCCTGACTTGGGACAGGCGCAAAAATGCGGTGGGGTTTAACATGTTTGTGAGATCTCAACCCTCCCCCTATACCTCTAACCAATGTAGTGAAGTAAACGCATAACAATACGCACATTAAAATTCAGTTCAAGAGAAGTCCGATAATAATGCATTTATGTCAGGCATTTGAAATGACATAAAGTTCTACACAAAAAATCTGATAAAGACATTGCAAAGGCCAAAGAAATCCAGAAAATTAAATATTTATCTATATGTAAAATCAATCATTAATAATTATCACAGTGATCAACACATAATCAAATTGTTTTATAATACCGGTATCTAATTTTTTTATGAATCTATATCAACAAGTCATCCAGTTCTTTCCATAATACTACAGGTTCTGGATGTTTTCTCTGCTTTAAATAGGAATCCATCTTTCCATCAAATAAACCAAAAATTCCACCTGTAAAAAACTTTTGGTTTTAATTTATAATCAAATTGACATTATTTCATAAGTCAGTTTGAATACCTGTTAGTATATACAAATTGAGTTCACAGCAATAACGTGAGGAAGTTTCATAACGTTATGTGTTATGGACCGAGAGCTTTTTTTTTAATGAAAACCACTCTAAATTTGATTTTACTCAGCAATGTCAGCATTAAATGAAAGTCTGAAGAACTAAATAGATTATTAGAAAACTAAGGTTCCAACTCTCAGCAGAAAAATTTACCAAAGGTTGCTTTTGCTAATCTTAATAAAAGTTCCTTTTGGTCAAACAGCTCCTAACTTTTTTGCATAGCTTAACAGCCCTAGTATTGAATGTTCCTGATGAAGCCGAAGGTAAATCCAGAAAGGTATTTAAGACTGAACAAATCTATAAAGAGTTATCTATATGCCAAAGTGAAATTGGTTAAATAAGAGGCTGAAGATCTTAGGTACAAACACATACACTAAAGATCTGCTAAAATCATATAGCCTTATAAATGTATAGACTATATACCTGTATCACGAAATGATTCACTTTATTAATTTAAAAAAAGTTTCAGTTTAAATAAGCCAGTCAGGAAGTTGTCCTCTGTTATTTCTAGATGTTTGTTATTGTTTGTGGAAATTGGTTTCATATATTTACCTGTATGTATGAATAAAATTCTGTTTCCTTGGAACCTTTCTGGATTTGATGAAAGTTCTTGCACTAGCCCATTTGCTCCTTTGCCAGAGTAACAAGGATCTAATATAATACCAGTACTTCTACTCACTGACTGTATAAATTCTAAAAAAAAAATTACTATTAAATTTCATTCTTGGGCTACTGATTTTCATTGTTTTTGTGAATGACTTTCTGAACTAAATAAACAACTTCAGACATGAATTTGCATATTCAATCTTTAAAAAACCTAAATTGTACGACTTTTTGTCTATCTTGAAAAATTAGTTTTGATGAATGAAAGTCAGACATCCAATGATTAATGATATGTGTCAGATGATGAAGTGTTCATTTTCCATCTTCATAATTTTCATACAAAAAAAAAATCGTATTATGCTTTATTACTATTTTATTTCAAAAGAATTAATTAACAATTGAAAGTACATTTGTACCATTTTTTTAATGTTATTGTTTTCTTTAAGTGACAAGCTTATGGACCAATTAACACCTTTGATGATCATTTATCTGGCGGAGAACATTTTAGCGCATTGATTGGACATATGAGGGGGAAAAATCAGACGTTTTAGTGTCAAAGTAGAACTCATTTAAGAACCAGATTTTTAACCCTTTTTGCAAAAATTAAATTGTCAATGCCCATTTTAGCAAAATGTTTTTAACCCATTCTAATAAATGACATATAATAAATATAAGACTTTAATAGAATCAAGACAGCACAATATAAAACATATCATGTCCATTAAAATACAGCACTAAAAGTCTAAAAGATTAATTCAAATGTTCTTGTCTGGAATTCAAGTCATAGAGAAGGTACGTAATTGGCTCTGGAGACAACTTTTGCTCATTATAATGGGCATGGAGCAACTCTTGACAATTAATTGTTCATTTGAATTACACAGAACTTTTTCCCAAAGCTCAAGTAAGAACATAGAACCGTCAGTTACATAGTATTTGGTCAGATAATCTGTGAATTGGACACATCTCTTGTTTGTTTTTCCATGATGAACATATAAACAACTTTTGAATAAATTACTGTTCATGGTTATAGTGGGCAGAATCAATTTGCGCCAATTGCAGTTTTGAAAAGGTATTAATTGCGCCACTCTCTTTTATTTTGATGGTATTAATTGCGCCAATAAATGAAATGAAATTGCGCCACATTTACCTGTAAATATTTTTTACCTATATCATAAAGGCTGTACATGTTTTACCTATATCATACCTGTACTATAATTAACCTTTCCACTTAAGTTTTAACTGAACACTCATCAAATTTTAGTAAACTCACCAAAAAAATTGTTTAGTAATAGAATATTTTTTCACGAGTCAATATGTCAAGATGTACAGTTAAGTCGTGTTGTGCTAGTATATTCACAGATGAATCGTGTACAATTATTTTGAATGGAGAATTAGATCATATTCATACAACTTTATACTATACATGGCTTTAAGAATAGACATTATATTCCCTTAGTATGTTGTCTGTTGTCGTCAAAATCAGAAGCGTGTTACAAGAAAATGTTTCCCTTACTTGGTGAAAGTTGCAAGAAGATTAATCTGACCTCGAATAATACTCCCATTCATCTAGATTTTGAAGATAAAATGCACAAAACAGTAAGAGACCTCTTTCAAGACGTCGTTTTTAAGTCATGTGGATTTCATCTTGCTCATGAAAAGTATCAACAACTAATGAGTGGATAAGTAAGCAGAAGGGAATATTTTTTTTAAAACTATATATGTACGAGCAGAGACATATAATACATTACATATGTCTCTGGTACGAGTAAAAGTTTTAATTCAGCATATGTTTTGTTGTTAAAATGACTTTAACCCGCCAGTCGGTAAACTGCCGGTCCATAGCCCCTCGAGCATAGCCCGTATAAAGGAGGCGGGCAGTCAATCATTAAGTGGTTATATATAAACAAAAATAAATAAAGTTGGCGAAATAAGTTGATTATTTTATTGGCGCAAATGATACCTATAGTTTTGAAAATAAGGTGGCGCAAAAGAAGTATTGGCGCAATTAAGTTGTGGCGCAAATGAGTTACTTTTTGGCGCAAAAAGATATCGCCCGTTATAGTGAGGCGAGTATTTATTCAACCAGGTAAGTTTTTGCTAAAATGGTCTATCGAAAATACAGGTAAACAAATTAAAACTGCTAAATGCGCTCTAATGTCGGCCCTAAAAAGGCCTTTAGTAGTTTTAAAAAAAGAGTAGGTCCAGTAAGATCCCTTTTTGGCCCCAAAATATAGCAGTTTTACAAAATTGTTAAAATGTTAACTTTTAGTTATGCATTGGACAGTAGAATGCTTCTGCTACATAAATATGAGCTGTGTTTTGACAATACAATGCACATATATCGGGTACTAGCACCATAAAGTCATGCTGAATTACTGAAATCTTCACAATTCTAGCATTTTAGTTAAATTTTGGACAGTTTTCGTGTAAAACGAAAGTGGCCGCATTCGTGTTCATCCTTAATATTAAAATGTAAGTTGTATTTTATGATAATACATAACATATATAAAGGTTGAGGATGAACACGGATGCGGCCACTTTCGTTTTTAACAAAAACGATCTGAAAATTGACATTTTTCGGCATATTTGGTAGATTTTTCACATTTGAGCTTGAATCGGATCATTTTTAAAGACTAAATCAGTTAAAATCTTTTACATAAACTAATTGATTCAAATGTAATAGACACTTAAGTGTTTAAAAAGTGGTCGAAATCTTTTGTCAGATGAACCTGAAATTTGAGGCCAAAATTGGTACTTACTGGACCTACTCCTTTGCTAAAATGTCCTGCACCTCATTTAGCCACTGATTTTTCAAACTCAATTTTTAAAATTAGTGTCATCACTTCTGATTACAAGTGTGCAATATTTAAACTGTTCACTTTGCAATTTCCTCCAGTTGAGACAAGGTGTAAGCATAGATGAATGAGATAATTTCCTAAAGCAATAATTGAATTAAAAATTTGATTGAAAGTTGTCAGTAATGAAAGATGAACAAGTAAATGAAAATGAACACCTTAATTTGCAATGTCCCACAAATCATAATGTAAATTCTTTAAACAACATATGATTATTTACATGATTTCAAATTTTTCACTTGATTTTTTTGGGGGACAAACCATTGACAGGTTGCAGTTACAGTGAGGGTCTGGATGATGATCCTTCATTTCTGTATTCTTTAAAATTTTAAGTAATTTAAAAAAAAAAATCTATTTCATGTCCATTATTCTCTATTCTATATATTTTGTGTCCATTTTTTTTATATTCATCATATTTTAGCACTAGATTATTCTCTTTGTTTTGGGGGGAGGGGGTCTATTTTTCCAGTTTTCATGGATGGCTTTCTAAACTAGATATGCAACAAGAATTTACATATTTTACTTTAAAAAAACAAAATTGTACGACTTTTTTTTATCATGAAAAATTATTTTTGATGAATTAAAGTCAGACACTCGATGATTGATGATATGCGATGATGAAGTGTTAATTTTCTATTTCTGATTTTTTGTTCTCAGAAAACTTAACACCACAAATTCAAGAACCCACCATATGTTGCTCATATAATGAAAATTGATACAAACAAATAAAAGAACTTAATGAAGATGAAGACTCAAATATGTTTTGACACAATCATTAGCAATGTGTTTAAATAGAGTTGACTTCAGTGTAAAATTTCAAGACAGATCTTCATCTTTTTAAAACCACTATAAACAAGTTGTTAGTACCTTTTTTTTTATCTGTTAATGTCAATCTAATTTCAGCTTTTTTTATAAAAAAAAAATCGTCCAATTTGATACATATATAAAAAACAGGAAATGCATGACAACTGATGAACCTGATATTCCCGTTTTTCCAGTGGATGAGTCTATTACGTTTTTGACACGAATGTTGAAACTTATTTTCGTATCACGTGTTTGCATTTTTTTCTTTATATCAGTTTTCTTGCTTGAAGATCATTATTCACCAAGTTTACTGAAATTAAGAAAGAGGTACCATATCTGTTTCTTCTTCTTGTTTGTGAAATGAAGATTTAGTTTCGTCTTTATCCATGGACACAACCCCCCTTTTAGGAAATTATTAGACGATGTCATGCGATGTTTATGACAGCTGAGCAATAATATTTCATAGAAGTAAATTTTAAGAAATGATTTCAAAATAGCATACCAAACATATTGTTTATAGAAAGTTGAAATATTTTTTTTTTTGCATATTTTCTGTCTTTAAGTCATATGAAACGAGTGACTGGTGAATAATAATGTTTATCCAATTCTTGATCCAATGCATGTATTTATCTATAACTTAGTCTTCTGTGCACGATTTTATCATTTATTAAGCAAATGTATCTTATAATCAGCAATTTTTTTTCTCTCTGTTTGTGATGATGGGAAAATATGGCTGCTCATTACTTGTCATGTTTGAAGCCGAAGTTTACCGATTGTCACCTTATAGTCAACAATCAACAAAGAAGCATGGATATTGAGCATGTGTTTAACATGTACAATCTATTAATAGTTTATTGCAGTGACAGATCCATGCGTATTGCCATCACAGGATTTTTACGAGAAGGGTCACACTAAAGTCACTTTGCATACGGAAAATCTGTCTGCAAATTGCTTCCTGGAAGCAAGCAATTAAAAAATAGTAAACTTCTCCTTAATGTGGACAAATTAGAGAATTTCTTCAGAAAAAAGTAAATGTACACAAGTTTAAGAATGAAAACTATCCATTTTGTTATAAAAAAAACATATGCATCATTTTTCTTTAATTTGAGGTTTCATATCGTCGCTGGGCTTCTAAAATGTCGCATATGACTTTTTTGGCTAAAAATACTTTTTGACACCAATGGTCTCAGCCGGAGGAAATCTTTGGTATAACAAAATAGCATACAGTTAGACCAATCAAAGTGTGTGAAATCAGACATATTACAAAATTGCCAATGTCAGTTGTTTGTAAAGTTTACTTCCAAAATGTTGTATGAAAACTTGAAAATCGTTGTAGAATGGCTTTGGGAAAAAAATAATTGTACATTTCTTTATTTCTGTGAAAATAGTTTAAGTTCTTATTTCATTGCTATTTACAAAAATGTTCAAGTTCACATACAACATTTTGGAAGCATGAATTTTGCCAAAATTTTCAAAGCCTGTTTGTGAGATATTTTTTTATTGAAAAATTTGTAATATACAACATTTTAGAAGCCCAGCTACGATATGACTTTAAAAGATTTTTTTTTTTTAAATTTCCCGACAGACCGACCCGACTTTTTCATGGGAAAATCTGTAAACCAACAAATTAAAAACCCTGGCCTAATATAAGTAAAATGACAATCAGTGTAAAAGCAAGTAACTGGTTTTCATATTTCTATTCTATTTAGGAATAAAGGCATTTGACACTTAATATATAACTACAAACTGAAAATATGTCCCTCAGTATATATTTTTATTTTATTAACAAACCTTGTTCTTCAGGAGTAGATAAACCATATCCAAGTCCTTTGTAACCATCAACAATATCTATTATGTCGTTAGCACAAACTGAATCACCAAGTCCTACTTCTTTTAATGTGTCGTTGATGTGATCAATAAATGATTGTTTGTTATCAGAAACTGTTATTGCATGTATTCTGTATTCAAAATAAGTTTTATTAACTAAAGATAAATGTGTAAATAATTGATAAAAAAATAATTCTAATATTCTAAAATATATGTTAAATAGGAAATATGGTATGATTGCCTGCATACAAGACAACTCCCCATATTTTCACATTGTACATTTCACTTTTAACTTTTTGTATGTACATGAATTTATATTTCCTCTTCTAACAGGCTTCTTATACAGCCTGTTGAATGAAAATAAGTTTATCCATCTACAGGTCAAACTGTCTTGCACAATAAACATTACTTTTTGTTGCTGTAAAATCTCCTGCTTGCTCGTCCACTCTTGTGCAGGAGTATAGAATCTCCCGCATTCAGATATTTTAACCTGGAATTACATGCATGCGGTATGGGCTTTGCTCATTGTTGAAGGCTGTACGGGGACCTATAGTTGTTAATGTCTGTGTCATTTTGGTCTCTTGTGAACAGTTGTCTCATTGGCAATCATACCACATCTTCTTTTTTATTTTTGTAGTTCTCTGGCTTTTCCGGAGTCTAAATATATATATATTAAATATTTATCATATCATCTTAGTTAAAATTTAATGGTTAAATCAGTAATCTATACCATTACCTGAGTTTTGATTGGTTTAGATAGTTAGCTATAGAAAGTCCTGCTGCTGTTCCACCACTTCCACAGGCAAACACAATATCATCAAAGTCTTCTAAAAGTCCCTAAATAATTATCAACGGTATCAATAAAAAGGTATTCTTGTTCATTTGACGTCTAATCCATTTGTCATTTTTAAACAATAAAATATGTTTAAACTAAACTAACGAAATTCTGACAGAAATATATAACATATATGATATATTAGAAATGTTAATACCTGAGAGATCATTTCTTGGAATGCTGTAAGATATCCATATAATCCTACAACATTTGATCCACCAATCGGTACCAAGTAAGAATCTTCTCCTGTTTCATTCCTATAAAATAAAATAACTGTCAATGGGAGATAACTCCAAACATAATGTCAACAGTAATAGCTCTGTTATTTTTCTGTTTGATATATACATATATATCAGTATATAAAAATAAACTTTTCATACCAATGTTTGTTAAGTTAAAAACCAAAGATGACTTTCTGTACTAAGAATCAAATAGTATTAACACAACACAAAAACATTTACATATAATATACAGAGTACATGTACCGGTACTAATTTCCAAGGTAACTTAGGTTTCAGATTTTTCTGACAAAAAACTTTAAAGAAAAGAACTTTTAACTGGATTTTCACTACATCTGTCAGTTTTGTAGTTCAAAGGTAAGTTTGATTAAGAACATGAAGAAAAGTACATTGTATAACAACCATTTAGTCCAGTAAAAGTGTCAAACTAAGTGTCATTGGAATATGTCCACCAAACTTATGGATTAACTTGAATAAAGCACCTTATTCAGCTAAATGATTTAAAACCTTAAAATCTTTGGGACAAGTATATATAGTACTGGAATCCTTTCATGAAACACATTTTTAAGATTTGCATAACAGTTAGCTTTTTTTTAACACTGCAAGTTGAATCTTTGAGTTAGATTGATAATATTTCCAAATGCCAATTGACTTAATGTTAATAACAAAACCATGCAGAACATTTAGGACAATGTAATTACAAATCTGGTAAGTAGTCAAATTCAGTAGGTCACATTCCTGAAAAGGGAAGGGTATTGTAGTTACGACATAAGGAACATATCCGCTATCGTCTGTGAAAGGGTTATTCCAAAAATAAAATGCATAAACCTTTCAGTGTGTATGTTGGTTATGGAGGGAATTTGTTATGAAAAAGCTCATACGTTACATACTTACTTGATGTGATCTGCTAGTTTTTCCATCCTTGGTTTTATGTCTATCACATATTTGCTTGTCTTTGGTATTAAATACATACTAGCACCACTCATTTTGTCCAATAAAACATTTCCTTCAAATGTTACATTGGCACTGCAATCTTTGTATTCAAGTTTACCTGTTTTACTTTCTATTGATTCCATTGTATAAGGCTGTCAAAGAAATAAATTTACAACATAAATTTAGTTCTTTTCCTGGAAGAGCATACAAACATAGTTGGCAGATGATATGAAACAATGCTGATTTTTACAAATCACTCTTTTTATTTTATTTGAACAATTGTAAGTACAGATGTGATGTTCCACTTTCTTTTTTCATTTGTTTTCTTGTTTTGTTTTCATTTACAACTTTTTTTGTAGTTTTTCTTTGTTTTGGAGGGGCTTTTTAGTTTGAGGTCAAATATCATTTTTGATAATCACATAAATCTATTTAACTAAATATTGATAGGCAACATGAAGTTACATTCATCATTCTTATTAATCTTTATTCAACCTAAACCACTTTTGTAAAGAATATCACAAAAATAATAATGAAAATAAGTATATAAAATACTGAGAAACACAGGACAATACCTCTTTCTAGGCATTATTAATCAGCAGTCTCGCTTTGTTCTATTAATAAAGTTATAAATACAATATCCTTACCACTTCTGGACTTCTTAACAAAAGATGACACTTCAACCCAAGCTGTGCTGCAGCTACTGCTGTAGACCTGGCAAAATTAGACTGAATACTACCACAAGTGATGACATTCTTACAGCCTTTGTCAATGGCATCAGCAAATAAAAACTCAAGTTTTCTGACCTGAAAAGAAGCCACTGATAATTCAGTACCACTGGACTGACTCTAAACATTTTATGTTTATATATATTGAATCCTTTTTTCAACGAGTTTTATTTTAGCTGATTTCTTTTCATCTTTGTCAACTAGTTTTTATTTTAAGAGATTGATTAAATTCCTTTTTGTTTGATTTAAAATACCACTGGTAAAATACATAAAAATATTGTCATATTCATTTGAGCTAATCATACTTATTACCATAACTATCTGACATGTCTGATGATTCAGTCTTAATTTTCAACTGGTTTTTAAGTTGGTAATGTTATACTGTTACAGCATTCATGACATTGTCCTATTTTGGAGGAGAAATTAGCACTTTCAATCATGTTTACATCATTCTTTATATGTCTGTCTAAAGTCAATAATAGCCAGAAGTCGGTGGTTGTCAGTTGTTGCCATCTGTCATAAATTCTTCTTCTTATTATGTAAACAGTATAGCAAATTATAGTTGTTTCCATCCACACACTTTTGTCTTAAGTTGAATGTTGTCTAATTGAATATCATAACACCATGACCATATTGGCAGACATATCCTTTCTTCATATCAAAATATGACAAAAATTCAATGTTCAGATGAGCTTAAACATTGTTAAAGGTAACAAATGAATATCAACACACCTTATTACCTGACAATGTTGACCCAGTCATATCAACACACCTTATTACCTGACAATGTTGACCCAGTCAATATCAACACACCTTATTACCTGACAATGTTGACCCAGTCAATATCAACACACCTTATTACCTGACAATGTCATATGAATGTTGACCCAGTCAATATCAACACACCTTATTACCTGACAATGTTGACCCAGTCATATCAACACACCTTATTACCTGACAATGTTGACCCAGTCAATATCAACACACCTTATTACCTGACAATGTTGACCCAGTCATATCAACACACCTTATTACCTGACAATGTTCACACAGTCATATCAACACACCTTATTACCTGACAATGTTGACCGAGTCAATATCAACACACCTTATTACCTGACAATGTTGACCCAGTCAATATCAACACACCTTATTACCTGACAATGTTGACCCAGTCATATCAACACACCTTATTACCTGACAATGTTGACCCAGTCAATATCAACACACCTTATTACCTGACAATGTTGACCCAGTCATATCAACACACCTTATTACCTGACAATGTTCACACAGTCATATCAACACACCTTATTACCTGACAATGTTGACTCTATCAATATCAACACACCTTATTACCTGACAATGTTGACCCAGTCAATATCAACACACCTTATTACCTGACAATGTTGACCCAGTCATATCATCACACCTTATTACCTGACAATGTTGACCCAGTCAATATCAACACACCTTATTACCTGACAATGTTGACCCAGTCATATCAACACACCTTATTACCTGACAATGTTGACCCAGTCATATCATCTCTCTTGATGTAAACTTTAAAACCACTGGGTACATTTGGAAGTCTCCACTCATGGATTGGTGTATTCATATTACCAAGCTGAAAAAGATTTGAAATTTTGTGAGTGTTTTCAACAAAATCATGAAAATTCTAGGTTTTTAACCATTAATTAAATCTGGCAACATCATCTGGACGGAGAAAAAAACAAGAGGCTCTCAAGAGCCTGAATCGCTCACCTAGATTTTTTGGTATTTATCTTTCGTTGAAGAGTTTAAGTGTCCAATTTCATCGTAGTTTGTTTTTTTGGTTTAATGTATATTAATAAGTGTTTGAAAATGCAGTTTTTAGTCATACTTTCTTCAAAAGCAAAAGAAAAAGGTGTTTGGTGTGAGATTTTGAAGTTTGTTAGGTTTTCAAAAGGTGATTAACTGCTTGCATGCGCAGTTGACTTGAAGATGCTTACATGATAAACAAATTGTGTAAAATTGTCCTTAAAGGGCAATAACTCTTTAAGGAGTCAATTGACAATTTTGGTCATACTAACTTATTTGTAGATCTTACTTTGCTGAACATTTTTGCTGTTTACAGTTTATCTTTATCTACAATAATATTCAAGATAATAACCAACTAGAGGCTCTCAAGAGCCTGTGTCGCTCACCTTGGTCTATGTGCATATTAACAATGGACACCGTAATACTATTCAAGATAATAACCAAAAACTGCAAAATTTCCTTAAAATTACCAATTTAGTGGCAGCAACCCAACAATGGGTTATCAGATTCATCTGAAAATTTCAAGGCTGATAGAACACTACCTTATGAACACTTTAATCCCCTGTCGATTTGCTATAACTGCTTTTTTTTTTTAGATATAAGCCAAAAACTGCATTTTACCCCTGTGTTCTATTTTTAGCCATGGCGGCCATGTTTTTGGACGAAACAGAAAATAAAACACAAACTTTATTCTAGATACCCTAAGGATCATTCAGCTTAAGTTTGGTTGGAATTGGTTCTCTAGTTTCAGAGGAGAAGATGTTTGAAATAGTTTGCACCAGACGGACTAAGACGACGACGACAGACGACGCCAAGTGATGGCTAAGCTCACAGATCCTTAGGAAAGGTGAGCCAAAAAAGGATTTTTGATTACAATCAGTGTAATTTTAGTTAATGTAACTGACCATACGTATACCTTTGAGCATTAGCTGTCAAATTAATAAGACAAATCTAACATTGTCTAATACATGTAATATTTTGTTAATATTGTGACTGAGATTGGAGCTTAATAATATATATGCCCCTTTTAAGATCTTCATAGTTGTTTGTTGTAAGTAAGCTATTCCCTTACTCTTATATTTTGATAGCCCCATCGGAAGTAATTACGACTGGACACAATTACGAACGATCTCAAATGTTTTCCCTCTGAACTCATATTTGTTTATGACTATCAATAAATGTTTCTATAGTAAAACCCTATTAAAATTCCCTTGTTTTCATGATATTATTTAAGTGCACTTGGTGAATGTTGATGATGTTGACAAAAGCGTTCTAAAATTATTGTAAGAATGACAAACTCCCCTGGAAATTATATAAAATAACACATAAAGGTAAGTGCATATTGCCTTCTTTTGTTATTATATATAGAAAGAAAAATATCTCCGATTCTGTTCATATGTGTGATGCCTGTTATCTTGCCAAAATAAACCCACACTTGACGTTTTTTAGACTCTTGTGACACTATTTATGGTGAAAGGAAAATATGTTAACTTTATTGAAATGTCCAGAGAACTCCGAAAGAAATGTTGACCTATATAAAAAAAAATCATAGATGATTGAAAGAATCACCACTGAAATGAAAAAACTTGAATGCAGTGCTCCTTAAAACTTACATAAAACCAATACAAATACGAAATCTTTCCTTTAACATGGCAGACATTTCGTCTTCAACCACTTCTGAAGTAATTGAAGTAAAATACAAACTTGTGCATCTTATTTTCCTCAGACTGGAAACGAGTTTGAAATTAAGAAAAATGTATGTTTTATCAATCTAGACTGTTGTCATTGATTTCTTCTGCAAGATATATTAAATATTGCTGTTCTAAATTGGGTCCATATGTGACTAACTTGACCCGTAAAACAAGGTCACGCAAATCTTACTAATGTATCCTCACATGAATAGAAATAGTCTACATTATAAACATGATAAATAAAATATTAATCACATTTCAAAAATCGTTTGTAATTGTGTCCGCTGAGGCTATAAGATAATGAGTGAGTGCAGAAATTAAGCTATTTTAGTTTGAAACAAAAACTTATATTGTCATTGATAAAAAAAAAATCAAGTGTGCAGCAATTAATAGACAACTTTTGAGTTCGATGCATTTCCTTAAAAACTTTGGTTTTAATGAACATCAAGCGTTATAATTATTTGGACTAGTATAATTCCTGAACCAGCAAGAGTCTCTCCTCAAACCTTGATCTGTATTTGTTATCTTGTTTATCTGTAGACTGTATTCACACAAAGATCTACATTTAGATGATGGGGGATAGGACCTTTATCGGGACTCCGGGATCGGGTGTTTTTAAGTTCGGGATTTCGGGATTGACCCTTTCGGGATCCGGGAATCCTTTTTTTCTAATTTCGGGACTCCGGGATCGGGTGTTTTTAAGTTCGGGATTTCGGGATTGACCCTTTCGGGATCCGGGAATCCTTTTTTTCTAATTTCGGGACGTCGGGATTTACTTTATTTAAATTCGGGACCTCGGGATTTCGTTTTTTTAAGTCCGGGATTTCGGGATCAGTACCCCTCCTATCCCCCCTCTTAGATGCTTACCCTCACAAAATATTTAGGAATGTGTGACAGTCTGTTACACCAGTTTGGTGGTGAAAATGGTGTCAAAACTGATGCCATGGTGTCAATTGCATGTACAGTTTATGTTGTTTTATGAGGTAAACATCATTTTTGCAAATGCTGCATTATCTGATATGTCCTAAATAAAATGATTTGTCTCCCTTGAATAGTTTTTTCGGGATACCTCTATTTGTTTGGCCTCGGGTCTTTTCTTTGACAATTTACTTAAAAGTTCTGAGAGAGAAAAAATGAGCAATCATCACCTGTGTTTGAAGTTGAGACTTAGTGGCTGTTGTTTAAGCTCTGAGCAAACTGTTTGAGTGAAGGTGTCATGCCACAAAGTTTCCAACACCCTTACAAATCAAGTTAAATAATACTGAAAACGAAAAGTGCAGCAAACTGGTGACAAGATGGCGGGAAACTTTGAATTGCTAAATTTGATAGGCAGCGGAACTTTTGGCCAAGCCTGGCTTGCAAGAAACAAAAAAGATAATTCAAAATGTGTGATTAAAGTAGTAAAAATTCTAAAAATGTCTGAAGGTGAACTCGATCAAGCTCTGACGGAGGTATCGGTTCTAGCAAGATGTAAAAACACAAACATTATAAAGTATCTTGATGCCTTTGTTGATGAAGGGTCTCTGAAAATAGTAATGGAATATGCAGATGGAGGTATAATTTGACTAGCTATTAAGGATCGTCATAACAAATAGACAAATATGGCCGTATTTTCACCTCAAAAACTGCTCTGGGTACAATTTTAAGGCCTGGCATCCACTACTGGCACTAGATATATTAAAGCAGAAACATATATATTAACATTAACGTTATATATGTTCCCAGATTAAAGTTAAATGCATTTTGTGTTTCAGAAAGAAAAAAAAACGTCTTTGGATTTAGATGGGCATTTTTTTCCTTCCTGCAGGAGGTGTTAAACACCTGAATTGCATTTAATACTGTCCACTCAGTAACTACCTTTTAAGTCACCTATAAATGTGTAAGGTCTGAACATAGAATTATGTGAAACAAAAATCGCAAAAACATTGCACAGAAAATAAAAATCAGAAATATCAATGAAAAAAGTACTAGAAGTTATTACTCTGCTGTTCTTGGATATCATGCAGTCCTAGTCATGAACAAGAATACCTGGTGGTCACCTTTTAACATGTTTAATGTCCCCTAGTTGCATCTGATATGGAAAAAAATATATATTAATAGTAAATTTTATAGCAATTAATATCCTTGGAACACATAATTTAAAAAAAAATCTGCAGACTCACTGAATTAGACTATTTACATGAGCAACAGGATGGGTGCCACATGTGGAGCAGGATCTGCTTACCCTTGCAGAGCACCTGAGATCACCCAAATTTTTTGGTGGGGTTTGTGTTTCTTAAATTTTAGTTTTCTATGTTGTGTATTGTGTTCTATTATTTGTCTGTTTGTCTTTTTCTTTTTTAGCCATGCATGGTGTTGTCAGTTTATTTAGATCTATGAGTTTGACTGACTGTCCCTCTGGTATCTTTCGATCCTCTTTATAAAAAAAAATCTGCCGACTGACTTATAATTTAGTCCTGATTTAATTTATAATTAAATGCAGTACAAGCACAAGAAATGAAAAATAGATTTGCCATGCTGCATTTAAAGCAAAAAAAGAAATTGCCTTTTAAGATGCATAATTTTTTGGACTAACTTAACTCCAAAACATATAAACATGATAAATGAGCTGAAATGGAAAAAAAAACATACATAACATACAAGTCTAACAAAGGCCAGAGGCTCCTGACTTGCCAGGGACAGTGGCCAAACATGTGGCGGGTTAAACATGTTTTCAAGCATTTTGGTGCGCTCATACTTCTCCATTTCTAGCATATATATATCTAAAGATTGATGTAAACAAGAAAAATCAAAAAATTTGACAAATATACATATTTTGTCAGAGTTTGTTGGTTCTCCTGATTGTGCATTAGTTTGTAGTATTTTATTGTCATTTTCATCATGTTTGTAGAGATATATGATTTCTAAAGTTAAAAAAGTTAATTAAAAAAAATCACAAATGTATTATTTTTTATTTGCAGGAGATCTGCACAAAAGAATTGTTAACCAGAAAGGGATACATTTTGGTAAGGAGGTAAGCAATTTACCATGTAAAGTATGCATTTCTGAGCTGTAAACATAACAATTTTTAACCTTTGGTCTTTCAGCATGTTCAGCAAAGGAAATAGAGGGAGAACAAATTGAGAACTGTTAGTTAGACAGCTTTTGATTTCTATGTAAATTTTTCAGTATAATTCTTTTTTAAGCTTACATCATAAATTTACATGTTTTTCGACACAAACATCTGTAAGTGTATTTATAATTTACTTGTAAAACATGTTGATGTTCATTCATAATTTTCAATCTCTCTCATGTAATCGTAACATGTTAAATAAGGTCATGACCCTCAGTTTGAGATACATGATAAACTTTTTGGTGGCGATTATATAATTAGTCATCATTTTTTCTATTAAATGTAAAATTAGAAAAATTGAATATTTTTTCTTTTCAGGCAATTCTTGATTGGTTTGTACAGATCTGCTTTGCATTGAAGTATATACATTCACAGAATATTCTACATAGAGGTATTTAAAAGGATAACAAAAATTAAGTATTGTTTGACCAAGGATTAGTATACAAATCCTTGGTTTGACAAAGAATCATATTGTTATAAATAACAAAAGATGTTCAGTAAACCTGATATAAACAGCATTGAAAAGAAGCAGATCCATCCATTTTGAAAAGTTTGGATTCCAACACCCTCAACACTGAAACATCAAAAAAAAAAAAAATACCCCTAGACTTGCCAATGTTGAATTAGTTTTAGCTTAGCCTAGATAATTTTGTTTACCTATTATTAAGATAAAAAATAAATATTGATATCTTTAATATTTCAGACTTGAAGACACAGAATATATTTCTTACATCACAGAATGTGGTAAAGATTGGAGATTTTGGAATAGCAAGAGTTTTAAGAGACAGTGCAGATTGTGCTATGACAGCTATTGGAACACCTTTTTACCTGAGTCCAGAAATATGCCAGAAAAAGCCGTATCCTTAACTAAATTAAAATTTGAAATACCTCCATGTACAATCATAAATAAGTTAAGTAAACAGACTTTACATTCATGACATTAATGTTGTAACTGGTCACAAAAATATAAAATTTTCAAACTTTTCCATTAAAACATACACAGAAGCCAAAGTTGGCACATCAAAGTTTGATACCAATGCAATATTAACATTTCTGCAACAAATAGTTTTATTCTGAACAGTAGTTAAGGCATTCATGACAAATTTTTATACCCCCGCTTTTTATACCCCCGCTTTAAAAAAGGGGGGGTATACTGTTTTACCTCTGTCTGTCAGTCCGTCCGTCCGTCCGTCAGTCCGTCTGTCAGTCAGTCCGTCCCATGAAACTTTCGTCACATTTTTCTCAGGAACTACACATCCACCCTTTCTGTAATTTGGTATCAACATTTATATATGTCAGCCATACCGTGTGATGCGTTTTCAGATTCATCACTTGACAACTTCCTGTTTACCGAACACTTGTCTGATTTTACACATGATAGCCAAGTTGAAAATTTTCGTCACATTTTTCTCAGGAACTACAATACAAGGATTTCTGAAATTTGGTTTCAGGATTTATATAAGTCAGCTATACCGTGTGATGCGTTTTCAGATTCATCAATCGACAACTTCCTGTTTACCGAACACTTTTATGATTTTACACATGATAGCCAAGTTGAAAATTTTCGTCACATTTATCTCAGGAACTACAATACAAGGATTTCTGAAATTTGGTTTCAGGATTTATATAAGTCAGCTATACCGTGTGATGCGTTTTCAGATTCATCACTCGACTACTTCCTGTTTACCGAACACTTGTATGATTTTACACATGATAACCAAGTTAAAAATTTTCGTCACATTTTTCTCAGGAAATACAATACAAGGATTTCTGAAATTTGGTTTCAGGATTTTTATAAGTCAGCTATACCGTGTGATGCGTTTTCAGATTCATCACTCGACAACTTCCTGTTTACCGAACACTTGCATATTTTTACACTATTAATATTATCCACTTGCGGCGGGGGTATTATCAGTGAGCAGTAGCTCGCAGTTTCACTTGTTATTTCTGAATTCATTGCAATATGTTGGTGCCATGTTGGTTTTGAAATCTTTAAAACATTTAAATACATGAATATACAAATTTAAAAAAGTAGGTAAAACAAATTCTTCATACTGCAAAAATTTCATTCTACTGAAATGGGTGAATCAACTCATATATTAGTACACTTAAAGTTGAAATAAAATGGAGTGAAAACAGTGCACTGTAAATTCAATGTCATAATCTGGTGATATTTAATTTTAAGTTAAATACAGTTTAAAGATACACTAGAAAGTATGCTGTATAAAATAATCAAAATTTGCCTGTTTATACAGTTCAATTTTCGCGAAAGCCATCCCAAACTCCAAACACCGAGTTTTTTGCTGGTGTGACACCAGGAAACTCCGACATCACTCCCTAAATTGTCGGAGAAATTTGGGAGTATTCCCTCCGACTTCCGCGTAAATCCATTACCTTTTGTTTATTGTATTAGCGATATCTCTCCCAGTCTGGAGTGACGCGGTGTCACACCAGGTAATTAATTGCCCTAATCCTTCTGATCTATGCCGGCACTCGACAGTCAAGGTATGCGAGATTTCTACTGTAATTAAACAATTGTATTTCCTGTCTATTGATTATCAGGTTATATCTGATTGCTTAAAACAAATGAAAGATTAAAATAAAAGTCAAAACGTTGTTGTTAATTCTTTCAATTACACTGTACATTTAAATCAAGTTGAAAAAAAACTATATTTGATTTTGACTTCCGTTTTTTATCAGTAAATAAATATTTAATTTACTAAAAGAGATATAATTGTGTAACAATAAACGGAGACTAATGTTGAATAAATTAGGACAGTTTAAAGAAAAATTACACGTCTCAAAGTTTTTTATACAAGTAAAACAGAAAATATTATTCACTATCTGTTATGCTAATAAGTTTCCATTTCCATTTCCATTTTACGATTACAAAATAAAAGTTTTAAAAAGCAAAAGATTGTTGTTAATGCTTTCAATTGCAGTAAAGTTTTATAAAAAAAAATCTATACTTGATTATGATCTCTTGTTCTTTTTATCGGTAATTTATATAACTTGTGAAAATAGACGGAAATTAACGCTGAAGTTATAAAATGTGAGAAAAAAAGAAAATTACGTGTCTTTAAACTTGTATATGCAAGAAAAAAAGAAAATACTATTCACAATTCGCTATGCTTAATAAGTCTACGGCATTTTCTCTTCACAATTTGTTAGCATTACTTTAGGATAAATAATACATTTCGGCTACAACAGGAATACTTCTATAGCTGCATCAAATCGTCGTTGCATAATATTCATTTACGCACAATGAATGTAAACTTTTGTGTTGTATTTAGAACAGTAATCTTTAAATATTTCTAAACCAATAAATTGCCGTGGGAAGACGATACGCAACTCAGTGATCAACAGTGCGTGGTTGAACTTGAACTTGACTTCGCTCACAATATTGAATGCTAAAAATAGTGACATCAATTTTGTCCACGAGATTTTTATTTGGCGGGAATTAGTATCATGTAACAGTTAACTCAGGTGACCTTTCTGGATAACCGTGGGAAAATTCATTCAAGGTTTAAACTTGCTTTGTAATGATTGACATAAATTTGTGTGCGTTAAGATTGAGGCTCTAGAAGGTCCTTTTACAATTGATTAACCGGATTCTAAATTATATTCCTTTTCTGAATAAACCAACATCAGCCTTTTATTTTTACGTTTCTCAGTCAACAGAGGACATAAAACCGGACATTATTTATATGTCTATAGTCAACACTATATATTAATGGTATATGAAAACAGGATGCATGTTCATGATGGGCGTTGGTAGAGACCTCTGTGAAAATTTGTCGATCGTTAAAATCCGACCTATTTTTTTTTTTACATATTTCTTTCTTGTAGAACACTATATAATTTCATTTTAATATTCTATTGTATAAATTGTTGAACTACTTCTTTTTATATTTCGGCGAGGAGTTTTAACGAGCAGTAAACTACGGATTGCGCCAATCCAATTTTATTTTAAATAATTAAAGATCAATAACAGATTAAAAACACATGATTTCTTTTCTCCATATAATTAAATAAGGTTGTGATTATTGTGTTGTGTCTTCTCAGTATTTATGAATATAGGGCTGCCACATTGCATACAAAACTATTTGTCACTTTACAGTTTCTTTTTAAAATTCAAATATTTCAAGTCGGAAATTTTATTCTACCGAGGTAGTGAAACATAATATTTTACATTTCAAAATAAATTGAAAGTAACAGAGTTCACTTGTTGATCCGATAAATTAACTCTTGGGTTTAATTTAGATTGGACAAATTACCGTAAATCATCATTTTGTTTTAAGCCAGTTGATATTAATTTTATAATATTGAACTATTAATGAACCGAATATTGCTCACTGAGTAGGTCATAAAAGGTTCTAATTGTGGTAAAATCGTCTTTGTTGAAAAAAACAAAAATTATGACCTGATCGGACTATAATGAAAATACAAAATAAGTGTTTTATTCGTATTTTTATACGTCTGTACACTGTATGTCATATGACAATGGCATGGGCATATACATACAAGAATAATAATCTTATTTTAAATAGAAATGTCACACTTTTATCTGACAATGAAAGGACATTTAAATAACGTAATTAAATCGATTAAATGTACAAAGGTAATAAATCTGGCTAATCCGATGATGTTGTCACGCGTCATTAATTTTCAGATCATCCGATGGGCAATAAACCAATTAACAGCCACGTGGTGTTGGGAGAGAATCTTTGGAGGAAATTGGGAGTATAATCCGTGATTCGCGGTGTCACACCGCTACACTCGGAAATCGGTGTTTAGAGTTCGCGATTACATACTCTCTGGGCGTACTGTAAATAAAAAATCAAAATGAAATTGGTTGACACTGTTGATTTAGGACTTTAACGATATCAGATATAACCACAAAAGTGATATGTGGGCCCTTGGATGTGTCCTTTATGAGATGTGTACCCTTCATGTACCTTTCAATGCAAAGGATTTTGATTCTTTGGTGATGAAGATAATGACAGGCCAGTTTGATCCTTTACCAAGGTACAGTACATATTATATATAAAGGAGATTCAGTGATAATAGTATGAAATTGAACTTTTGTTTTTGTCATTAACATAGTGCTTTTTTCAAACAAGTAAAATCATGTATCTGAGATTATTTGCAAGCAGAAAAAAATTCTGATACATGGAGTTTTGTTTTAATGATTAAAGAGCAGAAGAAGTATTATGTGACCAGAAAGACATTTAAGTACTATTAAGAAAAATGAAAAGAATATATAAATTTGTTAATTTATTGAAAAGAAATATAAACAAATGATGTGACCATTCTTTTAAACTTGGTGACGATAAATTAATTAATTAATAGATTGTGAAATTAAATTATCTGGGTTATCTCCCATATTTAATTGGTAAAAATTTAAGATAATTTTTTGTTGTTGAAAAAACACAAAAAAATTATACATGCCAGTTTGCATTCTTGTGGAATACATACATACTACATGTACCTTAAAATCTGTTGATGATGAGTCAGTTACTGAATGATTTTGTCTGATTATAACATCAACATGTATTAAAAGTCAGAAAATGTCTGACTTGTGATTATTTTAATATTAAATTTTAACTATTAAAGCAGTATGATTTTTGTCTCTAATGGTTGATGAAATATGATGTTAATATAAGCCAATCCAGGAAAGACAAGAAATAATTAAGACATCAATTAGGATTTTACTAAAGTTTAAAAGATAATCATGTGATTAGCAACTATTTGTATTGATAATTAATTGGTCTCACTGAGGACAAAAATATCAATGAAAGTTACCTCATCTGAGAATTGTATGATATCACAGTGACAGTAACTTTACTTTCTATTTCAGTCACTTTGGTACCACCATAAGATACCTGTGTACCAGATTACTTGACAAAGACCCAGATAAAAGGCTTTCGGCAAATGAAGCTTTGAATTTTTCACCTTTGAAGACATTTGTACAAAGATATCAACCAATCAAAAGAAAAATTCCAACACTGGCCGTGAGACGGTTTTCCAGTAATTCTGAGAATAAAACAATCAGGAGAAGATCAGGTTCAGACAATTTTAAACCCATGAAAAAAGAAGAAAAGAGTGTCAAGAAGTCAATGAACTTAGACAATCAGGACCAGGCCATTAGAAAGCAAAGCGATCCTTTACGTAGCATACAGGTTCAGGAGAAGTTTACCAGACGGCCAAGTATTCGAGCAGAATGTCCAAGCCCCAAAAAGAATAGCATTGACTGGATGTCTGATAAAGAAAATGTAAATACCTTACAATTATGATTGAACACTGAATCTGATAAAAAATATCTCTTCTTTAACCCATGTGCTATTTTCACATTTATTGATCGTTTTGAGAAAAAATATTTCTCCTCACAAGTGAAATATTTGTTCTCTACAAATAATTGATTAAAATCTAGTTATGATGTAAAATTTTCTTGATTTCTTCTGAATTTCCCATTGTGACTTCATGAAAAAGGGTGACCTTGTCTGATGACGTCACATATAAAGAACACAACTATCATAGCCAAGCAGCTGCTCTAAAAAGTTATACAATGTATTTGATTCAAGCAACTATAGTATAGATAAAAAGATATTTTCTGTTGTAGATAGATCCTAGGCGGCTTATTGGTAATAAGACCTATCAAGTGAAATATCCTAAATTCCGTCGATTTTCATTGGCTACTCCAAGGATTAAAAGAATTGTCTCTCAGCAAAGATCTTCTGTTTCAACAGATGAACAAGACAAATGCAAACAGTTTAAGGTAATAAAAACAAAAAATATACAGGCTTCACAAAAAAGAAGCATGAAGCATGCCATCAACATTCAAATCGTTAAATTTTAATTAAAAACCATCAAATTTTCAGAAAATGTTTCAAAAATGCACATAAATAAATAATTTAATTACTTATGTAATAGACATAGGCACACAAAAGATATGATTGATCACAGATTTGTATGCCCCACCTACGATAGTAGAGGGGCATTATGTTTTCTGGTCTGTGGGTCTGTTCGTCCGTCCGTTCGTCCCACTTCAGGTTAAAGTTTTTGGTCAAGGTAGTTTTTGATGAAGTTGAAGTCCAATCAACTTGAAACTTAGTACACATGTGCCCTATGATATGATCTTTCTAATTTTAATGCCAAATTAGAGTTTTTACCCCAATTTCACAGTCCACTGAACATAGAAAATGATTGTGCGAGTGGGGCATCCATGTACTTGGGACACATTCTTGTTTTTATTGAAATTCTTACAAACGCCATGCAAGGGCCTGCATGGAAATACCCTCTGTGTGTCCTTCTGGTCTTGTTAGCACTCTCACAGGCACATTTCTTGCCAGATTTTTATAAAACTTAAACTATAGGTATATATCAGCAATATCTCTGATAAGTTTAATAATGATTGACTATCAACTTTTAAAACAGTTATATATATCCCCCTTGGAAATATTTGATTTATGGAAAACAACCTTATTATTGCTCTCACAGGAATACGTCTTGATAGATTTTTATAAAACTTATACTCCAAATATCTCCAAAGAGTTTTATAATGGTGGACAATCAACTTGTGTGCCCCACTTCGGGGCATTATGTTTTTCTGTCTGTCCCACTTCATGTTAAAGTTTTTGTTCGAGGTAAGTTTTTGATTAAGTGAAAGTCCAATCAACTTCAAACTTAGTACACATTTTCACTATGATATGATCTTTCTAATTTTAAAACTATAGTTTTGACCCCAATTTCACGGTCCACTGAACATAGAAAATGATAGTGCAAGTGAGGCATCCTTGTTTTAAAAGGGTAATGCCCCTTGGAAATATTAAATTAATGGAAAATGGCCTGGTTATTTCTCTCACATGTACACTTCTTGCCAGATGTTTATGAAACTTGATACTAAAGGTTAATATCAGCAATATCTCAAACAAGTTCTGTAATGGTAGATAACCGAAATTTTTTAAAAGAGTTGTGCCCTTAGGAATATAAAATATGTGCAAAGTTGGGGACATTGGGATGCTGTTCTCTCATAAGATGATTTATCAGTTGCTTTTCACCTTTCAGGAAGAATGTGTACGATCAGTTTTATACAGAAATATAGAAAGAGAAAGTAGACAGTCATCACATCCTTCTGATAGCAATAAAGAACAAGAAAATACTACTGTCGATGAAAGCATTGATGATGAAGTATTCAGTGATGCTAGCTTGGTGTTGGCCTCTTTGGAGGAAAGTCAGCAAACTGTAGTCAATGTAGCTAAAAGAGCATCTGTTGAAAGTGGTTGCCGAGGTCCATTGGAAAATGGCCGAAGGATGTCTGGTGGAAATAATCGTAGAGCTTCGATCGAAAGTAATTTAAAAAGAATGTCTCTGGAGAAAGGAAGAAGAGAATCGGTAGACAATGGTAGAAGGCATTCAGTGGAGAATAGCAGGAGAGCTTCAATTGAAAGTAATTTGAAGTTTTCGAAGGAAAACAGAAGAGTGTCCCTGGAGAAAGGAAGAAGAGAGTCTGTTGAAAATAGTAGAAGGTCTTCAATTGAAAGTGGCAAAAGAGCTTCAATTGAAAATGGTCCAAAGGCATGTAGAGGGAATGACCGAAGAAAATCTGTTGAGAATAAACAAAGATCTAGTTTTGATAATCGTCCTAAAACAGCTGCTAAACTTCAGAGAAGGCCTACAGTGGATAAAAATTATCGTAGAGTTTCTGGGTCAGAAGGTTGTTTAGTCGTACCTAACCCTGCCGCAGAAGATCCAAAGACTATACGAAGGTCATGCTCCTATGATGCCATCAGGAATGAAAAAGAAAGCTTAAATGTGGGAGACAGTTCATCATCCTTAAATAAAAAGAAAAAATCAGAATCAGAAACATTTTTAGTGAATAAACCACCTTCTGGATCCCTTGATAATTCAATTTCTGGTGAGGATAAAAATATTGTTCTTAAGGTAGTGCCTAGCATATTAACCAACAGAAAACAGAAAATTGTTAAAATATTTATGATGAATTTTAAATGTTAGTTAATTAAAATTCAGCATATTTAAATAAAAGAAACTAAACTGTCATGTACTACATTATGAGGTGTTTAAATTGCTATTTATTTACATTTTGAATTAGAACTGCACAATTTGCAAACACTAGAACAATTTGAGTCAATGAATATGCGTTGATAAGAAATAATCTGTCTCTGACATTGCGCATGCAATTTTGGGGGTATTTGTTTATTTTGTGATTTTATAATCTAGTATATTAATATTTGTGTATTTTCTCTGAATGTTATAGAGTTGCTTTATGATGTCTTTTCAGCTGCCAATGCTAAAGACACATCGTCGTCTGCTGATAAAGAGATGTCTAAGTATATCAACAAAGCATTATACATGTCCCTGCAGGACTATTTACAGTCACCCAATACAGCAAAAAACAAAGTGTTCAAGAGACTTGGGGACATTTTCGGAGAAGAAAAATTAGACGAAATTTTGGAAGTTTGTCGAGAATGTTTATACAACAATGATAATTATGACACATTTCATTCAATGTTGTCTGAGACAGATGTCATATGCCTACCTCTTGTTTTTCAGTATTTACAATTGGAAGGATCTCAGTAATGTGTTGTATTGAATGTTTCATTATTAAGGATTTTGTAATCATTTTTGAAGGGAATGGTTTGTATGTTTACACCTACCAAACCAATTCACCTGGTAAGATAGAAAAATTGTTCAATTGCAGAAAATCAAAAATGTTTGCAAGAATTGGGCATTAAAATTATTCCTGATAATGCTCAATTGATTTATCCTGTTGCAGTATGAAAAGTGTAATGTTGCTAATGCTGACTTCTATATTTGCCCTATATTTGGGGTCAAATAAGGGCCTTAATATTCCAAATTAATGTCTGAAATTTTCATATGGTATTATTGTGCAATACAAACTTTACGTATTTAACTTTGTTTTTCTTACAAATATATTTTTGATATCAGTCATGTATTTAGAGTAAATAGATATATATATTTATCATATTTTGCCCCTATTGGCAAAATATTTTCCTGTGATCTGAAATTTACATTTGCTATCAAAGATACTTATTTATTGTTTATCTTTATTGTAGTTATATTTATACAGTTTGTAGAATTGAATTTGGAAATTATTAAAAAATTGTTGAATATGTGAATGTTTTGTTTGTATGTTTTAGTATTAACAGACATGGGACATATTAATTACATTGGGTTGTTTTTTGTGTCAGTATTTGTGTACGGATTGGGCCTTATATTAGAGAGTTAAATATTTGTTGTATTCATTATTGGTGTTGCATGGCCTACTAGTACAAGGAATTTATGTGATGTAAAATTCACAGTAAAATGCCGACTTTAAATTTCCACCCAGTATATAGTATGCATATGAAATATTATCAGAAGCTGAATTCACAAATACCACTGGAAGCATTTGCTCAGTGATTGACTCATGGAAGGTTTTCTCACCATTTAGTCTATGTCATCCTAATTTTAGATTCACATCTGAAACAACTTGTCAATTTTAACTTTAGTTTTATTCTTATATTGGATGCTTTACTGTTGTTTGCCAAAGAGCCAGTGGCAAATATTTCATGCATTTTCCAGACGAAAACAATAAAAATACATCTATAAGGTAGCAGGAAAGAACTGCCTCTGGCATGAAAAAGGGCAAAAGATTTGCCTTTGTGCCATCTTCAGACCTGACTGTGAGTTTATATGCAAGAATTCTTGAATGCGAGAAACTGGCATTGTAAGGCATACACAAATACATGGAAATAGTTACAAAAGTTATTGTAAGCACTTAAGGTGAAGATTTCTTAAATTAGTCAGCTGGAAACAAAATTAACGTTAAATGGTATTAAGCATTGGTTGGGTTTTTTTTGGTGGGTGAGAGTTAAAGAATCAATTTGCTAATGTTCAGTTGGAATCAACACTAAAAAGTTTCTTTTGGTGTCAATCCTCTGACTTCTGTTGCAAAAAGCAAGTAATAGGGATAGTGATTGGTGGCAACAGAGTCTTTAATTAACTCCTTTCATGCTTTATATTTTGCTGAAGGTTGAAGACCTAGATACCTTATGATATGAAGTTTTGGTCTGTCATATGTCCATTGTCCTTGACATCATTTTCATGTTTCATACTATTTAAAAAAGAAGTTAATATGTTTGTAATGTTAATTTCTCTCTTATGAGTAAGAGGATACTATATTTAGTATGTGCATACATTACAAGGTCCTCAAACCGGTCAGAACTTTTTCACCTGACGTTGGCCTCATTTCATGGGTCAGTAAACAAAATTAATAGTCCAGCCAATCTAGCATAAATTTGACCCTAACCTTAAAGTAATTGCAACCATTATGCCCCAAATATTCACAAAAAAGAGTCCAACAAGATCTAATTTAAGGAAGACCAAATAAACAAGATTTTAAAATTCCTATGGAGATTTGTATTGAAATGGGAGATAACTCTGTAAAAAGGTAGAAATATCAATAAAAATTGATCCAAAATTATAACTTTACAGCTTCTATTCAGAAGAATGTATTTGATTCTTGATATGTTAGCTGCCTTTAGAGTATAACAAACAACTCTAAAGGTGTTTTATATCTTATCAAGCTACAATCTAGATTTCGTAATTCATTGGTTGGGCCACACCAATTTAATTCCTTGTTCGACGGACCCGCCCGCACCTATTTTTTTCAAAGCAGATTTTTTTTATTTTTTTTTATATTCCCGCTTCCCGCATCCGGAAATGTAATCGTGTCCATTTCCCGCACCGTTTTTTTTTTTTTTGTAAATATTATAAACAGATATTTGCACTTGTTTTTATAATCACAATCTAACATGTATTTATAACGATTTTAAACATATAAGCACCCAAGTACACTGTGTCAATGTCTGTGATAATATTTGATTCAGCATGAAACCCATTTATCCCAAATGGGAGTGCTCCGGTATAAATAGAAAACAGAAGACAATACGTGTACAGAACAAAACATTCATTTTGGTTTCCTTCCCCCTTACTCAGATTCCCTATCAAAATATGTTCGTTGTGAGAAATAAACTTCAAAAAACTTCGGAAAGAAATGCCTTCAACTGCAATATGCTGGCGATACAAAACTATCCAGGGGCCCTGCATGTTTATGCACCTGTCCTGATTGATTCAGGGGTTTGTCGTTCAGCAGTTAGATATTGTTCGTTGCTGTTCATGAATATTATTTGGTATTTTCCCGTTTGTATATATATAAATTAGATCGTTGGTTTTCCTGTTCGAATTGTGTACACTTATAATTTTGGGATCCCTTATAGCTTGCTGTTTGGTCTGGGTCAAAGCTCTGCCGTACGTACTATGACCTGTATTTGCTATTATCCCTCAGAAGGGCACATATGGGGTCATTTTACTGTTGTAAAAAAGAAACTTGAAGAAATACCAAGGATTTGCATAGTGTTTACTATACAAATCCTTTGAAGAACTTAAAAAAAATAACTAAAAAAGAGGAGAAATACATCATATTTAAATTATTTTAAACAACATTACTATTATTATTCTTAAAGAGAATTATTTATGATATTATTTCTTTTGAATAATATTAAAGTAAATGTGTTAATATGGCCTAAGTCCAGGAATATTACAAAATTCTTGGGCATGTTTTGACCATTTAATACCAGATAGATATATAGTTCTTTGGGAAATTATGAGCTCTTTTGTACTAAAAAGTTTTATTTACAAAAAAATATATTGTAACTTATATTGACCCCTCATAAAAAGGATATTTATAAAATTGAGGGGTTGTTCCCAACCTGATTATGACTTGGATGGAGAATTGTCTCATTAATTGGCACACATACATATACCAAATCTAATTATTCAATTATTTATTGGTGAACAGGGAAAAATACTTCATAAATTAAAGAAATGTCAAAGTACAAGTGATACATCAAGTTTTAATATTGTCAAAACCTACTATTTTATGTTTACAAAAAAAAAATATAATCGCTCGCCTTTACTTTTCAAGCTTCGCCTCAAAAATTTGCAAAATAAATATTTTTTTATTAAAATTTTCAAATCGCTCGCTCGCCCCAATTTTTGGAGTCCAAAAATCCGTAGAACAAGAAATTAAATTGGTGTGGCCTTGTCCATTTATTAAATTTTTCAACATGTCAAGGTAAAGAATCTGTTTTTGTGGTTTAAAATTTCTTTAAACAAGATAGATGCTGAACAAGAATACCTAACAGATATAAACAATACCGAATTTTTACATTATTTTTTCAAAATGGTCACAAAGCCAAAAATTTGCAATTACCTTAATGAAAAATGCACCCCAAAAAATATATACCCATAACACTTCAGTTTTGTACATTTCATGAGCAGAAGATTATATAATATAGTAGTCGAAATCAAACTTTAATGAACTTGGCCCATTAGTTACAGAGGAAAATATTTTGTTAAAAATTTACAAAATTTATGAAAATTGTTAAAAATTGACTGTAGAGGGCTGCAACTCCTTAAGGGGTCAACTGACCATTTTTGTCATGTTGATTTATTTGTAGATCTTACTTTGTTGAACATTATTGCTGTTCACAGTTTATCTCTATCTACAATAATATTCAAGATAATAACCAACAAGGGGCTCTCAAGAGCATGTGTCACTCACCTTGGTCTATGCATATTAACATTGGACACCATAAATTCATGAAAAATTGTGTTTTGGTGATGGTGATTGATTTGTAGATCTTTCTTTACTGAACATTCTTGTTGCTACAATTATCTCTATCTATAATGAACTGGGCCCAGTAATTACAGTGGAAAATATTTCCTAAAAATTTACAAAAATTAACAAAAATTTATGAATATTGTTAACAATTGACTATAAAGAGCAATAACTCCTCAATTGACAATTTAGGTCATGTTGACTCATTTGTAGATCTTATTTTGCTGAACATTATTGCTGTTTACAGTTTATCTCTATCTATAATAATATTCAAGATAATAACCAAAATCTGCAAAATTTTCTTAAAATTACTAATTCGGGGGCAGCACCCAACAACAGGTTGTCCGATTTGTCTGAAAATTTCAGGGCAGATAGATCTTGACCTGATAATTAATTTTATCCCTTGTCAGATTTGCTCTAAATGCTTTGGTTTTTGAGTTATAAGCAAAAAACTGCATTTTACCCCTATGTTCTATTTTTAGCCATGGCAGCCATCTTGGTTGGTTGGCCGGGTCACGCCACACATTTTTTAAACTAGATATCCCAAAGATGATTGTGGCCAAGTTTGGATTAATTTGGCCCAGTAGTTTCAGAGGAGAAGATTTTTGTAAAAGATTACTAAGATTTACGAAAAATGGTTAAAAATTGACTATAAAGGTCAATAACTCCTAAAGGGGTCAACTGACCATTTTGGTCATGTTGACTTATTTGTAAATCTTACTTTGCTGAACATTATTGCTGTTTACAGTTTATCTCTATCTATAATAATATTCAAGATAATAGCCAAAAACAGCAAAAATTCCCTAAAATTACCAGTTCAGGGGCAGCAACCCAATAACGGGTTTTCGGATTCATTTGAAAATTTGAGGGCAGATGGATCTTGACCTGATAAACAATTGTACCCCATGTCAGATTTGCTCAAAATTTTTTGTAAAAGTTAACGACGACGGACGCCAAGTGATGGGAAAAGCAGCTAAAAACTGCAAAATTTCCTTAAAATTGCCAATTCAGGGACAGCAACCCAACAACCGATCGTCCAATTTGTCTGAAAATTGCAGGGCAGCTAGATCTTGACTTGATTAACAAATTAACCCCATGCCAGATTTGCTCTAAATGCTTCGGTTTCAGAGTTATTAGCCAAAATCTACATTTTACCCCTATGTTCTAATTTTAGCCATGGCAGCCATCTTGGTTGGTTGGCCGGGTCACGCCACACATTTTTTAAACAAGACACCCCAATGATGATTGTGGCTAAGTTTGCTTAAATTTTGCCCAGTAGTTTCAGAGGAGAAGATTTTTGTAAAAGTTAACAACGACGGACACTTGGCCTTTTAGGCCAGGTGAGCTGAAAAGGGAGGTTCATGGAAGAGCCTTTATGATCGCTTTACCCTTATACACATCGGACATAGATTACATCAATTGTCCTAATCAGAATCGATATAATTGATGCAAGCTATACTTTATTGTAGTTTTAACATGGGTAGGCATTATATTCGTGTTATTTTAGCCCTCACTATCGCTTGGGCAAAAATAATCACGAATATAATGCCTACTCATGTTAAAACTACAACTAGAGGCTCTAAGGCAGCAACCATTTGATTTTCTGGGGGGGGCTATGGTTTTTTTTTCTGTGCAAACTTTTTTTTTCGCCTGCGGCGAAAAACAATCTATTTTTTTCGCGACAAGTAAAAAACAATTTTTTTCTTTCAATTTTAGCATTACATATAGTGGCAGCTAAGGGTGAAACAAACAATTTTTTTTTCTCAGAATCAAAAACAAATTATTTTTTTCTCAAAAAACTGGAAACAAACTTTTTTCCAAAAAAAAACCATAGCCCCCCCCCCCCCCCCCCCAGAAAATCAAATGGTTGCTGCCTAAAGAGCCTGTGTTTCTCACCTTGGGATATGTGAATATTAAACAAAAGAAGCAGATGGATTCATGACAAAATTGTGTTTTGGTGATGGGGATGTGTTTGTACATCTTACTTTACTGAACATTCTTGCTGCTCACAATTATCTCTATCTATAATGAACTTGGCCCAGTAGTTTCAGTGGAAAATTAGTAAAAATTTACAAATTTTATGAAAATTGTTAAAAATTCAATAACTCCTTAGGGGGTCAATTGACCATTTCAGTCATGTTGACTTATTTGTAAATCTTACTTTGTTGAACATTATTGCTGTTTACAGGTTATCTCTATCTACAATAGTATTCAAGATAATAACCAAAAACAGCAAAATGTACTTAAAATTACCATTTCAGGGGCAGCAACCCAGGCTCTGTGTTGAGGACAGTACTTTGACCTATAATTGTTTACTTTTAAATTACGATTTGGATGGTTACTGGTCTCATTGGCACTCATACCAAACCTTCTAATTATAGTTTGCTTTTAGTATTTGTTGTCTTTAAAAATAATTGAAGGATTTTTTTAAAACTTTTTAATGGTGTTTATATACATGTATGTACCTTTTGTAAGGAGTGGGGGTTGTATCACACTGCTAATTGTGGTTGATACAAGTTTTAAGATATTAGCCAACAGTTGCAGATTGACAGCTGTGTTCTATTTCTAACCATGTTGGGTCGGTCAACCTTGTAGAAATTCAGAAACTTCATATTTAGCATTTTAAGTGATCAAGACAAGACAAATTCTAGATTGAATAAATGTTGTAAGGAGAAAACAAAAAGAAGAAAGAGTCTATAATCTGTGCAAGCATTGTGTTTTAAATTTCAAAACATTTGGTTAAGGGTAAAATGAGTTACAGCAGATATCAATTTTGGGATAAAGGATGGCCATGGGTAAAACTTTAATGCCCCCTCCACAACGACAGGTCCATAGAAGGTCCATAGAAATGTGACACCATCGACTAGGTGAGCAGAGCTGAGGCAGCAACAAGGATTTTAACATGCAAATCATATACCCATATGGACAGGTAACATATAATCCTCTACCCTAGCTACCTTCTCATCATCTCTAATGGTGGATGGTGGATGAACACAACTAGAATTACACAGTAGGCAGGATATGGCCATGTTTTGTATTTTCCATTTTATTGATTTTTTTCCTTAAAAAAAGTTCTGCATCATTTTTACAAAACTCATAGCATCCTGAGCCTAGAGAAACCCAATATACATGCATTTCCAGAAAGCAGATGTTATATACAGTAATTTACAAGCAACACAGATGAATATAATAAATAGCATGTTTTATTTGACATAGAATAGGTAATGTAATCATCGTCGTCATAACAATGTCAAGAAATATTTAGAATGCCAGGTCTAAACCAGCTGTAATCAATGCCACAATTATACACAGTACCCGTAATTATACATAGTATAGTTGGGTTAAAAATTTTAAATATGACGGTCCTTTGAAGCAGAGCATGTTGATTGCATAATGATATAGGATGTATAGATTTTCACAATGAAAATGTTAAATAAGACGTGCTATTTGCTGCTGTTCTATCATTGTCAGGAGAGATGTTCAGCATCCATAGCACCAGTTCGCCGATATCAACTACAGTTCTTAGTTTTGAGGTTCACTGAAATAGAGAGAAAATTTTCTTTACTCCACTTTGAAAATATAATCAGCATTAAAGGTACAAAATTGCAGATTTTTCAGACAAACTCTTCTGAGATTTTTAATCAGAGGGACTTTTACTGAATATTCATTTTTCCTTGGAACACATTTGAATATATCATCAATATTAATTGGGTTTTTTTCTTCTTCATTGTTTTCTCAGTAAAATGTTAAGCTGAATTTTTATAATAATTTATGATTACAATCTGACTAGCATTGTGTTTTCAGAATTTAGTTTCCGTATTAAACATATATCTCCAAACTGATGTCCACCATTTGCAATTCATCAGAAATGGTGATTAACATGGTCTATGGTCAATTCTGTTGTGTATTTTGATTCTAATTATACTTTGTAACGTTAACAGGTTAGCAGATGCAACTGATATGTTGGTAACAAGATTTTCCTAAAACTAAGGGTTGGTAGGTAAACAGTAGGTAAATGATAAATCCTTGTGTGATTGGTATCTATATTTTTGTCTATATTTTTACTGATGACCTTGGCTACAACTGATGGTAGACGTACCATTTTACTTTCATTTCAACATTCTTAAAATAACTGAAATCATAAAACCATTTTAAAAAATTTTGGAGATTTACTTACATATTTTTCTGCAATAATTCCATCTTTAACAAACCAGAAATAAGGTGTTACTCCGTCTTCCCTGTAATCCATTAATACTATCATGCCTCCATCAGCCATGTTTTCTCCTAAAAAATTATTTCAATTTATTAATACAACAACGAACAACCTGAACAAGTATAATGAAGAAGTTTAATCAAAATTCGAATTTAATGTAGTATACCACTATTCTGGTAGTCGAAAAGTAAACCATGGTTTCATATTTTAACGGAAATTTTGTTGCAGAAACGCACTTCTTGTGGATTTTCCCTAAAACAAATTACATACAACCAATCAATCAAATACTTCTGAAGGGTCTTTTTTTTTTATTAAAATCTTTCGATTATATTGCTTAAATTTAAACTGCTTGCAATATTGAATAAGACATTTTGCCATTATATAATTCGTCGTGTGAATATTATAATGTTATAAGTCCATTTTACAGTGGAAATGAGTTATGGGTGTCAATAGTTTCGTGCTGCAATGTTTTATCTCCCTATATATTTAACCAGGCTTAATTATCTTCAAATTTGCCTAAAACAGTAGTATTAAAATGATATATCTCCAAATACAATGTTGTATTCAGAATTACAGTGATCTAAGTACAAACCAATGAAATTGACGGATTCTGGGTCACATGACAAAAGTTTACCAATGGAGATAGTATGAAATGAGGGCATTATAATTTAATAGGACTTTATGGCACTTTCATACATAAATATAGTCTTTACATGTTGTTGATATTATTGACAAAATACAGAAATTTTCAAATGGTCCAAGTGACAGCTTTTTAATGAATAATAGCAAAAAATATACATTTTGTTTAGCTGAAACATATACAGATCCCTTTCATATCATGTCATGAACTTAATGTCCAACTGTTATGATGATGTGCTAATTATGATTTGTTTATAAATCAGCATCCTATAAGGAGTAAAGGTGCCATTTTTGTAATTCTTTAGTTTTATATTCATAAAGTCATTGTCTAATTATTATGTGTCATTTTATTACTGTCCTTTTAGAAAAAGAATGTCCAATGACACTACATGCCCGCCAATGATCTGTATTTAAAATGACTAACAGTTTGTTCAGACACAGACTCCATTACAGACTTAACCTTAAGATCATATCAAATTAATTTTTACATTCTTATCCCCATCCGTTCCAACCAATTAGTTTTTTATGTATTTTTACAAAGTTCTTTGGAATCTGTAATAAAAATATGTAAAAATAAAATATAAGAGTCCAACTCAACCCAATATTTTCAATTTAGGTGGATGAGAATCTATCAATTAACTTGATCTGGCCTTACCCTAACTTTGGGTCTTTAGCATTGACTTTTTATTACAAAAGACAAAGTTAATAAGTCTTGACTTATTACGACCCAAGCATCAACTTTGCATCAAACAGTCCACATCATAAGCTATCTATGTACAAAGCTGCTTGATGATATCATAACTCTTATATCAAAAACTTAAACCTGAAACTTAACCTGGTTTTTTAACATTGAAATTCTATTAAGAAAGACAAATTCAACGTGTACCTTAACCTTGCAAGGACAGACGCATAGACAGAAGAACTATACGTCCAGTTTGCCTTGCAGGCATAGCTATATAGTTCAAAGAAAACATAAGACACTATTTTAACCAACAAGATTGTGTATGGCCTTTGTTTCTACTGCCGATTTTATTCAATTTTAATGGCATATATATTGCCCAGTAATAATATTATAATGTTTTATGTCCAATACCATTTTAATTCTTTCAACTTTACTTATCACAAGATTAAAATGTACTATCTCCAAACTTGAAATATGAAATTGCCGAAATAATATATACTTGATCAGATTTCTGAAAAGGACAATTTAATCAGATGTGTTGGAACTAGTATTACGCATACTTTTTGCATAGCTCTTGTTTTATATGACTGGATATCAGACTGTCTAACTTTAAATGCCATTTTCTCAGTTTTAGAAAAAGGGGACATAAAACATTTTAATATTCACACGACGAATTGAGAATGGAAATGGAGAATGTGTCAAAAAGACAACAAAACGAACAAAGAGCAGAAAACAGCCCAAGGCCACAAATGGGTTTTCAACAAGGCAAGAAAATCAAGCACCCAGAGGCAGACTCCAGCTGGACACTAAACACTAATGTGTACTAGTTCAGTGAAAGTGGACATCACATCAAACTCCTTAAATATGCATTACAGTTTGCTTTAATTGGAAGAGTAAAATACTATAAATAACCCAAGGCCAAACTAGAGGATCTAAAGAGCCTGTGTCGCTCACCTTGGTCTATGTGCATATTAAACAAAGGACACAGATGGATTCATGACAAAATTGTGTTTTGGTGATGATGATGTTTGTAGATCTTACTTGACTGAACAATCTTGCTACTTATAATTTTCTCTATCTATAATAAACTTGGCCCTTTAGATAGAGGAAAATATTTTGTAAAAATTTACAAAAATTTACCAAATTAATAAAAATTGTTAAAAATTGACTATAAAGGGCAATAACTCCTTAAGAGGTCAACTGACCATTTTGGTCATGTTGAACATTATTGCTGTTTACCTCTATCTATAACAGTATTCAAGATAATATCAAAAAGCATCAAAATTTCTTTAAAAATTATCAATTTGGGGGCAGCAACCCAACAACCAGTTGTCCAATTCATCTGAAAATTTCAGGGCAGATAGATATTGACTTGATAAACAATTTAACCCCATCAGATTTGCTCTAAATGCTTTGGTTTCAGAGTTATAAGCCAAAATCTACATTCAGGGGTTTATCCGAGTATTTTGGGAAAAGGGACCCTGGCCAGTTTTGGGAATTTTTTAATGCGCTTTTCAATGAAATTGAGAAAAACAACCAATATACCAGATGTTAGTTTTAATGTGTTTTGTTCATTAAATTTTGTTTTGTTGGTGAAAATAAAGTAAGGACTACCTACACCGTCTTTGTTTTTAAATATAACAACATGTTATTAAAGTTTATTTGAGTATCAAAATAATGAGTTCTAACTTCTTAAAGGATTGTTACATTTTTTTTTTTTTGACATGAAAATTTGTGAACTAAAATATTTTGAGTTCTGTATAAAATATATCCTGTTTCTATTTTCTTTTTTATATATCTTTTGGTTTTCAATTTTAGTGTTGCTATGATAGCTGTCACATGTTTGGTTCTTTTCATTTTTTATTTACTGTATTTTATTGACAAACCCGGAGTTATATACTTGTCCGTTCCCGGATTTGATCTGGTTTTTGTATTTGCCCACACTTCCTGTTTATTTATGGCAGCCATTGTTTGTCAATGTTGTTTGTCATTCAATATGTTTCAACTTGGATTTACATTACTTGTTGGCGATTTTTGGCATAAAGCTAGCAGTTTAATAAAATAAACATCTCTGTCATGAATAATAAAGATGAAAATGAATTTTGTGATCATTTGGGAATTTTACTCCCAAAATTGGGAAAAATGTAGGGTTTTTGCCGTTGGGAATGGGTCCGAAACCTATGGAATGCTAGAAAAATCCATGACATTTTACCCCCGTGTTCTATTTTTAACCATCAGTGTTCTCCCCAGGCCGTTTTAGCACAGCGCTTTTCAGCGCTATTGCAATTCCCCGCTGTCCTATTGCACTGACCGCGTCGCTATCCAACGCAACCGCGTCGCTATATTTTTTTTCGTATTTTTCAAAATTTTCAAATTTCCCGCTTATTTTTCACTTCGGATCACGTGATCGACTGGTTTACAATTTTCGAATGAATTATTTCCGTTGTGTTAAAGTAACTCCGCGGTACCAGTCTAATAAATTTTACAAAATGGCGTTTTTGACAGATCAAAATAAACAAAGATTTCAACATTGACATCTATTTTTATAATTTAAAGAAAATATAGAGGCATATATGAATGAAATGAGATGAAATGAATTGGTCGCATTTGCCGACGTCACTCACAAACTTGTTTTACGAACTTTGAACAAACGATGATTTTAAAAACGATCAAACACAGGGGTTTGTTCCAAATTATTTGCCGGGTTTACTATCCATACAAACCCCGAAAATGAGCAAGTCTGTTAGGTTTTAGTTATTTCCTATTTGAACTTATAATTTTTTTGTCAGAAATTCTACCATTTGATAACAATTTTGAGAGGATATGATTAGAAAAACAAACCCCAAGCTGATACGACTTGAGAAATTTACTTTCTCGATGTCCAGCTTGGATGAAGCCATTTAAATATTATAAAACGTTTGGGTCATAAAAATGAGAAATGTAAATTCCTGTCAAACGTCGTAAGGTTGACAGTACACTGCTACAGTTGGTTACAAAACCAAACAGAAACTGATAATGACTTTATTGTTAGTCCTACATGTTCTGCAACATTACCTGATGGTGCTAAGAAATCTTGGCACAGGCAGTCTGGTGTAGATCCATCTTCAGTTGTATACATAGATAGTATGAGGATTTAATATATGAAATTACAAGGCCATGGAGAAAAAAAACCTCTTCTTCTATATATCCAGACAATAACACGTCGTTAACAAACAAAGCCTCATTAATGGGTACACTGTAACTTCCATGAGCATGACAAGGACATCATAACAAGAGGAAAAATCAACAGCATGATATAATAAAAACACATAACAAATAAATTACAAACAAACTGCGTGCCGCGATAAAGTTACTGAGAATCGTCGAAAATTACGCGCTTACCACAGCGCTATCCAAAAATCCTGGGGAGAACACTGACCATGGCAGCCATCTTGATTGGTTGATTGGGTCACACCACCCATTTTTCTAACTAAATACCCTAATAATGATAGTGGCTAAGTTCGGAAAATCAGATGACAAAAATCTGAATTTCATTATATAAAATTAAATTCACAATCCTCAAAAATTGATCCTATGAAATAGAAATGAAGAACAAAAGTTCTAGGGTTGGAGGGCAACTAGGACCACACATATACTTTTATTTGGCCTTTAATATATATTACTACATGTAAATATACCTTGGAAAAATTGCCAATTTTTGAAGTTTTCTAAAACTTTTTTTACACCTGTGGCTGCTCGCTTTTTGAATTCATCTGCAGCTTCTTTGCCTTTTTCTTCTTCAATTTTAGCTAATAATCTGAAATATCAAAAATATATTTTTTGAAGGATTCAATCATTAAAAACTTAAGTTTAGAAATCTTGATGATCAAATGCAGCATTTGATTGTATTATAACTGTATAGCCATTTAATTTTCTGTCTCTAAAATGCATGCACAATTTATCTTTACATATACAAATGGTACAAACATGTGATCAATATATATAATTTTACAATATAAAAGACAAATTAGAAAGTGTTCAATAATCATGTGTGCATTATATATCTTTCAACTATTTGAATGATCAATTTCAGCTACTTTCTTTATACTTTCTACAGAAATCTGTGAATTGATCAGACATTTGTAGGCCTTATGGATTCTGAATGTTGGTTTCCCCAAATACAAAAAAAAAGAAGTTCTACAGCAAGGACCTGGAAAGTTTATCAATGATACTCCATATCAACACAGAAGTGCAGACTACTGGGCTGGTGAAAAGTGCACTTATAGAATCCTGAATTTTAATTCATATTCAAGGACATTAAATAGTGTAAATAGAAAATCTTTCGATACTGAAATGATGCAATGAAAAAAACTGCCTAGAAATTAAAATGTTTTAGGAATCATAAATTATAAACAGAAGTGGTCGTATGGAGATTTGTTGAACCTGCATGACAAAATTTGACATACACTTTAATATATTCTTTGATAAATGTCTGGAAACCTTTCTTGTCAAAACTGGTTTCTTGAAGTTTGTGACTGTAAATTACATTAATTTTGGTTTCTACTAAGTCTTCTTGGCCTTCTGCTGCCTCCTCTGCTGAAGCGTTGGCTCCAATTGCAGATTCATCAATTTTATTGCTGATAGAAATATTCTACAAAAGATAAAAGTATATTGTAGTTTGTCAAATACATCGTAACATGTTAGATTATATTTTTAATTTCTACCATACATTTTAAGCAAACAGATTAATAAATATTATCTCTTCAAACATGAATGAAAGCCTGAAGATTGTGAATTCTATTCATAGAAAACAAGATAACCTGTTTAGTTCTTTTGCTGGTATTTCCTCCCTCATTTCGATTGTTTTATGCTGGACATCTCACACATAATGACGTTGTTGAAAACTCTTCTGCAGACATTGTAATTCACTTATATTGGTTGCTTACACATAAAAAGCCTTGGTACAAGAATAACATCACACCTCAAAGCCTTGGTACTAGAATAACAAAGCAATTGAGCAGGGTGATATAGATGAAGAGAAGGATGATAATGTAAATAATAATTACCTTTCCCTCAATTTCATAGAAGAAGTCTTCTTTCACAATCATTGGTTCAAAAGCATCACTGAACAATTCATCTCCTGAAAAAAAGTAATACAATAATATATTTTCTCAAGTAATTTTGAAGAAACAAATTTTAAATCATATTTTCACACTAAACATCTTTAACCAGTGTTCTCCCCAGGAATTTTCTAAGGCGCAAAATTCAAGGGCGTGTAACTCTTTTTTATAGTGAACTTTTGTGATCTGAATCAATCAATCAGTCATAAATCATGACATGCAATATGAGTTATAATCTTTTGTGTTGTGTGTTTAATAATGCAAAGTATTAATGAATTACAAGAATATATGAAATAAATTGATTTAAACACAAAAGTTATTTATATTCAGTCCATTAAAGATGTCAAAATAAAAATATTCATCTCTGTACTCCCTACTCCTAGGGATATTGTTTCAAGATAATGCTATTTTGTTGGACAGTCTGTTCCTCAACTTTGTCTTTATCCTCTTTAGGGGTTCAAAACCCCCTCTCACAATAACTTTTGCTGATACCCCCTTTAACATTTCTAAGCCATGAAAACTCAGTCAGCCACTTGTCACTGAAACCAAGAACATGGTGCTTGCTTTTATCACTTGCTAAAACTTTAGCTTGGTTGGGATTAGGGGAAGCAATAATATCCGCGTATACTGACAGCTGAGTGTAGACGGATCGGAGGTGTATTTCCCTGTTCATTAGAAGTCATTGGTCTGAAAAAATACTTCTACTTTCATCATCTGCCTTTTGCTTAGAATTCACCCCTTTGTTATTTGCAGAGAGCATGTTCATTCAGAATTAATAAAATCGAATATGGTTAAGATATTTGGTATACAACTTTTTAAAACAAAAATATTTTAATGAACAGCTGACCATTTTCTGTAGTTTGACATTTATTTACGCTTCCGTGTGCATTATTGTTAAAACCTATCTTTGGCAAGTATATATCAACGAAACTTCGTTAAAGTTAAGACCATTCAAAGTATTTACTGGTGACATTATACAGAATTAAGCTGCGACGATTCCGTACCCGTGTTGATTGTCACATATTTCCCGCACGGATTCACGATTGATGTTCAAAGATCATTTTATTTCTAAAAAAAATATGACAGTTTGAGACCAATTTACCTTGCAAGCAACAATTTTCACTTTCAATTTTAAAGCTGAGATTAGCGATTTCTGCATTTTGACTTTCATTTTCAAAGATTATCACGTGACCATGAGAAAACAGTGCAAATGACCATATTGTAACACCTCGTTCATTTACGATGCAAGTTATCTAAATGTCCGAGAGCTTCCGATTGTTATCGTGGTCGGAACTAAATGCTTAATACCGATCTCCTGTAAAGGAGGTGAAAAATCGTGGTTGGCTTCTAAATGTTAAACATTGATCTCCTACAAAGGAGGTGAAAAAATATAAATATTTGCATATTTGAGTCTCGAGGCCACGAACTCTCTCGTAACTTGACGTCCATTTGAAAGTGAAAGTCAAAATGCAGAAATCGATGGGTCTCTGTGAAAACTGTTTAAATATGGAAAAATAAAGGTGGGCAGGTAGGTGAAACTTACATAAATGAAGAGATAAATGAAAAATGAACAGATTGATGCCCAATTTATATAATTTCAAGGCCCTCAATCAGAAATAGAAGCGACGAAGCAGCGCATCTATTTTGGGTGGGCAAATATCCACTTTTTGATATGGGACGAGCTCTGACGTCCCACGGCCCCAGCTTGTCTGGCAAAACAGCCGTTGGACGTCAGAGTAATCTCGGACTTATAATCTGTATCTGTATTTCCCACTTATGAATATGGATGGGTACGTCACAGATTCCTTTCGCCGTTCGGTTATAATAATTTGTTCAAAGTAGAATTGTAACAGTCTAGTTGACCATTGTTTACAGTCGATCTCTACAGTGATTTCTGTGTTGTTATCTACATTAGCTTTACAACAAATCATTGAATGAAAGTCACCAGTTTTTTCAGCCAGATCCAAACTGGGATAGTAAAGGGAGTGTTTGAAATAGCTTTACAAACCAGCTGACTAATACACTCATATAAAAGATTCTGTTTTCTACTTTGATCGTAAAATTCAGCTAATCAAAATGGCAAAAAATATCAAAAAGTGTATAATTTATTAATTTACCTGATATTTTACACCTGTAAATAATCATTTTGGCTGATGTTGGTAGATTATTTTCTGTTATAAACAGAAGTGTTGCGACACCGGCTGTCAGAACTGGTAAAAGGACCACTTCCGGTTTTGTTTGTCATCAAAACGTTTTAAACAAAGAAGCTTTCTAAAGTGACAGTTCTTCCAATGTGGACTAACTCGTCCCCGAGACAAGTCGTACCGCTTCAAATTGGACCGACTATTAAGTCATAATAGACCGTCTAGGAAGACAACTCGGACCGTCAAATTCATCCAGGAGTAGACATTTTCTGAAGACCGATGATTGGTTTGATAGAGCAGCACATGTTTGCAATGTGAATGTCCTTAATCAGATATTTCCAGCTGGAAAATAACGTGAGGTTCAATTTGTCTCATCTCATGCAGACTTTGTGCCTTTAATATACAAATAGAGATGACTGGTCAAAACTATGCCAACAATTATATATCGTCCCAAATATTTCTTAACTGTTAATTTTCATGGTTAAATACAGGATTTTAGGTCATATATACATGTCATATATAAGAAATCAGAAGCCAATTATTTCTTTCCGCTTTTATGAAGTCGGTGGGGAATAGTAATTAATTTAAATACCGTTTTAACTTTAAAAATGTTGTTTTGCCAAACGAAATAGCATCTATTTAACAAATCTAAAACTTCCACAAGGTACCGTGAAAATTATGCACAAAAATGACATATATCAATAAGACAGTTTCTACCATAAAATGAAGCACATAGAAATATCTAGTGAGATTTGAAATAACACATATGGCGGTGTTTTGCTTTATTACAGCAATAAAGTTGAAAACTAGAAATGGGTTTCCAGAGGGGAAAAAATGGACGCCTTAAAGATGAAAATTCGCTGCCTTATTATCCAACCAAAACTTTGTTGGCAATTACATGTATAGTCCTTTTCAAAAAAAGCTGGAAAGAAATGGGTACATCATAAATTTTTCACTCCCCCCCCCCGACCCCCCCCCCCACCCCATTTTTCTTCTTTTAACATGTTTAATTTAGTATTGGCGAAAGACGAGATTGATGTCGGATGGGGTCTTCAACTGTAATCTAAAGAGGATTTCAAATGTATATTTTTAACTGTAAGTTCAGAACCAATTAGTCGTTCAAGTGGTTTTCGAGATCCTTTAATAGAATATTTTGTAAAATATTCTATGCTAGTACCAGTCGGCAAAGCATGAACATGTTTATTCATAAAAACATTTCATTCTGAAAAGAAATTGATCCTTATAAAAGAAAAATCTCGTTTTTTTTGCCCATGCATTTATTTCCCATAGAAACGTAGAATATATTAGAAATCAGATAACATGCTTAACCCCGCCAATGCTGATTCAATGTTTATATGTGCCTGTTCCGAGTAATCTAATATAACCATATCGAGATAACCTCAGAAGACCGCCGACGGTCATATAACCAAATATAAACATACATTTAAACATTAACTGATATAAAGCGTCCTTGTGCAATTAGATTTTTCTAGATGTGTTTGATATCACATTGTATCTTAAAAGGTATGTTTATCATCGTTTTACCATTATGCAAATTTTTTTGTTGATCGAATATAAGTCACCCAAATGGTTCATCCTGATTTCACTTTACATTTGACATTATTTTCCTTTTAATAGCTCAATACATGTGTAACCTATATCCAGCTAAGGCCAGGGGTTGATACACATGTTCGACGGTCCGTCTGTCCCACTTCAGGTTAAAGTTTTTGGTGAAGTTGAAGTCCAATCAACTTGAAACTTATTACACATGTACCCTATGATATGATCTTTCTAATCTTAATGCCAAATTAGAGCATAACTTCACGGTCCACTGAACACAGAAAATGATAGTGCGAGTGGGGCATCCGTGTACTATGGACATTTGTTGGGGTTTTTTTTTTTTTTTTTTTATCTTATTTTGACAAAATTGACCAAATCGGCTACTAAACGCGAATTGTTATTTCACTATATCACTTTCATTAATAGTTGATAAAAAAAAATCATAATCAAAATGCAATACTGCGTTTTATCTCATAGCTAATGCCCCTTTAATATTAAAATGGCTCGTGAGTAATCATAAAGTTTACGATAAACAGGACGATTTTTTTCATTCCTATTGTTTATTTTCCTTTTCTTAATGTTGATCTTCAGTTGGCTTCAAGATTACTGAATTTACATTATCAATTTTTGTCGATGTATGCGTTTTTTTAAGTAACCAAAACAACAGGTGTAATATCCACCTTTTTGTATACTAAAAGTCCGGAAATGCCTGCATACAAAGTCAGACATATGGCAGTTGTTTTCCATTTGATCAATGTGTTTGAGCTTTTGATTTTACCATTTAGTAAGATCATTTTCATTGGAGTTTGGTATTTTTGTTATTTTACTTTTGCAGTGACATCAGAGGCGGATTTAGGGGGAGGGCAGGGTGCCCGGCCCCCCTTTTTGAGAAAAAAATTGGTTGCTTATATAAGGAATCACTGAAGCGTGACTGGAGCGGGTCCCCTCTTAGGTCAGTCAGTGGGTCCCCACTTATGAAAATTTCTGGATCCGCCACTGGACATCGCAGCTTTCAACGAACCTTATATTTTCAATACTGAAAATTTATATATAACAAAATTTTATCACAAATGTAGTCCGCTATTATAATGTGGAAGTGTGATTTTACCTTCAGGAATTTGAAATTAATAAAAGCAATTTTATAAACGATTAACAAGTTTAAGAAATATCCATCAAATATTTGTCTTTGGTGTTATAGACTTTAATGATTAAATGTGTATACTGCTATTGTTGTACAATCATCGTACGTGATATTATGTAGACTGTATGTTGTTCTATATATTTTTGTTTTTGTTGTTGGCGTCATTGGGTTGCTGTCTTATTTAAGTATACTTCACATGTCATTTCATTCGTGTACGCTTTGTTTGTTTCTATAATTAGTCAATGAGTGACATATTGAAGTTAAGAAGTATTATGTAGATGTAGATGTAGATGTGACATAGTCGCTATTTTAAGACGGACGACAGACAAATGAAATTCAAATTAGGTCAAATACTTTTCCTTGAATCAAGAGGGGGGCAAGGGGGTCCCAATAACAGCAAAACAGCAAATTGATTTGGCTTATAACAGATAACAAAGAATTAAAATGGACAAAAACAGATAACAGTAAATGAAATATTAAAATAAGTCGGGTCCTTGACAAATCCAGTATTTCTTATTACGGGTATAATCCTTTGTAATGAATTCCATTTTCTATGAACATGCCTTTTCGATTTTTTTTTTATTTCCGATTTAATGTTATTCAGTTAAGGGGTTTATTCATTAAAAAAGATGGTATTTTCCAGTTTTCGGACAATAACTCAAAAATGTTCTCTGCAGTTCTCATGAAACTTTGATGTATTGTTTATATACATGATATATATTGACTGATTTTTATAAATATCTGATATGACATTGAGAAGTTATCGAATATTTCCAAAAGGTGACGGGCGTATAATGCACTCATGGCGTAGCTGTTTATTTGTTATGGAATACTTTTTTCAGCATTTATTTTTGTACAAATATCGAAACTCACACATGTTTGTAATTTAAATAATGTGTAATAAAATTGAGATTGGAAATGAGGAATATGTCAAAGAGACAAAAATTATATCTAGTAAAAATTCAAGGGCAGTTATGGTATCAAAGTAGGTCCAATTGACATAGTTCTTGTGTTTGTTGCAATTAAAAAATGACCTAAAAGAGTTTGAATATATATATTCGCATTCTGACTTTTTTTAAATGCCCATTTAATGAGGTGTGTGAATTTTTCTGAATAAGACTATGAGGCAAAGTTGTATATAGGGTAGAAAAATCAAAAGCACCAATTACTAGTATAAGCATGCAATTTATTAAGTAGGACCAATTTTGACACTCCAAAAGTAATTTATTCCACTATTTTCAAAGGCCTTATTTGAACAAATTGTTATCAGGTTTTGATTGTATACCAAGTCTACTAGTAAGTAGAATACATATATATAGTTTAATAGGTGAACTATGGCTTGAAGTTGAAATAAATCTTTAATTGTAATGAGTTACGTGTAGCTTCGGAACCCTGTACATGGTGGGAACTTTCATTGTACAATGTATTTGGTTCTGCTTTGAAAAGAGCTGATTCTATGTACCATATAATATAAAAGCTTTTACGAAGGATAATCATAAGATATAATGGAATTGTCCTGGACCTCACTTTTGTGATGGGTATATGTTAATGGAATCCTTCTCCGAATACGGGACCAACATATTAGTTAGTGGTAGACTCCAATGTTCAATGATCTTCAATTTCTACCGAATTTTGGCTGTCCCAAAAATGTTAACATCCCAATTTTCAATAACAGCTAACAGCAAATACATTATCACAATAACAGATAACAAAATAACTAAAAAACCCAATAACAGCTAACAAAGAATGAGACAATAACAGCTAACAAAGAATGAGACAATAACAGCTAACAGCAAATATATTTTCAGAATAACAGATAACAAAGAATTAAAATGCCCCATAACAGCATAACAGCTAAACCCCTCGCCCCCCCTCAATCAAGTGAGAAAACGACCATAAGACAAACAATGGTATACAAAACCAAATATATAAAACTAGACACTGAACAACATTAACTCCAACAGAAATTGGCGGTGATCTCATGTCCTCCGAAGGTGTGAGTAGAAATCCTATTCCACATGTGGCACCCATCGTGTTGCCTATGTTAGTACAAACCTGGTAATAAGTCTAATTCAGTAAAATGACGATATTGTGGAACCTTACGGTAGCTGTAATATCTCCATTTTCATCTATGATACAGAAATTTAATAACTGTCAACTAAATCGTGATGGCGTACGTAAAATTTACGAAGGGATGATTTCAACTTCACCACTTTGGATCTTTTCGTTTGCCATCTTCATTGTGAGCAGCAACCATCTAATGATCATGATAAAGGAAACGCAAGCCTTAGAATATAGATATAAACTGGGAGATTCTAATTACATATACTCCATATGCAGGCGCTGCCGGAATGTTGGTATACATAATATAAATGGAAAGTTCAAAATTGGGAAGTTTTGTTCACATGACTGTATGCTACCAAGTTAAACCAAATGAAATGCAATTAAGTCCAATTGATTCAGGAGTAACTACATGATTACATTGTAATTGTGCAAATGAACATTTCCTAATAGGCTTCTTTAGAAGACCTCCTCAAATTAATTCGTTTTCAACTTTAAAACCAAAGTCTGCAAACTTTAACTTAATAACAATTAATGACAAAGGGCTACATGATCCTTTACTATAGTTTTGAAAACATTTGATTTACGATTTCCGAGAGATGTTACGAACAAATTCATAAGGGCCTAAGGCATAGAAAGAAGAAAGAAAACATATAATAAGAAACGGATCAAATTAAAACAATAAGTCTACCAACTTAATGATCTTTGTCCTATTTATTAATTCAAAAGAGTTAAAACTCAAGTTTCGATGTAGGTATACTCTTCTTAACCAATCAGATTGCTTGCGAGTGGATCTAGAATACCATACGAGTCTTGAAATGACGTTAAAGTGGAAACTGATGGCACATATTTACGACGGCGGGGAGACATCTTATACATTACAGGCCATGATACTCCGAAAAGATCTTTTCTGAATGAAACCCGTCTTCCTGTGCCAAACAATCCACTCCTGAACGAAAACAAACTCCTTAAAGACCGCTTGTATCTACCATGCTTAGACGAAGGTGGACGTTTGTCGTTTGACTGTATATGATAAATATCTTCCGATTGTTGAGTTGCAGCATTTACCATAGTTATCACATCCGCAGAAACAATTTTATGTGTAGTTTCTCCAGATTCTAGTCTTTCTGTAGCTGTCAAATTCTGTGAGTTGGGCGTGTTGCCTTTTTCATCAGTCATTGTTATTTTGATCCCTTTGCTTTTTGAATTTCCAACTAATTTTAAACTCTTAAGTTGCTCAGAAATAAGATATCGCATCATCCTTAACTTGATACCATTTGAAAACATTTCATCATATACGAAAGACTTGTATAATTCATGAAAATTGGAAGCCTGAATTCCAATACCATCAATGTTTGCTAAGGCACTTCTGGTAATCAACTTGCCATTGATCGTATTCTTTGACTTTGCATTTGCCCTGCAATTAAAAATTTTACGTACATATATATATATATGGAGTTTATGTAAAAAAAAAAGGCAACGCATAATTAAAACATAGAAGGAAATATCTAAAAAAAATAATATTATAAGATATATTTATTTTATTACACGATGATGCTCAGATCCAACTTTGAGAGGTAAAATAACATAACAAGACCGACATTCTTAATTGTTTGGTACTTTGTAGAGAAGTGGCAACTACTATTATAAATAATTTCCAAGTATTTGGTTTCAGCCGGAGAGAGATTTAACAGCTCGGCTATATTCTTGAGTACAACTCGGAATTTATGATTGATGTAAAACAACTTTAATCAGGAATGAATAAGATAAGATAAGATAAGATATTTTTATTTCAATTAAAGGGCCCATGAAGAGCAAAGCAATCTATCACAATGATTTTTATAATTGTTACAATTATGTTGACACAAATCATAAATATGAATTTAACTATTTCTAAGATGTTAATCTACAACCAGATCAGAGCCATATACATTAAGTAGAAGCTCTCAAGAGCCTGTGTCGCTCACCTTGGTCTATGTGCATATTAATATTGGACACAGCTAAATTCATGACAAAATGGTGTTTTGGTGATGGTAATGTGTTTGTAGGTCTTTCTTTACTGAAAATTCTTGTGCTACAATTATCTCTATCTATAATGAACTTGGCCCAGTAATTACAGAGGAAAATATTTCCTAAAAATTAACAAAAATTAACAAAAAATTATGAAAATTGTTAACAATTGACTATAAAGGGCAATAACTCCTTAAGGGGTCAATTGACAATTTTGGTCATGTTGACTTATTTGTAGATCTTATTTTGCTGAACATTATTGCTGTTTACAGTTTATCTCTGTCTATTATTATATTCAAGATAATAACCAAAATCTGCAAAATTTCCTTCAAATTACTTATTTCGGGCAGCAACCCAACAACCGGTTGTCCTATTCATTTGAAAGTTTCAGGGCAGATAGATCTTTACTTGATAAACAATTTCAACCCTGTAAGATTTGCTCTAAATGCTTTGGTTTCAGAGTTATAAGCCAAAAACTACATTTTACCCCTATGTTCTATTTTTAGCCATGGCGGCCATCTTGGTTGGTTGTCCTGGTAACGCCACACATTTTTTAAACTAGATACCCCAATGATGATTGTGGCCAAGTTTAGTTTAATTTGGCCCAGTAGTTTCAGAGGAGAAGATTTTTGTAAAAGCAAAAGACGACGGACGACGACGACAGACGACGGATGCAAAGTGATGAGAAAAGCTCACTTGGTCCTTCGGGCCAGGTGAGCTAAAATGGCATAACAATATAAATATTATAAACAGGAAAATATACCAGATATGTCAAAACTAACCAGGAAGCAAAGAAATCAACTAACGATACTTTTGTCATAGTCGGAACATTTCAGGAACTGCTAAATGTCAACTTGGAATTGAGAAAAGTCAAATCGTAAGTGAGAAATGTCAGACTTTAAAGGAGAATTTGAAAGGAAAACATGTTGACATTTATGTTATTTCTAGAAATTAAGCATTCTGTCAATAAATAATTGGCATTAGAATAAGGAAATAACAAAACACGGCTGTATAGATATGTTACCTGTGATTATTCAGACATTCATGATTGATTCTAAGGTCATCCCCACCAAAAAAAATACATATCGAAGTTATGGTTAAGATCATTCCTAATACTTGTACAGAACATGTATAACGAACTGCTGTATAAAATCTAGTCGGAAATACAGCGGCCAATATCAGAGTTTTTTACACATATTTTATTGTTCAAAATCACAAATGGATCAGACACAAGTTTTTCAACTTAGAAACGTCTTATCAAAGTGAACGGTTTCTATTTCTGCAACCTTTTGAAACTATTTTTTTATAACAAAATAGTGTGTGTTTGTTGCCCATAAAACCTGTATTACAATAAAGCTAAGCAGCTAAGTTACTCCACTGCAGGTTGAATCATACCGAGTGGCAAACAAATCTTGATCGTCGCCAAAATAACATTGGAACTGATTATCATCGCATATGCAAGTGAAACAGTTGGTGTGGCTTCGCGTATTCATTGTGCATGATGCTAGCCTATCAAATATGCATGTTTTAGTACATTTTATATATGATTGTCGGTCCTAAGGAAGATTGCTGAAAAGGAGTAATTAATTGTAGATATCCATTTACAAATTATATTTAAAGTGTGCAACATAGGATTTAATAACAATACAAAGTTCTTATATTTGATTCAATTCATTTAAAAAGAGAATTATTTTAAGAACTATTATTTTATACAACTTAGGACTTTTGTTGGAAATAGGTCACACAAACCGAAGTACATGCATACACCATTAATAAATTAAATAGATATTATATCTAACCGATATATGAGATCAGTTCGACTTCAGTCAGGGTGCCCGCATAAACCAGATAGATTACAATGATATAATGAACTTAAAACTGTTTTATAATCATATAGTGCAAATTCAATTAACGGTTCATACTCGTTAACATATTATAAACACAAATCTTTATGTTGGCTTCTGACGTAGGAAGATGTACATGTATTTGGGGGCAAAGTTTTTATTCACACATTAACATTTAACAGCCCACAATTTGAACACCTTATAAGCTCACAAATATGTTGGCGTCTGACGAGGGATGACGTACGTGGAATAGTGAAAGTTAAACACCGGTTAGTTTAACACATATATTTTGGGCTATTATTTTTCTTTTCTGGTGTCATGCCTGTATAAAAATTAACAGTTCACATTTGCAAACACCTTATAAGCACAAAAAAATAGTTTCTGTTGACATCAGAAGATGTTCTACGTACGTCATCTCTCGTCAACAGGAATTATTGTCAAATGTAGATATACGAAGATGTGGTACGAGTGTCAATGAGACAACTCTCCATCAAAGTCATAATTTTGTAAAAATAAACTATTATCAGTCAAAGTACGGTGATCAACACGGAGTCGTGGCTGAAACCGAACAGCAAGCTATAAAGGGTCCCTAAAATGACTAGTGACAAACGGGAACACGATTAACGGTCTAATCTATATAAAAAACGAGAAACGAGAAATACTTATGAACCACATCAATAAACGACAACTACTGAACAAGGACAGGTGCAAACAAATGCAGCGGGTTTAAATATTTTAATATGTACCAACCTTCACCCTTATCTGAAAAAATGATGTAACATCACAACATAAAAAGCCGGACACACTATAAAATATAACTTGATATGGCTGAAAACAATTAAAAGACATATTGACATGCACTAGTGAACATCCATGTACTGAATTAATAAATTTGATCTATACATGTATTACAATGCAAATACAAAATCAATGTACAAGCACAAGAAAAAAGACAAGAATTCAGTCATTACTTTGGCATTTTGCAATATTGTTATATGTAGGGTAAAATTCGGACAAAAGTATATATAGGTCTCAATTACATGTAACACTTTAAATGACATATATTTTGGCCAATGTTTTTACTTTCTCCTATTCCATAAAGCCGCCTCTGAATTCCTACAAAAGTTTAAAACCTTTTTAATCATGTATTCGCCCAGAACATGTATGTAATATTTGCCACTGGACGTTGAGCAAACAACAATCAAACGAACAGATTAATGTACGTTTTTTGATTGAGTTAAGCCTGCCAATGGATATTTGAATATGTGTTTTTTTTATGTTGTAATGTTATGCTATTGTTTCAGAAACAGGGAAAAGGTTTGGATCCATTAAAACGTTTAATCCCGCTGCAAATGTTTGCACCTGTCCTAAGTCAGGAATCTGATGTACAGTAGTTGTCGAATGTTTATGTAATTTATACGTGTTTCTCGTTTCTCGTTTTTCGTTTTTTTTATTTTATATAGATTAGACCTTTGGTTTTCCCGTTTGAATGGTTTTACACTAGTAATTTTGGGGCCCTTTATAGCTTGTTGTTCGGTGTGAGCCAAGGCTCCGTGTTGAAGGCCGTACATTGACCTATAATGGTTTACTTTTTATAAATTGTTATTTGGATGGAGATTTGTCTCATTGGCACTCATACCACATCTTCCTATATCAATCCAATATCAAATTAAGCATATAAAAACTTACTGTGCTTCGTAAAAAGCAAACGCAAACAGGATGTACTTGAATAAGGTCCGTCTGGATAAATGCATTTCTAACAATATCCTGGAAAAATACCGAAGTGAGTGGGAAGCTTCTATATTAGGCCAAATAAGAAAAAGATGTGTGTTTCTTATTACCCTACCCTTCCTATTTTTTGAGCTCAAATTTGCCTACCCCAAAGTTTAGTTGTCATTTCTTTAAAAGTACTATTAATTTCCCTCCCATAGACTCGATGTAAAAAAAAATCTGGAATAAAAAAATCCCAACCTACCTACCCTATGTTTTCAAAGATGTTATAAGAAACACACATATCATTTTGTTTGGCCTTATCAATATATGTATATTACATCATGTTTTCTTCTTCATTTCAATATTGAAAATAATTATTTAAAAAACATCTGGTCAAATTACAATGGCAGTAAAAATGTGTCAAATAAGATATAAGCAACATTAAAGTTAAATAAATTTATACGATTTGAATTTTGATTTTTAAAGGGAAATCTTGATAATATAATTTATACCAAACAACTTTTCATTATCAAATGTAGTCGAAATAAATATAATTTCGAATTTAACAGAATACAACAAAACTAACATTTTAGTTATAAATGTCTGATAGTAAAACGGCTCTTTCAAAATGTGATCTATTTTAAATTACATTAAATAATTGATCGTAACAATATACTTACAATGTATAGAAGCTATCTTCCGTTATTTAGCTGCCTCACACCTGTTTGTCCATCTTTGCGGTTGTTTATGAATAAAATTTCTTCTTTTTTTAATGTTTGTCCTTTGGGTGTTTGGAAAATCAATTTTCACCTTTTAACGTGTGAAGGATTGGGCTTCCCGAAGATGGTCAACTCATAATGCATTAAGTTGTCATGAAAAGAACCGGAATGACGCATTTACATGTTTTCTTGGTTTGTCGCTTTTACAAACGTTGGAAGAAAATTATGTCCACTTAATAATTAAGGCTATAATTTAGTATATTGTATTAGAAACACAGCATAGTCCCATGGAACCGCAATATAACACACAAATATTATGATCAATATTATACTTATTGTCCCCATCCGATTAAAGTGAAATTTCAGATCTATCATTTATGGGCATAGCAAAATCACAGATCTATTTTTAATAAGATGGTAATTGTACGATTCTTCTTTTGCAAAGAAACCTTATTAATAATGTATATATTGGATTATATAACTTCATATACATTTGTTGTATCAATAGGAATACTCGGTTTCCGTCAGTTTTATACAGCATTTGTATATCATGTTTCTTTTATGCATTTTATTTTTCATAAACTGTTTTCCTATTGCGTTAGACCTAAATGCATAAGCTTCGTTAAGTGCTGAGGGAAAAAAATCCTTAGCAGGGCTTTCAAATGCATACCCTCGTTCATATATTAATTCAGTATCATAGGATATAAAAACAGTCCATCATGGTTTTAGTGCGGGGTGCACTTAAAAGAGGTTCGAAAGATACCAGAGGGATAGTCAAACTCATATAGATTGAAAATAAACTGACAACGCAATGGCTAAAAATAAAAAGACAAACAGACAAATAATAGACCAGAAGACACAACGTAGACTAAGCAACACGAACCCTACCAAAAACTGGGGTGATCTCGGGTACTCCGGAAGGGTATGCAGATCCTGCTCCACATGTAGCACCCGTCGTGTTGCTTATGTTATTACAAATTTGGTCAATAGTCTAATTCGGTAGGTCACATTCGTGTAAAGGGAAGGGTATTGTAGTAACGACATAAGGAACACATCCGACATCATCTGTGAAATGATTATTCCATAACGGTCAACAAACTCGTGATGGCGTCCGTAAAATTTACGAAGGGATGATTTCAACTTCACCATTTGAAACACTTGGTTTAATAACTTCCTTGTGAGTAGCAATCTTTTATCAAGGAAATCATGATAGGAAATACAAGCCTGGAAATATCGTATCAATTGGGAGATACATACTCCGTATGCAGGCGCTGCTGGAATGTTGCTACATAGATGGAAAGATAACAATTAGCTGAAATCATCTCTTTTGTCGTAAAGTTTTGTTTTCAACCGACCCTCATTGTCAATTTCTAGATGTAAGTCAAGATATGAGGCAGCCTTAACTGTATCTGTAGCATCATTCGTCTCTAGTTCGATGGGATATATTCGCCCAACATAGTCACCAAACTTTGTATTATTCAACGAGAGAATATCATCTACTATATAGCGGAAGGTAAAGTTAAAGGAAATTGCTAACTTCTTATCTTTCTTCCTAAAAGTTCCTATATGAAGTCAGCCTCGTGAGAATAAAGAAACAAGTTGTCAAGAAGACGGGCACAATTGGTTCCCATTTGAATTCCGACAGTCTGTTGAAAAACACGTCCTCCAAACGTAAAAAATATATGTAGGACTCAAATCTATGGTGGGTTCCAAATCTATGGCAGATTCCTAATCTATGGCAAATGTGACGTCATGCCATCCCAAATCCATGGCGGATTTTTGTTGTTTCCAAAACTATGGCAGATATCGTGCAAATGTAGAACAAGGCAGTACATACACGATCAATGGCTTGTCTTAAACAAGTGGAAATGAACGACAACGGGAGCATGTCTATACACATTTGTGAAATAAACATTCCATAATGGTCAACGAAATCGTGATGACAAACAAAAATTTCGTAAATGATGAATTCATATTGAAAGGATGTGTCCCGTAAAAGATAATCATTTTCTAAATAATTGGTATCCAGTAATTTTAACTTTTCACTAATTAAACTTTGCCAGTCGTTGACAGTAAAATGTTTACTATAACTATTGTTCTAAAATACATCCGGTACACAAAAAAGGCGATGCACTTTTTCATCGCGGGCTTCGGCCGGTACAGCACATGTTGTCAATCTTCCTTAAACCATCCGCAAATTGTTGTCGAGGGAAATAAATGCATCTGGAATGGTGTTCAAATCTATCGATTCCGCCATCGTTATAGCCACATTTGACATAGATAAGGAATATTCCATAGATTTGGAACCCGCCATAGATTTGAGTCCTATGTTGTCAATCAAGAAATCAAGCATCTTAATAATGTCAGTTTCAAAATTTGTTTTGTTTGAATCAGAGTGATTCTTTACAAAGTAGGATTTATCCCTCACAAAGACAATATACTTGAATCTACGTTCGCCATTCTTTTTAATGAAACAAAGTAATACCAACTCTTTCAATTTGTCTTTTAGTTTGGAATGGGGAATACTTGTGTAAAGTGTAGAAAAGTCAATTATTTTAATACAATTGCAAGATATGAGAGTCTTAGATTGTATGTACTCTAAAAGATCTCTGGAGTTTTTTAGCATCCACATCTGATTCACGCCACCTCTAGAATAGGCAGTTTCACAATAACTTTGGAGACTGGCTTTGATTGCTGATAAAATAGATGTTAATAATTTAGAAAGAGGTTAATCCTAAGATTTTTTCGTTTCGAAAACAGAATAGAATACATACACAATGGCAAACTGTGAGATGATTACATTCACCTTTTATCGCGTTAAAGGGTATTTGCATTTGACAGAAGCCGTAAATGAAAAGTATATATACTATACTATACATGAAGATACCTGTCTACGCATAGTATTCTTAAGTTTAGATATTTATCTGCGTTTTTTACGCAATGTAGATCAAAATAATGCGTATGGTCTGCACTGGAAAATGAGGGCAAGTCAAATAGTGATAGAACCGTTGCTTTGGAACATACCATACATATAGAATACTCAGTACTGTCACACAGGTTCTTTGACGTACAGAGAGTTCAGGGTAATTTCTATACACGAAGCATCTTACCGAACTTATTTGTTTCCAAAGTCGATGCTCAAAAACATTACACACGGTGCATAACCATAACGGCCACTTCTGGCGGAAACGGATACTGCCACCAAAACCAACGGCGACCTTCGGCGTTTTTCCTGTTACATACTGCATCAAAATGAGTTTAAAGTTTCTCCTCGTGTTCTGGCCATCAAATAACCATTAAAATGTTTCTCGTTTAAGAGACGCTCTGCTCCATAGGTTGGTTTTATCATCATGTTTCTTTATTTTTAAAATTAAACAGTTTTACATCTTTCGTCAAACCCGTACTTTAAAGTCTAATGCGCGACTATGTGAGATGTTTTAAAGCCACGGGTGCTTAAAAATAGTCGAGTGTGCCTTTTTATTGAACCTGTGGACTTCACATCACTGTAGGACTCGCGGAGGATAAGAATACTTTCTCCAATGGTATACGTGTCAGAACAAATATGATTTTGTATATATGCATTTGTAAGTCGTTGGAAACATAACTTTTATGTTCTGTAAGAGTGATTATATTTCATATGAATAGATACTTCAATTTATTTCTACTGTATTAAATGTACATGGTTTAACCATTAGAAAAGCTTGACTATAGCAGTATTAAAGTTTAAATCAATAAAGTAAAAACAACAATATTACTGAATTCACTTCAAGAGATATCTTCCAATTAAAGAACGAAATTTTAAGTAGCCTGCCTACTAAACAGCTAAAGGGTTTTCTTTCGACGGACGATCATGGATTTTTGTTTGAATGTAAGTATTATTTTCATTTATTTTTCAATTCATAAAAAATGATACACGACTATAAAAGTACAAATACAACTTTTTGAAGGCGAGGTGTACTCGATGCATGCTTCTTGAACCATAGTCATTCTGTTTTTTGTCGATTTGTTTGGGGACGCAAAGTTACAAAAAACTACGGTAATATTAATCCAGAATAGTTTGTCAAGAGAAAAAAATATCGAAAAAGCACATTCTTCGTTTTCACAACATTGTGTTCTGTTGTATGCTGTGGTAAAAAAATACGCTCCCTAAATTATAAGCTGATATACGATATTTGCAAATGTATGGTTTTTCATATATAGACAGGTCTGTCTAAATAAAATATGTCACTCCCGTGACAGGCATCCATTTCTGTATCTGTATCTGTAAAATGAATGTTTATACTGTGGTTTGTTGCTATTTGGTACTTTTACTCCTCTGGTGTTATTGATGACTTGACGTTGGATGATATTGTCAGTTTCACAGTTTGAATATGTTTTGGCTTTTATCGTTTGTTTTGGTCGTGCTGGTATGAAAAAATTGTCTGCTGATAGAGCCGGCACCAGACCCTCAACCACCTTGTAAATCAGAATAAGACGGAGGCTGTGTCTTCTTTCCTCTAGCGTTTCCATTTCAAGGTGGCGTCTCATGTTTGTTATGGACCCTGTTTCTCGACTCCTGTATTTTTTCTTAATGAATCGTATGCCTCTGTTTTGGATACGTTCTAATTTGTCAATATCCCCTTTCATATATGGGTTCCAGATTGTTGCGCCATATTCCATTGTCGATCTTACTAGGGATATGTATGCTACTTTCCTACATGCCTCAGGCTCTGATGCGTTCCTCAAGTTCCTCCTAAGAAAGCACAAGGTGGCATTGGCTCTCTTGCTGATGTTGTTTATGTGGATACTCCATTTCAGATAGTTTGAGATTTGGAGTTTTAAGTACGGTTTCATGTGTATCTCTTGTAGGATGTGTTTATTAAACGCGTAGAATTTGTCTGCTTTTTTGTTTATGGATAGAACATAGCACCTTTTGGCATTGAAACGCATCCCCCATTTGTCGGCCGAGATTTCTAGTTGTTCCAAACTCTGTTTGTAGTTTTTGTTGGTCTTGGCTATTTTTAATTGTTCTATAGTAGGCAATCGTCGGCAAATAGTCTCACTGATGATGTTATGCTGTCTGGTAGGTCATTGATGTGGCACAGAAACAGGATTGGTCCTAAGACTGTGTCCTGGGGGACCCCAGAGTCAACTGTTGTTTCGCCAGATGATTTGCCTTCCACGTTGGTTCGCATTGATCTTGCATTTAGGAAGTTCTTAAGCCATTTATGTGTGTTTCCTTTAATTCCATATTGATCTAACTTATGTAATAATTTTTTGTGTGGTACTGTGTCGAAAGCTTTTGAGAAATCTAATATGCCTACGTCGATTTGATGTCCCTTGTCATGTTCTTGTAGGAAGTCGTTGATGGTGGTTGAGTTGGGTTTCACATGAGTATCCTGACCTGAAGCCGTGGTTCAAATTGGTTAGTATTTTGGTTTTTTATGCCCCACCTACGATAGTAGAGTGGCATTATGTTTTTTGGTCTGTGCGTCCGTTCGTCCGTCCGTTCGTCCGTCCGTTGTACCGTCCGTCTGTCCGTTCGTCCGTCCGTCCGTTCGTTCATCCGTCTGTCCCGCTTCAGGTTAAAGTTTTTGGTCAAGGTAGTTTTTGATGAAGCTGAAGTCCAATCAACTTCATACTTAGTTTACATGTTCCTTATGATATGATCTTTCTAATTTTACAGCCAAATTAAACTTTTGACCCCAATTTCATAGTCCACTGAACATAGAAAATGAAAGTGTGAGTTTCAGGTTAAAGTTTTTGGTCAAGGTAGTTTTTGCTGAAGCTGAAGTCCAATCAACTTCAAACTTAGTATACATGTTCCTTCTGATATGATCTTTCTAATTTTACAGCCAAATTAAACTTTTGACGCCAATTTCATGGTCCACTGAACATAGTAAATGAAAGTGTGAGTTTCAGGTTAACCTTTTTGGTCAAGGTAGTTTCTGATGAAGCTGAAGTCCAATCAACTTGAAACTTAGTACACATGTTCCTTATGATATGATCTTTCTAATTTTACAGTCAAGTTAAATTGTTGACCCCAATTTCACGGTCCACTGAACATAGAAAATGAAAGTGTGAGTTTCAGGTTAAAGTTTTTGGTCAAGGTAGTTTTTGATGAAGTTGAAGTCCAATCAACTTGAAACTTAGTACACATGTTCCCTATGGTGTGATCTTTCTAATTTAATGCCAAATTAGATTTTTTACCCAATTTCACGGTCCATTGAACATGTAAAATAATAGTGCGAGTGGGGCATCCGTGCACTTTGGACACATTCTTGTTTCCAGATGTTTTAGGATATGTGTTCTAGAATTTTGCTGATGACAGATGTTAATGATACAGGTCTGTAGTTTTCTGTTAGATTTTTGTCTCCTTTTTTCGAAGATACTGGATATGTTCGCGTCTCTCCAGTCTTTTGGTAGTTCACCTGTGTCTAGCGAGCATTGCATTATTATTTGCAGGATAGGTGCTAGTTGTTCAGTACATTCCTTAAGTATGGGGTTTGGGATGTTGTCTGGTCCAGAGGCTTTGTTTGGGTTGGTGTTTTTTAATAGTTTTTCCAGTACCTTTTGGTCGATCGTTAATGGTGTTATGTTGATTTTAGCTCGTATTCTTGTTGTTGGTAGGTTTGTGTCTGTTGTTATAAATACGGACTTGAATTGTTCTAGTAGGAGTTCGGCTTTCCCCTTACTGTCACTGACAAGATTAGTCCCCTTTTTTAATGGTGCTATTCCTCCTGAGTTCTGACGTTTGAATTTAATGTACTTCCAAAACGGCTTAGCCTTTGTGTCATTGTTGTTTAGGCCCTCAAAGATGTTTTGGTTGACGTATTCATATTCTGCTTTCCTCAGTTGTTTCTTACATTCCTTTTGAAAAGACCTATAATTTGACCCTTTGTTTGTTTTTCTGGCTTGTTTGTATAGCCTCTGTTTTTTCTTCAGCATTTTCCTCTGTTTGTGTTTGATCCATGGGATGTTTATTATTTCTTGATCTTATTTCTTTATTTGGAATGTTTTTATTCATGGTTTTTTGTAGCCGGCTTTTGAAGGTGTCCCAAAGTTGATGTACCTCAGCTCCTAAGTTGGTAATGTTTTTCTTTGACCTCTTCTAGGGTGTGTCTAAGGTCAATGCTAATTTGGTCCCATTACATTTTCTTGGTAGGTTATAGTTTTTCTTATAAAATGACTCGGAATTCACTGTACACGAAACATGAAGCATATGATATATGCTAAAATTCAGATTCGGATTTCCGGGAATTCAAAAGGGATGCTACATATATATATATGTCACACATCATATGACTTTTCTAAGTATAGGAATCCAATTTGATTTTCCGGAAAATGTACATGATTTGTTCGGATGCGGGATAAAATTATTTTCCGTAACTTACTTCCTGTTTTAAAAAATATCCTCGCTGAAGAAAAGAAAATACATAAAAACTAGTTTCAAATGATCGGAAATGGACCTTACTGACTGGTGACTGACCATACTAAACAATTGTACAAAAAAAAATGAGTAATTGTCCAAATATAGCTACTTGTAATTGACTTGTGTTTCCTGAATCAAAATTAAATAACTGAATAATATGCTTCACAAAAATAATCTTTCACAAAAATGTCCTACCTTACCAGAATGAGATGCACAGGGGTTTGGTACTATAATTTGCCGAGTTTACTATCCATATGAATCCCTAAAAATTAAGTCCAAAGAAGGGCTGCTAGATTTTTCACTTACCAGCACAGAAACATCTCAAGTGTTAGAGATGATAAATTACTTAAAATGAAGAGACCTTGCACACAGATGTCGAGAAGAACAGGACACACACCTTGTCTTATTTTATAACATTTCCTATCAACTCATTACAATCACAAAATAAGACAGACTGTCCCATTACATATACACCTTCTCATACCAAATGACAGCATGCAGAACATGAATAAGCCAACAATCATTTCATGAATTTTTAATCAGATGACAAATTTTCTGTTAATTGCTTTCTACGATCAAGCTTACTTTTTGTTATTATATCAATTTTTAAAGTGTACAAGGCCAGTAAGATAGTGCACTAAATCTTTTAAAGTACCTGCAGAGCCAGGCAAATAGTAACAAAATAACATAAGGACCTATGAGCTACGGTTCCGCAGCTACCTATCAACAAGTTCAAGTTCCAATATTTAAGAGGCTGTCCAAGTAAATATTAGGCAAATCCTATGATATGGGTGGCACAACATAATTTTTTTCCCACTGATTTTTTGGTTCCAATGCAATGTTTATATTATACAAAGTATATATGTATATACATGATGTATGACAAAGATATTTTTTAATCAATCAGAAAATGATTTTAAAGTTCACTAACAATGCAACAAAATTTTGTACAAAATGAAGAGTTATCTCCCCTTTTCAATGAATTTTCAGTGCTTTTTATGTATTTTTTTTCTCTTTATTTGTTGCAGATAATAAAAAAAACAAATTTAACTTTGAGAAAGAATGAATTTGTGATATGAAATAGTCTTATTTTAGATGAAAAAATTTTGAAAACAAAATATGTCATGTGCCATCCACTGCTTGGTTTTTCCATGGACACCCTCTTAATTGTCAATTAAAGACCCTGCATGGTTACAGGCAAAATAATTAACTTAAAATTTGTACAAATGATTACAATCATGACAATGTATAAAAAAGAAGATGTGGTATGATTGCCAATGAGACAACTATCCACAAAAGACCAAAATGACACAGACATTAACAACTATAGGTCACCATACAGCCTTCAACAATGAGCAAAGCCCATACCGCATAGTCAGCTATAAAAGGCCCCAATAAGACAACGTAAAACAATTCAAACGAGAAAACTAACGGCCTTATTTATGTAAAAAAAATGAAAGAAAAAATATGTAACACATATAAACAAACGACAACCACTGAATTACAGACTCCTGATTACAATTACAATAAGGCCCAAAAAAATATAAGTCTGTTTACCTTTACCCAACCGACCCTAATTTGAGCGACAACCCTAAACCATTTTATTTCTGTCGTAAAGTGAAAAATTAATAGAACTTTTGTCAAAAGCGAAGTAAGAGTTGCCAATAAATTTAATCAATTGCCTGATACATCCCAATGTTCACAATTGCGAATATGACAGCTGTTTTAAGGAAACTTGCATCCATGGCAGGACAGACTGCACAACTCCAAATCATGGCGCAAAAAATGGAAATACCGACCTACATACCCTATTTATTTTGATGATGTAACCTTCAACAGACATTTCTTTTTTTTTGGCCTAATGAATCAAGTTCATCATTGGACTGGCTCAAAACCCTTAGTAAAGTTATTCTTCTGTTTGGCTGTGCAAGATGTATGAATCAAAAGAAATTTACATGTATACTACATACATGTATGTCAAATAATATTTATCAGTTGATTATCCTCCACTTTTGCAAAAAAATAGTGAAATGGGGGAATTCAATTTTTTATTTCATTTGAAAAAACCTTTAGGTACAAATTAAATATGTACTTGTAGTCTGGTAACAGTTAAAAAGAAAGTCCATTAATCATTATGGTGAGCAGGGGGTTATGAGCATTGATTTTAATTGACTTGAAGTAGCCTACTATCATCTTCTTTACTTAACAATTACTATGCTGTTAAACCTACACAAGCATAGCTCTGTGGCATGTTGAGCATTGTGAAAATGCAGTTTGGAATTGGAATAAAACACTTCCATGATTTAAATATATGACCAAATGTATTAAATTTTAATCAAAAGATTTACAGACATACATATATACATTATGAGTGTTTTTTTTATTTTTCAAAGGTCTTGGCCATGAAAGCAGCTTGCATTAAAAGTTGAAATGCCATCAAATGCAGACTTCCGTTTGAGTATACTTGTTGGTGACACGCTATTGCCTGAATATGAAAAAGATGGCATTGTATATGTAGAAAGTAGCTTTTTTACACCTCACAGTTACAAGCAACAAGCTAAGGAAACTGTGAATGGCGAGACGGAAGTCCAGGTTAGTGTCATAACTAAGAAATTCAGTATAAATAGTCCATTTGCCAATTCCCGTAATTGACCCTGTGATTAGAAACTTTTTTTTTAGTTATCTCCCTTATGAGGGACATTAATTTTTATTAACAATGGAGAGCTAGCAGAAAGAGCAAATTTACCTGTGCGTAATGTCAGTAATCTTGAAGGTTTTCAAATCTTTTAATTACATAAATTTGTTGTTTAGCTAAATACTTACATTTTACGACATCAGAAATTATTTTTCATGAAAAATTAATTAAACCACTGATACATCATTTTCAATTCATCATACTTTGCATTGGCAAAAGCCAATATTGTCCGGTATAGAACCAGTCTAAGATTGACAAAGGGAAGTAATTTGTTTAGAATGTGTGTAATAACAGAATCAAATCGGTAATTGGCAAATGGACTATTATCAATGAGTAAAATTCCAAATACTCATCATTGACACCAATTTCATTGTTAATTTGTTTTATTCTAATGTTTTATGCATGTACATGTAGTACTCAGATCTGATCCTCATTTTTCACTTGATAGTTAAATTTGCATTTTTATCTGACCATTAGTCGGTGCCTGGCAACAATTGATATACAAAATTTAATGTATGCATAGTTTAAATGACACATTTATATTACCTACATTGTATTTACAATTTTTTTTTAAAGATATGAAAAGCATCAAATATAAAGTAAAATGCAATATTGAATGAGAAGTGAATTGTAATTTCAGAGTTGGCCAGTTACACCATTTTCAGTATGTATAGAAACAGAACCAAGCAGTCAGGCCTGTTACTATAGAGTATATGTTGATGGTCAAAAGGTCACAAGTAAAAGTGTCACTCCTGGAACAAAAAGGTTAGAATTATAAAATAATAGGTACCGGTAAGTGTTTAAAATAACCACAATTGATTAGTTCATGCATGCAGATGTAGTTTCGAGTCAGTTGAATAGAGCAGTAGTCAGCTATATATAATACAATCACTTGATCTTAGAATATTCCAGTAATAGAAGTTGAAACTAGTCCTATTGATTTGTGTGAATATTGTAAAAGAACATTTTAAAAACATTGAATACTACAATGTATAAGGGAAAGTAGATTTACACTTCTAACAGTCAATTCATTGGATTGTCATCAGCCTTACAACTCAATGTTTAATTTGAAGTTCACATTGAAAGACCTGGCAATGAGAGCAATTTTTACCCTTCATTGCTCACAAGCCGTAAAAAAAAGTGATTTTTTTTTAATATCTCTTAGGGCCGTATGAGCTTTTGCCATCACTTGATCCGTGTCAACTGTATATGTTATTGTCTGTAAACTATTACAAAAGTCTTCTCTGAAATAACTGGGTTATAATTGGACCACATTGTCCACAATCATCCTTAGGGTGTCTAGTTTATAAACTGTTTCTATTGATTCTCCTGGCCAACCAACATGGCCACCAAATCTAAAAATATAACAGGATAAAATGAAACTATTGTCTTTTTAAAAAATTTTGAACACTGCATTTAAAAAAATAACAAGCATAAGCATTAAAAGCTTATTATTTTTTTTTGTCTATCTTTACTGCACCAGATTAGTAGCTATTCTTTATTTCTGCAGGCCCGTAGCCAGGAATTTCAAAAGGGGGGTTCGTTTGACTCAAAAACTCGACTTTAACAGTCACAATTCGAACAGAACATTGACTTTAACAGTGCTTATTTGTTTTCAAGCTGGCTACGGGTATGTTCTGCATACCCTGTCCCTCTGAAATAGAAAAAAAACACACTTCGATATACTATGCTTTCTTATTAACAGGGTAATTAAAGGTTTTAGAGATGGTACCCTTGTTAGAGAATTTTTGTTTTCTTTACCAAGATTTGCCAAAAATGAGGTAATTATTTATTGTTATTCATTTTAGCTGGACACCTAAGGTCTTATATAATTACATGTATATTTATGTTTCATATAGAAGTTTGGACAGTTTTTAGAGATTTAATATACTGAAGGTATAATAGACCTATTTCCTTTTGTTTCTTCTTTAACTTGATCATTTTATGTTGCCAACATTAATCAGTTTTTATACGACCGCAAAAATTGAATTTTTTTTTGTCGTATATTGGTATCACGTTGGCGTCGTCGTCTGTAGTCGTCAGCGTCCGAAGACTTGGTTTTCACACTATAACTTTAGTATAAGTAAATAGAAATGTATGAAATTTAAACACAAGGTTTATGACCGTAAAAGGAAGGTTGGGATTGATTTTGGAAGTTTTGGTCCCAACAGTTTAGGAATTAGGGCCAAAAAAGGGCCCAAATAAGCATTATTCTTGGTTTTAGCACAATAACTTAGTATAAGTAAATAGAAAAAATCAATGAAATTTAAACACAAGGTTTATGACCACAAAAGGAAGGTTGGGATTGATTTTGGGAGTTTTAGTTCAAACAGTTTAGGAATTAGGGGCCAAAAAAGGGCCCAAATAAGCATTATTCTTGGTTTTAGCACAATAACTTTAGTATAAGTAAATAGAAATCAATGAAATTTAAACACAAGGTTTATGACCACAAAAGGAAGGTTGGGAATGATTTTGGGAGTTGAGGTCTGAACAGTTTAGGAATTAGGGGCCAAAAAGGGGCCCAAGTAAGCATTATATTTGGTTTTTGCACCATAACTTTAGTATAAGTAAATAGAAATCTATGAAATTTAAACACAAGGTTTATGACCATAAAAGGAAGGTTGGGTTTGATTTTGGGAGTTTTGGTCCCAACAGTGAATTCAAGTTGGTCCAAATCGGGGTCCAAAATTAAACTTTGTTTGATTTCATCAATAATTGAATAATTGGGGTTCTTTGATATGCCAAATCTAACTGTGTATGTAGATTCTTAATTTTTAGTCCCGTTTTCAAATTGGTCTACATTAAATACCAAAGGGTCCAAAATTAAACTAAGTTTGATTTTAACAAAAATTGAATTCTTTGACTTTTTTGATATGCTGAATTTAATCATGTACTTAGATTTTTGATTATGAGCCCAGTTTTCAAGTTGGTTCAAGGGGGTCTCATTGGGGGGTTCCGATCCCGGATCCCGCTTACTGTTTTGTCAGATTCCCGTATCCCGCTTACACTATGTACGTAAGCAATTCTCATTTTTTTGTCATTTCCCGTGTCCCGCTAGACCTCATTTGCCGTTTTCACGACACAATAATTTGACTTTCACGTGTCACGCTTACAAAAAATCGGTAATCCCGTGTCACGCTTAGACCCCAATGAGACCCACGTTCAAATCAGGATCCAATATTATTATAATAAGTATTGTGCAATAGCAAGAAATTTTCAATTGCACAGTATTGCACAATAGCAAGAAATCTTCAATTGCACAGTATTGTGCAATAGCAAACTCCAATAGAAATTTGAATTGAGATCAGTTTTGAAAAAAAATGATGGGGGGGGGGGGGGGTTAAATTTTTCTCATTTCAGATTTCATAAATAAAAAGAAAATTTCTTCAAACATTTCTTTGAGAGGATTAATATTCAACAGCATAGTGATTGCTCAAAGGCAAACAAATTATTTTAAGTTCATTAGACCACATTCATTCTGTGTCCAAAACCTATGCTGTGTCAACTATTTAATCACAATCCAAATTTAGAGCTGAATCCAGCTTGAATGTTGTGTCCATACTTGCCCCAACCGTTCAGGGTTCAACCTCTGTGGTCGTATAAAGCTGCGACCTGCGGAGCATCTGGTTATATTTTTTATTTACATATACTGGGGCGGATCCAGCCCTTTCCAAAAGGGGGAGGGGTGTGTGTTTCCAACCATATCTCCCTATTAAAATACATTGAACGTCCAAAAAAAGAGGGGTTGAACCACCCTGGAACTCCCCCTCTGGATCCACCACTGATGCATAAACAAATTACCTTTCATTGACAAACAAAAGGTGTGAGCACAATTTAAAATTAATTTGTCACATTTCTTTATGCTACATTTGTACAATAGGAAAGTACCTGTTTGCTGTTTCAGAATATCTAATTCAAATGTGTTTCATATACATGTGCACCTTTTTATACGACCACAATATTTTTGTAAGAAGGTTCAATACCACAAAAGGAAGGTTGAGATTGATTTTGAGGATGATGGTCCCAACCGTTTAGGAACTAGGGGCCCAGAAGGGGCCCACAACAAGCATTTTTCTAGTTTCAGGATAATAACTTGTGTATTAGTATTTTGTTTGCTCTGAAATTGTACCAAAATGTTGAAAACCACAATAAGAAGGTTGGGATGTATGTTGGGGGTTATGGTCCCAACAGTTTAGGAGTTCAGGGCCAAAAACAAGCATTTTTGTAGTTTCCGGACAATAACTTGAGTGTAAGTTTTGGATCTCTCTGAATTTGTATCACAAGGTTCCATACTTCAAAGGAAAGACTGGGATTGAGTTTTGGGGTTTTTGCTTCAAAGAGGGGGATTGAAAAAGTGAGGGGGGGTTCTCTATTTTTTTATGAGGTCTTTATTATTTTTTCAAATTTTTTTTTAATTTTTTGAAAAATTTCAAGAAGAAACCTTCAATTGCACAGTATTGTGCAAAAGATTTGTAAAAGATCTTTGACCACATTTATTTTGTGTCAGAAACCTATATTAATTTATGTCAAATTCAGACAGTATCAAGCTTGAGTATTGTGACCAAATTTGCCCCAACTGTTCAGGGTTCATCCTCTGTGGTCGTATCAGGCTGCGCTCAGTGAAGCATTTTATTATTTAATGGCTTTTATAACTTAACATGAACCAGATACAAGGTTAATATTAAAAGAACGTGCTGGTACAAAGTTATAAGATTTAACCAAGCTAATATGTTTTAAAACAAGTAAAAATTTTACAGGTTAAATAAATATTTTCTCATGTGTGAAAATATGACTTATTTGATTCAATTTTTTTTTTTCTCAGTTTGACAGAATAGATGGCAATATATCTTCCAAAGTTGGTATCATTGAGGTTGAAAGTTGCTATGCCACTTTAAAAACAACACAGAAAAGGATACGCAACAAGAAACTTGAATATGACCAGGCTAATAAAAAGGACTGTGGCAGAGTTACTGGTGGTAAAGTTAATTTAGTTAAATTATAAAAGTTTCTTGAAAGATAAGATACGGTATTTCTATTTTACAAAACCACATGAAAGTCACTGACATCGATGCTAAAAGGACTAACAAGAACTGTGATTATATTAGAATCAAAAAGGGAAAGAGACTGCAATAATCAATGATGCCCAGGTTTTTTAAAATGATAATATAGTCATATAGTCTATGATAGGGAGGTTGGTGAAATTGATTTACTAAATGATATTCATGTTGATTGAAAAGGTTATACAGTTGAATAGACCAATAAAAAAGCTATAACAAAATCACTGGTGACAATGCAACAGTGTCTCCAAGCTGCAATCCTATTTTTACTGATAGCTTCTCATACTTTTGAAAAAGAAATGTAAAATTTCTGTCAAAATTGAAAATGTAGAGATCTTTAATTTCTATTTCAAAGTTAATTTTTAACATTCATTGGACCTTATACAAGCCTTTATGCAGCAATATTAATAGAATCTGTGCCTAGGACAAAATTGTTTATTTTTCTTATTGTACTGGCAAGAAAGATATCATTGAACTTTTAACCTTTCATTTCTGTTGTAGGTAGTTACCTCATGTCAACAACTAAAGCTGGAAGGGTTGTTGGAATGAAGAACAGCTTCAGAAATGTGGATTTTTGGAATGTACATTCCGTAACCAGTAGACTTTCAGTAAAATATGTAACAGCCCAAACTCTTCAAGATATGAATGTTAGTATTGTGCCTATACCCTTTCCACAGGGACTGTATGATACTAGATCTAGAGCTTTACATTCAAGACCAAACATATTAAGAAAAAGATCTGGTAATAACACAAATTCCAATGCTTCTACAGAAATAAAAACTGAAAAAGATGAAAATGTGATAGAAAGTGTTAATCATGTGATTGGAAGTTCTGATCACATGGTGGGAAGTTCAGAGCAAGTTGAACATGTGGTAGACAGTGTCAATCATGTGACAGGAAGTTCTGATCACATGGTGGGAAGTTCAGACCACCAGTACACTGGGGGACCAAACTTCATTAAAGAAGAAGTGTTTTGCCCAATCTTAATAAATGGGGAAACTATTGATTTAACTTTTGATGATAGTGAGGCTGCAATTGAAATAATAGACTGAAATCTTTGATATACTCGATTGTTTTAAATTAAATTGAGGTAGCAACAGATAACATTTCTTACTTTTACAAGAAAAATAACGTTTATGTTTATATGGAAACATTTTTTCATACAATTATTTCATATTAAACTTATAGCTTTTGTCAAACAGGAAATGATATGAGAAATTTATAAAAACAAAAAACAAAATTCCCACATTTACAGGACAAAAGAATAACTTAACCAAGTTTTATGGAAGGTATATTGTATTGTATATACCTTAAAACTTGATCAATTTGAAGAATACTCCATTCAGGACTAGTCAAAGATTAGTGATTTTTCATCCCTATTACATAGGTATATTTTTTGTATTTCAACGTAACACATAGTTTTCTATTTACAAATGTACATGAAAAAAATAAGGAAAATAATTTCCACTTAGTTCATTGTAGTTATTTATAGTCTTTACTAGTTTTATTGCTAAAGCATTCAACTGATGTTGTGGAAAAGAACAAAAACAGCTAATGGCTTCAACACTCTCATTCTCTATAAAAAATGAATATTGAAAATTGAAAAATCAGTAAATACTTTTCCAATAGAGCTACATTTTGTAACTTATTCTAGCTGTGAGTATGGACAAGGCTAATAGCAAACATAATATTTATTTGCTTGTAGAAATAGTTACATGACCATATCAAAGAATGTTATATATACATTCCTGTTTCACATATTTGACTGTAAATATTTTTACTTCATAAATTATTTAGGAAAATTCATATTTTTAATTTATTTAATTATTTATACTCTAAAATACTGCAACTCACTAAATGCAGTTTTGAATATCCATATATATAGTACAACCATGACCCAAAAAAAATGAAATCTATTATATGAAACGGTAGCGGATCCTTTGAATTTTTCAAATCTATCAATAATAAGTCTCAAGTCTGCTTCACAAGACATATCAATATATATTTGAATACTGCATTCAGATTCCATCTAATTTGTTAAAAGATTGATTAAATCCCTCAAACATTCATAGGCGGATCCATGGGGGGGGGGGGGAGGCCTGGGCCCCCCCTTTCGTGGGAAAAATTTGGTTGATTATATAGGGAATCACTGAAGCATGACCGGAGCGGACCCCCTCTTAGGTCAGTCAGTGCCCCCCCTTATGAAAAGTTCTGGATCTGCCACTGACATTGCATTTATAAAATCATGATTGACCTTTTTGTAATAAAATGACATAATTATTTTTATGCCCCACCTACGATAGTAGAGTGGCATATGTTTTCTGGTCTGTGCGTCCGTTCGTCCGTCTGTCTGTCTGTCCGTTCGTTCGTCCGTCCGTTCGTCTGTCCGTTCGTTCGTCCGTCTGTCCCGCTTCAGGTTAAAGTTTTTAGTCAAGGTACTTTTTGATGAAGTTGAAGTCCAATCAAATTGAAACTTAGTATACATGTGCCCTATGATATGATCTTTCTAATTTTAATGCCAAATTAGAGAATTTATTTCAATTTCACAGTCCACTAAACATAGAAAATGATAGTGCGAGTGGGGCATCCGTGTACTGTGGACACATTCTTGTTTTATTTGAACTTAAAAGTTGCAAATTTTGAAAATTTGAGGACCTCATGTAAAATTCTCACTTGTTCACTAACTTTTGTAGCACTAGATGTAACTTTTAAATATATACTAGTTATTTATATGTTTATTTATTTGATTTTGACAGATATTTGTCTTAAAAAAATCCAATGTATTTTTAAACAAAGTGTTTTCCTATTTAGTTTTCTTTACAACTATATTTTTACAACAGATGAATTCTAAATATTCTTACAAATCTATAGTTATTTAGATATGTTGTGTAATTGCTTATTCTAATTTGTACATGTTGGTTATATCTTGCTGTGCAGCCATTAATATATATGTTTTGTCTTCATGTCTGAAGAAATATCATTGTTAACCTAATAGGTATATATTAAACCTTGTTAGTAAATGGATTTAATGAACTAAGAGATTATGTTTTAATACTGCCAAAAGGAAATATGAGAACTGCTCCAAAGTATGTGATTGTAAGATCGATCACCAGCTTGCTCAAACTAAGGAAGAAAAATTAATAATTCTATGCTCAAACCATACACATGAATTGACTGCTTCTCCACTTTTTATGTTGCAAGTATGAGCATAGACTGATGAGTTCAAAGTCAGAGCAATGTGTCAGACTTGGGTAACATGTCTTTCTTTGGACTGTTACCTTGTCAACTACCTATCAATCTTTTTAAACCAAATTCTGTGAAAATGTCATTGCAACTCAAGATGGCGATGGGGCAATTATATTTCCTTGACTCACAGTGTCCCAAAGGGATAGCTTCGATATAGAAATATGGTCATCCCTTGATTTCTCCTACACCAAAAACCCATGCTCGAGAGCACATCTCTTTGGTTGATTTAGTGCCACGCTCATAGCATGTTGAATAATCCTTATAACAACTCATTGAGAGGTCCCTATCTAGCATACACTCTTTCTGGTGGCAGTCGAAATTCCCTCCCTAAATCCAAGTCAACATACTCATTAGATTTAGTGTTAGTTTTTTTCATCCCGGATAAGTATGAAATATTTGCCACTGGACACTTATCTAATGACAATCATTCAATCTGTTTTGTGTTTCTAGACAAACCAAAAACTGACATGTTTATTGTAAGCTAAGACAAAAACAATCTGGAGTTATCTTTCTTTGTACAACTTACTAAAAAATTTAAGCGCCAGTAAAATAGCAATTTGTATAGAGTTTTTCTATTGTGCCACTCTTAATTTAGAATATTCAGTATATTAAGTTATGAGTTGAAAGAATGTAAAGACATACATTGTACAATGATATGTTTATAAGAAATCTCTAAAGAATATGCATATCTTCTTCATTTATAAAAAAATGTAACTTTTTTACACAATCAAAGCAGGTCTGAAATATTATGCATTTAATATACATCAGAACGTACTTGTTATAATTGCAAAGTGTATACCAAGTTTGGTCTAACATTGTCAATGAAAGGCAGGCGCGGATCCAGAGGGGGGGGGGGGGGGGGGGGGGGGTTCCGGGAGTTGGAACCCCCCCTTTTTTTTTGGACGATCAATGCATTTGCATTTGAACCCCCCCTTTTTAAAATGGCTGGATCTGCCCCTGAAAGATGTCATGAAGGACAATTTAGCTAGTTTTGACAATTTCAGTTTTTTTGTGTTGCTTATCATCTCAAATGTGTGCCGCCATTCGCAAATGTATTGTATAAAGTTAATAGTTAAAAACGAAGAAGCATGTGTGCATGTATATAGTGATGAGACAACGTCTTGACTAACCAGTGGATGAAGATTATGGTCTTGGTGCCATGAACACTGCATTACATTATTGCATCATAAAATTTCGATCGTAATTAAAGGTTTTGTTTGATTGTCTAGTTTTCATAAGTTTTATTGTTCTTCAATATTTTTTTTACAACGAAGTGTAGCCTCTTCCATTTTCAAACATCATTGAACAAGATATTTAATATAGACTGAAAAAAATACCACCAAATAACATGCAAAACTCTATTTAAATCTGAGTTGTATCCAATAAAATAGCACATAGAGGTTTTTTTTTAATTTTTGCTGAAAAGGGACTTGATTTATTTATTTTTAGTTACCTATCGGAACAATAACATCCAAATAAAGAATGATAAAATATTGGTTTTCCCTATTACAGTTATCTTTCTTTTACTAGCTTAAATACCCTTGTTGAGAAATTTCCAACAGGTGTATTTCTGGTCCAATATGCAAAATATATAACTGAATTTAGTTAAAAGTCTTCATACTTATATAAAACTTTGATATATTTAAAAAGTTTTGGGTTTAAAAGATGTTGTCAGGCTTTGAATATGTTCGTTTATACAATTGACATGTTCTGAGAGCAATCGTGTGTTGTTGTTTTCATGCATGCGTTTAATAGTGAGGGGCATTGCCAGGCTAGCTGTTATCTTTGCACCGTTTTAACACAGATACTGTGGTACTAATAAAATTGTCCCTCATACAACTTATTATTCAGGTATAGCATCGAAAGGGAATTAATTTATTGTGGTTTTTACCATTTTTGTATCAAACTATTTGTATTAACTTTTTAATAGCCTAATATAAAAAAGAAGATGTGGTATGATTGCCAATGAGACAACTATCCACAAAGACCAAAATGACACAGACATTAACAACTATAGGTCACCGTACGGCCTTGAACAATGAGCAAAGCCCATACCGCATAGTCAGCTATAATAGGCCCCGATAAGACAATGCAAAACAATTCAAACGAGAAAACTAACGGCCTTATTTATGTAAAAAAATGAACGAAAAACAAATATGTAACACATAAACAAACGACAACCACTGAATTACAGGCTCCTGACTTGGGACAGGCACATACATAAATAATGTGGCGGGTTTAAACATGTTAGCGGGATCCTTTTGTATTTTTTTTTAGCCGATTTTAATACCAGAACTTCGAGCTACAATTAGGAATAAAAGTACAAAAATGTCTTTTAATATTGTTTTTATCGCTCCCGTCGTAATTGTTTTGAAAATGTTAAATCTCGTTCAAGTACTTTTGGCTTAGGAATTATCACAACCAAAACAAGAGCTGAACTAAATTCCTCATAACCTCAACTTTAATTATATCCACTATAAAGTAGCCCTTCCTAAAGTATTTAAGATTATTGCCATGATTGAATCATCTGTAGAGTTGTTTACTTGTTTGTTTCTATCTATCTGTAATTTTGAAGATACCAGTCATATATTAAGGGCCCCTTTATTCAAATATTTTGAGAATTATAGCTAACTGTTGCTGATTGTGAAAAGTATTGAACATTTTTTTCCCCTTTTTACATGCCTGCAACAGAATCAAATTTCCATGTTCATTTTCTGTTAATGAGTTAGGACATTATCAAACGCGAAACTGATATACTTTGTAATAAAAAAAATAAAATCATGTTCAATAGAAACAAACATCACATCGATAAAGGATAGACAAAACAATGGTTAAAATGTAAAAAAAAAAAAGGAAAAATAACAAATATCGATCCCCAGAACACACACAGAAAACGGAATATTAAAGAAAACGGAACCAATCCCTCTTGTTACGTACTCATCAACAGAAAATTTCTAGCAAGGAAATCCTGCATGATAGAAAACGCAAGTTTCAGAATATCGTCTCATATGGGAATTGTTGTAATTGTTAAAAATGTCTCGTATGTCGGTTAAAAGCTCATTAGAGCTTATCTGAGACAACGTGGGGCCAAATGACATACAAATATATAAAGTAAGAAATATTTTATTTGGCAAAAGTACAAAATTGTACGGCCACGGCTTGACAAAGAATGGGACTGCCGAGAAACATAATTGGCAAGTCCCTAGTATATATAATTAAACCTTATAGTCCATTCCTTATTCCTTATTTCCACATTATTGTCCATTCCTTATTCCTTATTTCCACATTATTGTCCATTCCTTATTCCTTATTTCCACATTATTCTTATTCCTTATTTCCACCTTATTGTTATTCCTTATAATGTCATTTCCTTATATATCAATATAATATCCTTATTAACATTATTGCTTCCAAAATATATCGGATGCTGGCCCTGGGAAACAGAAGCTCAGCGGATACATAATTCCATTATAAGAAGCATAATATATTTGTAGATGTTGTGTCGCTATTTTCGCCATTAAATGGTCGGAGTCTTTGTCTGAAGCCGTGACGAAGAATTGGGATTACAATGGTCGGGGTCTTTGTCTGAAGCCGTGACGAAGGATTGGGATTACAATCGGAATAAGCTACCAGTCATTTCAACCTGAAAAATAGAACAAAAACAGCAGAAAAACGAACAACATGATATAACATAATATAACATTTAATACATGTATATCAACTACATTTTAGGAGTATGTCTTTAATCTAAGTGGTGGGTGGGTGGGTAACTTTTGAAACAAACATTAGTTAATTCATACGGAACCCAATTTTTTTGCGTCTTCCCTCTGCTGTATCGTACGTGGTAAAGAAAGAATGATGACGTCACAGTTATCAAGGTTAAAATAATTAACGTGACTCATAATACATAACAAGTTCCACCACGTGTTCAAAGCGGGACAACTCCCAAAACGTAAGCCCACTTTCCTCCGATAACCGGATTTATTCTTCATAGGAATAAATCTTATTATCTGAGACAACGTGGGGCCAAATGACATACAAATATATAAAGTAAGAAATATTTTATTTGGCAAAAGTACAAAATTGTACGGCCACGGCTTGACAAAGAATGGGACTGCCGAGAAACATAATTGGCAAGTCCCTAGTATATATAATTAAACCTTATAGTCCATTCCTTATTCCTTATTTCCACATTATTGTCCATTCCTTATTCCTTATTTCCACATTATTGTCCATTCCTTATTCCTTATTTCCACATTATTCTTATTCCTTATTTCCACCTTATTGTTATTCCTTATAATGTCATTTCCTTATATATCAATATAATATCCTTATTAACATTATTGCTTCCAAAATATATCGGATGCTGGCCCTGGGAAACAGAAGCTCAGCGGATACATAATTCCATTATAAGAAGCATAATATATTTGTAGATGTTGTGTCGCTATTTTCGCCACATGGTCGAATTCAGTGGCTATGCCAAGAGTTATTGGACACTGAGTTCGACCACCGCCACAAATGCGGTAGCGACACAACACACCCGCCGTGACCGTACTTTTAAATGACCACACACATATATTTATATTTAAATTACCCTGTAATGAAATAAGAAAAAAAAACAATTGCCCACATGAGATAAAGTAACGCATTCAGATGTGAATATATCGGGCTTATTATATATTTCAGGCTATTTTATGTAGCAACCTCCCAATTGTATAATTTATATAGCTAAGCGGCAAAGGTGTACATTCTTGTGGCTGCTTTATTCATGCTTATTGGTTTTTACCATATCTCCGATTCAAAATGAAACTGAATCCATTATTCCTACATGTATTCAAACTTTTAAAACTTAGAACACATGAACACTGGTACTTGTCACCAGTCAGAGAATAAGGGGACTTTAACCTTTGGTCTTTGCATTTCATATTTTTAACAAATAAATTAGACAATATTCTAGTTTAGTTTCTGTTATTTCTATACATGTACCATGACAACATTGATCCGTTTTTGAGAATGGGATAACAATAATAGCAAAATTTTGCAACGTGATCTTTCTTTACGGATAACAGTTAGCTGTCCTATAAACCCATTTAATTTGTTTCAAGTGACATATAAGCAATAAATATAGTTGCATGCAATAAAAAGGCCTTAAGTGATTCTAAAAGTGGTGGCCAAATGATATTATCATAATTATACAATTTACGGAACGCTTCGAAAGCCACTAGACATGTACACTATGTTTCTGATGTATCTACTTGATACCAATCAAAAATACTAAAAAGGAACAATTTACAGACACTGTGTCCTATCAATGTATCTACTTGATACAAACTAAATTATCCTTAAAATACACAATTTACACACACCGTGTCATATCAATGTATCTACTTGATACAAACTAAATTATCCTTAAAATACACAATTTACAGACACTGTGTCCTATCAATGTATCTACTTGATACAAACTAAATTATCCTTAAAATACACAATTTACAGACAATGTGTCCTATCAATGTATCTACTTGATACAAACTAAATTATCCTTAAAAGACACAATTTACAGACACTGTGTCCTATCAATGTATCTACTTGATACAAACTAAATTATCCTTAAAATACACAATATACAGACACTGTGTCCTATCAATGTATCTACTTGATACAAACTAAATTATACTTAAAAGACATTATTTACAAACACTGTGTCATATCAATATATCTACTTGATACAAACTAAATTATCCTTAAACGACACAATTTACAGACACTGTGTCTTATCATTGTATCTACTTGATACAAACTAAATTATGCTTAAAAGACACAATTTACAGACACTTTGTCCTATCAATGTATCTACTTGATACAAACTAAATTATCCTCATAAGACACAATTTACAGACACTGTTTCCTAACAATGTATCTACTTGATACAAACTAAATTATCCTTAAAAGACACAATTTACAGACACTGTGTCATATCAATGTATCTACTTGATACAAACTAAATTATCCTTAAACGACACAATTTACAGACACTGTGTCATATCAATGTATCTACTAGATACAAACTAAATTATCCTTAAAAGACACAATTTACAGACACTTTGTCCTATCAATGTATCTACTTGATACAAACTAAATTATCCTTTAATATCAGACATAATTTACAGACACTGTGTCATATCCATGTATCTACTTGATACAAACTAAATTATCCTTTAACGACATAATTTAAAGACACTGTGTCCTATCAATGTATCTACTTGATACAAACTAAATTATCCTTAAAAGACACAATTTACAGACACTGTGTCATATCAATGTATCTACTTGATACAAACTAAAATATCCTTAAAAAACACAATTTACAGACACTGTGTCATATAAATGTATCTACTTGATACAAACTAAATTATCCTTAAAAGACACAATTTACACACACTGTATCCTATCAACATATCTACTTGATACAAACTAAATTATCCTTAAAAGACACCATTTACAGACAGTGTCATATCAATGTATCTACTTGATACAAACTAAAATATTCTTAAAAGACACAATTTACAGACACTGTGTCCTATCAACATATCTACTTGATACAAACTAAATTATCCTTAAAAGACACAATTTACAGACACTGTATCCTATCAACATATCTACTTGATACAAACTATATTATCCTTAAAAGACACAATTTACAGACACTGTCCTATTAATGTATCTACTTGATACAAACTATAATATTATCCTTAAAAAACACAATTTACAGACACTGTCCTATCAACATATCTACTTGATACAAACTATATTATCCTTAAAAGACACAATTTACAGACACTGTCCTATCAATGTATCTACTTGATACAAACTATATTATCCTTAAAAGACACAATTTACAGACACTGTCCTATCAATGTATCTACTTGATACAAACTAAATTATCCTAAAAAGACACAATTTACAGACACTGTCCTATCAACATATCTACTTGATACAAACTATATCCTTAAAAGACACAATTTACAGACACTGTGTCCTATCAACATATCTACTTGATACAAACTATATTATCCTTAAAAGACACAATTTACAGACACTGTGTCCTATCAACATATCTACTTGATACAAACTATATTATCCTTAAAAGACACAATTTACAGACACTGTCCTATCAACATATCTACTTGATACAAACTATATTATCCTTAAAAGACACAATTTACAGACACTGTCCTATCAACATATCTACTTGATACAAACTATATTATCCTTAAAAGACACAATTTACAGACACTGTCCTATCAACATATCTACTTGATACAAACTATATTATCCTTAAAAGACACAATTTACAGACACTGTGTCTTATCAATGTATCTACTTGATACAACTATATTATCCTTAAAAGACACAATTTACAGACACTTTGTCCTATCAATGGATCTAATTGATACAAACTAGATTATCCTAAAAAGACACAATTTACAGACACCGTGTCCTACCAGAATATCTACTTGATACAAACTAAGTTATTCTAAAAAGACATAATTTGCAGACATGTGTCATAACAATGTATCCGCTTGATACAAACTAAATTATCCTAAAATGACACAATTTACAGACACTGTGTAAATATTCGTCCTGATAGATATGCCTGAAATATTTGCCACTGGACATTAAGCAACCAACAATCAATCAATCCTATTAAAATATCAACTTAGTACAGAGAAAATTTGTGGTCTAATACATTATCTGAATTAATGAAATATATTGGAATACCCTTTAACAAGCATTGTAATAGTAATTTCAAACAGAAACTAGAAGATTTCTACAAAATTAAATTAAATTTGAACTATCTAAGATAAAAGATGGAAACTGTGGTTAACTTTTTATTTATCACTAAATTAAGAATAAGTGCACACTCATTATCAATAGAAACGGTAGGTATGCAAGACCAACAATACCCTCTAATGAGAGATTTTGTAAATTTTGCACTGGAAACACGGATACACAAAATATTTTAACATGTATGTATTCGGTTAAGTTAGGTGCATCTTCTAAATGTACACCAACATAAATACTTATGTAAATAAGGAAAGCATCTATCCATGTGTTAATATCAGTAATCTTTTTACTTAGTTTAGTTTGGATAATCAGCTGTCCATTTGTGAGGTCCCTCATGGGGGGTCCTAGTAATCACATAATCACCATTTTTTTGCCAATATAATCACATAATCATTAAATATTTGCTTATCTTTAGTAATCAAATAATCATAAACTAAAAATACAGTCCTAGGTTATCAAATAATCATGAAATATTTGGCTTAATAATCAAATAATCATTAAAAAAAAAACAAAAAAAAAACGGCCAAGTAATCACATAATCAAAAACCCCATGAGGGCCCTCATTTGTATCTACTGTTCTGTGCCTGAATTTGTATTAAAGCAATATATACCTAAATCTACATATTCACCATTAATTATTTTGTTCCGAGTTTTGTGAAACATTTAAACATAGATTATCATTTGCACTAGTTATTGGCAAATATTAGAACTTTGTGTTATACCTGAGGGGGGATAGGAGGGGTCCTGATCCCGAAATCCCGGACTTAAAAAAACGAAATCCCGAGGTCCCGAATTTAAATAAAGTAAATCCCGACGTCCCGAAATCCGAAAAAAATGATTCCCGGATCTCGAAAGGGTCAATCCCGAAATCCCGAGCTTAAAAACGCCCGATCCCGAAGTCCCGATAAAGGTCCTATCCCCCCTCATACCTGTATTCGATTGTTGCCTTTCATTGACTGAGTCAGGAGATGTAACACTAACAGTAGCTGGAGAGTGAATAAGGGCATTGCCATTGACAATCTGAACAACTTCATTCCTAAGTTCTGGAGTCATCATACATGTAGCTAAAACTTGCGTGGAAGTATGCTGTCCAACGACATTGCTAGATCTGTTTCCCAATTTCCATAAGATGTTTGGTTTTTAAAACTGAAATATTACTACAATAATATTAGTGAAACGACCGTTGAAAAGTTATAATATCTATACAACTCGTCTAAACATCAACCCAACAATGTTAGATCTGTATATTTTATAAACTTCATACATTTATTCATTATTGGTTTCTCTTTAAATTGCTTGCTGTGTAGCAGATGAAACATTTCATATAACGATAGTTTTAAAATCGCAGACGTCCATGCGACACGTGTCTTTAAAACCATGTGCGCAGTTTTTATCTGAAATTACGGGTCTGTTAAAATTTATATTTTTGGAAATATAATTCATGATTTCCACTGAATTAAACCAACAATTAAAAATTTACAATGCAATATTTAGAAACTCTTTACAGAAGAAACAACAAAAGATATAAAATCTTTAACACTATTTTATACTGGATCAAAACCATGTGCTTTTCCCATCTTTCAAACTTTCCGAACCTTTTCAGTAAAATAAGATTTTTTGAAAGACATCCATTTCATATACCAAAGACATCCATTTCATATACCAAAGACATCCATTTCATATACCAAATCAAAGAAATATTATTAACTTTTGAAACAAACATTAGTTAATTCATACGGAACCCAATTTTTTTGCGTCTTCCCTCTGCTGTATCGTACGTGGTAAAGAAAGAATGATGACGTCACAGTTATCAAGGTTAAAATAATTAACGTGACTCATAATACATAACAAGTTCCACCACGTGTTCAAAGCGGGACAACTCCCAAAACGTAAGCCCACTTTCCTCCGATAACCGGATTTATTCTTCATAGGAATAAATCTTATTATGTTTGTCTATGTTTGTATAGCTTACCGACTCTAAATAAAGCTTATTTATTTATTATTATATTTACATACGCCGCATGCAGATACTTCTTGAGTGTTGTTACATAAAAATGGAAAATTTACTATGTAAAAAATATAATATTAGTTTAAACCAAGGCATGAAGCAAACATACAAATCATCTATCGCAAATTTATCTGGATAGACGTGGTTACCTTAGTCACCAAACTTTAAATTAAAAAATACTAAACTCATCATCGATATCGGGCATTGTTTTTTTTAAATCTTGAAACAACTCATCAGTGATGCTAAAATAAAAAAAAGATAAAAAGGGCATAAAAAACCAACGAATTTAAAATGCAGGAAGACATAAAAATTCGAAAGGTTTTGCCAAACACAGCTAAGCAGTCAGGAGTCTACTTCGTCAAAATTATCTCCCCATTACGCCAGTTCATTTTCACAATCGTAGAAATGGAAGCCATTGTAGAGATGACGCGCTACCAATATTGCTCTTGGAAACCGATAAATTTATCCACATTGCACCATTACGATCCTTATATGTCAGTTGTATTTTAAAAGACAAATGTATTAACTAGCTAATGAGCATCAGTTAAAAATCTAGTCTGCATTGATTCAACTTAAAACTATTGTCTGATCGGTTGTCAGGTGGAATTTTCGAAAATTCATAAACATTTAAAAAAATTCTAATTAAATATTTCGTGGAAGGGCAGACTAGATTTTTTTAGTGTATGAAGACTATAAACCCTGGTAATCACACACAAAAAATTAGAACTTTTCGAAGATATGCATTTTCATCGTCCAACTTGAAAGACTGTCGTCAAATACTTTCAGTAAATAAATAGCTATTCGAACACACCTTCTCTGTTTTTGTGACTCATTAGATAGGTATTTCAGTCGGAAACCAGGTTGAAATACAACAAAAGAATCGAAGCTCTCTATTAGAGAAGGCGATAAATGTTTACTGTATTGTTTACTATAGTGACAGATTTTTAAAAAGTTAATAGAAACAAACAAAACTGCAATTTTCTAATTGTTCTGCTTAACTATGTACTAGATAAATTGAAAACTTATGCAAATGGTGTTTTTAAAATAAAACACCTCGTAATTGAGAAGGAAATTGCAATTTTGTTTGTTTCTATTAACTTTTAAAAAATTTGTCACTATAGTAAACAATACAGTAAACATTTATCGCCTTCTCTAACAAAGAGCTTCGATTCTTTTGTTCTATTTCAACCTAGTTTCCGACTGTAAGATAAACACGGAAGTACTAACAATAAAAAAGCGGCCTCTTCATAGTTGAACCTATAGTAAATATTCCCAACTTCTTTTTGTTTCTTAATTAGAAACACCATTTTCACGTCTCCGTCATACTTATTAGGAAAAAAACTTATCCTCATCGTATATCTGCTTTGAGACATATCATCTATTATTTACTGATCACGAGGAACATGACGGGTGCCACAAGTAGAGCAGGGTATTGCCGGTAAATTTAACCTTGAGCACAAGAAATTACCCATGTATGGTTTTTAGTAAGGTTCGTGTTGCTTGGTAAGAATTGTACGATGTAGTAGTTTAGTAGGCTATTTCTTTTTTTGCTTTTTTGACATGATTGATTATCTGTTTTTGTTCGACTTGTGATTTTTATAGCCCTTTTATAATCTACATCCCCATTTTGGCAAAGGAGCATAGTTAGTCCCTCAAGAATTTTAAATTATGCCTTTTGAAAAATGTGTTTTTGTCGATGAAAGAAATTCAAGCATTTTGATGTTTTAAGTTTCTGAAAACTGTGATACTCATAAAGCAGTGTTCTAAATATATTCAGCAATCTCCAAAAGTCAAAACTTTGGAAAGCTGATGATACATTAATACATCATACACGAGAATCCGACATAAAAGATGCAGTTATACACCTTTATTAAGGTACGCAAATATGAATGGTCATTTTTTTTTGCTGAAAGAGTTTAAAGCTTAGTTTTTGGGGGATAAATGTACCTAATAGTTTCATTTGCTTTATTTACTAATATCGTATTTTAGACTCCTTAAGGATGTACTTAGGTGAGGTTAGGTGAAAATAAATAAATTAAGAAGTGTAAATTAATACTATAAACTGGCTGGTAGAGCATCAATAAAGGATAAAAATAAGCTAAAAATATTGACAGGTCATGGACCTCCTTTTCGAGATATTTGAGATTTAAAATATGGCGGGAAAAGGCTGACTCGGACTTTTACCTTATATTTGCATTGGTATTATTAGTTCTCTAAACAAAAAACAAAAAATTAAGAATCTTCTAAAATTTTGGTAAATGACCTTTCATGAGCTATTAAGTCTTATATGAAAAAATAAATGGGTGTTATGGGGCAAAATATTTTACATTGTATTGTATGGGAAAACACCAAGGAGTCCGAACATATGACACAAATTCCAAAACCTCACCTAAGTACATCCTTAAAGACGTGCAATTTTCTGGCTTTTACTTTTGTTGCATCATTTCCTTTTGGTTATCAAGTTGATCCCTGGTAAAGGACTACCGGTGTTCTATAAAATAATGGTAATATAGATCACACACAAAAATAAACAGCTGCGTCATGAGCGCATGATACGCCCGACGTCTTGTGTGGAAGTTTTATGCAATAATCATAAATAGTTTCTGAGAAAGTTTTAAGTAATAACCATATATTGTTTTTGAGACACGGCGAGGACATGTGAAATCCCCAACCCTGTTTTTTTTTTTTTACAAAAAACTAAATTTCACGAAAATAAAATTTTGAATCAAAACCAAAAAGTATATAGATCTTTAGATTAATATAACAAAGAAGTGTGTAAAGTTTTAAGCAATAATCAAAAATTATTTTTGAGATACGGCACGACATGTAAAAAAAAAAATCCCCTTTTTAACAAAATACTCAATAACTCCAAAATAAAGTTTTGAATCATCACCAAAAAGTATACAGATCTTTAGATTAATATAACAAAGAAGTGTGTTAAGTTTTAAGCAATAATCATAAATGGTTTTTGAGATACGGCACAATATGTAAAAAAAACCTCCCCCTTTTTTTACAAAATACTCAATAACTCAAAAATGAAATTTTGAATCATCACCAAAAAGTATACAGATCTTCAGATTACTATAACAAAGACATGTGTAAAGTTTTAAGCAATAATCATAAATCGTTTTTGAGATATGGTGCGACATGTAAATAACCCCTCCCCCTTTTTTACAAAATACTCAATAACTCAAAAATAAAATTTTGAATCATCACCAAAAAGTATACAGATATTAAGATTAATATAACTAAGAAGTGTTAAAAGTTTTAAGCCATAATTAAGAATCGTTTTTGAGATACGGTGCGACATGTGAAAAAAACACACCCCTGTTTTAGTTACAAAGTGCCGTAACTCAAAAAGTTTTAATCTTATTTTCACCAAAAAATATACAGATCATTTGACCATCATAAGAAACAACTATGTTAAGTTTCATGAAATTTGGATAAGTCGTTCTCAAGTTACGGTGCGACATGTTTACGCCGGACAGACAGACGGACGGACAGACAGACGGACGGACACCGGACATTTGTATACCATAATACGTCCCGTCAAAATTTTGACTGGCGTATAAAAACCCGTCAAGTATACAAACAAACAAGAAACAAACATTATACTGTATCATCGCATGTTTGCAGCTACTGAGAGCTACTCTTCAAAAGTCCTTTACATTTTGACATGAACTAATTCCGCCGTAAACATGTAAACGGTCGTATTGGGTACATATATTTATGTGCGGTTCGCGTATGATTTTTGAAGTATGTAATGTATTCTATTGGAAACCGGTTTTGGCGGTCAGTATATAATAAAAAGTTTGCACGAGATTTATCTGATTGTCGTACGCTTCTTTTGTATTGAAGTTTATTTTTCATTAAGAATTCTGTTTTTTATTATGTATTGAAGTTTTATGTAAAGAATTAATGTGTTATGTATATATTTTGTAGATGTTTGATTGCTGTCGTTTACCGGTATTGTTGATTGTGTGATGTTTATAAACCGGGATTTGTTTTCGTAGATGCATGGTTTCCGTATTCAAAACATGTTTGATATTAGAAATATTGTGATCTCTGGATCTATAGTTATTAAAATCAAGATGGTCATTGCGCGTTACAGTACCTAAATATGTATTTAGTTTTCTATTATGCCTTTATCGTATAAAGGTACATATCTGAATGTGCTCAGATATGTATGCTTTACAAAAATCAAAAGAGATTTAGCACATAAATACTTTATGTTCGTTTGAATACAGTGAATTTAGAAAATAATTCAATTTATGAAATCATAGATTTCACAAAGCAATGTTTGAAACGGTTCATTATGTAACGATCTTAAGCAATGCCAGAACAAACTGTACATAATGTCAAGAAAGGTGAAACAAATGATCCCTAGTGAAACATTGTAGTTTTTCGGAAAACTGGTTTTTTTTTGGGTACCTTAGCATTATCTATGATGTTGTAATAATTTTAGGGCAAACGTATCAATAATTGACCAGATAATCACACAACAGGTACATCCCAGATAATTTCTTCTCTCCATGGTTCATGTGTCTCCACTTCATTTAAAATTTACATGTTCCTTAATCGTGCTGTGCAACAGCATTTTTGAAGCATATTTATTATTTGAAAAAAAAATCAAAACATTTGGCATTCATGATAACATCGCATAAGTGCGTACCCTCGAGTGATATAATTTTGTAAAAATTTGACAAATGATATGCGGTCTTGTCGCAGTTAAAGCAGGCCTCGGTTTATCATAATCATACAAAAACAAAGTGTGGGCAACCTTACGTAAAATATTTGAAAGGAATCTAAAACAATCTTCTAAGTGTTGTTTACTTGGGTTTTTCTCATTGTTTACTTGGGTTTTTCTTATTGTTTACTGCCAAAACAACTGATTAGATACCTTCCTTGGATTATTATAAAGATGTCTGTCAGTTTATCTCAAACGAAGTCTTCCATTGAAACATTTTCAAAAACATGTGGTTTTTCATTGTTTAAATAATAAAACAAATTTTAATCTTCATCATATCTACCCTTAATTGAACTTGAAACATGTATTTACACTTTTGTTAGTGAGATAAAACATGCTTTAAAAATCTTTAAATGGAGATTTATATTTTATAAAGTCATGATGATGAAGAATTAAGGGTCGGGTTCTAAAGTGTTTGGTCGCGCGTGCCAAAAAAATGTCCGCACGGAATGTGTATTTCGAAATCAGATTCAAATAGTTTCAGTATATCTCTTTATAGTTTGCCTTCTACAAAGTATGCTTGCATTTTGTCAAGTTTTTATTGTCCGTTTATAGTACGATTTGCTGGTTCATCTAAAATATATAATATGAAGAAGAACGTATTAATTGGAGACGAATCTAAAGGGATATACGATACAGTCGGGCTATTTTCAAAACTAAGAATTTTTAATTCATACATGTACAGTACGTTGAATAGGTCCGTGTTACACTTATCAATTCAAAGTTTTAAAAAGTTTGATACCTCAGTGCATTTTCACAAATTTTGCGTCATATATTATGTATAATGACATATTAAACTGAATAAAATCAAACATAATTTGTATATTAGGCACCTAATTATATTTGAAAGAATTTCATTGATAATCTATAATACATTTTGAATTCATTTATATATGTGGAGCATATCTAAACATCAATTAAGCCACTTCAAAGGGAACACTATTTAACCATTCCATTCATGAATGACGTACACAGGGGTATACTTATTATAGTAAAAACTTCATTCTGTAGAGTGTTTTATGCATTTCACGCAAGTACGTAAATATTTGACATTTTTCGATATAAACAAATAAACATCGAAAAAAAAATCATCACATAATTTATATGATTGACGTTTTTTCTTACAAAGCATAAGAATAACTTATACTAACCAAAAATAAAGATAAAATGGGGTATATATGTTGTGTACAAGATGTAAGTTTGTACAAATTATAATTTGTACAGGGTTTTTGTACAAGTTATAAGTTTTTTGACACCTACCTTCTTGCAACAGGGGATACAAGTTTAACTGATAAAATGTACCAGTGTAATGTTTTAAATTAAAAAAAATATACGTCAACCTAACATTTAGTGCTATTCTCCTTGCCTTCAAACTGGAAATGAGGATACCTGAATGGTTTAAATTCTAATTTTATTATTTTCCTTATACGATATTCATGTCCATACAAAATCTTTGTGTGGCCTTATAATGTTTTTGCATCAATGCCCAGTTTTAGACTGTATCATGAAGTTGTGAAAAATTGACAGAAATATGCAGAGCAAAAGACTTGCATCATCCATTTTTGTTCAGCAGGTCATAAAACACTGATAACTTGTACAAAAAATTCTGTACAAATTATAATTTGTACAACATTACAACTTGTACACAACATATATACAACAAATAGTTGTAATCAAACAAGTACGTTCTATCTATAATACTGAACAACAGTCCAAAGCTCTCTCTCTCTCTCTCTCTCTCTCTCTCTCTCTCTCTCTCTCTCTCTCTCTCTCTCTCTCTCTCTCTCTCTCTCTCTCTCTCTCTCTCTCTCTCTCTCTCTCTCTCTCTCTCTCTCTCTCTCTCTCTCTCTCTCTCTCTCTCTCTCTCATCTCTCTCTCTCTCTCTCTCTCTCTACTGAACAACAGTCCAAAGCTCTCTATCTCTCTCTCTTGATTTCTCTTACAGACGATTCCAACTAAACAAGGAGAAAATGGGTCCGTGTAACACTTATCAATTCAAAATTCTAAAACGTTTTCAAATTTTAGATTTTTGAAATTTTGATCAAAATTAAAAAAATTATATCAAAATTAAAAAAAAAAATCTAATAAGTTTAAATATAATAAACTATATGCAATAAGTGTGAAAGCATAGTGCAAAGTATAAAAGCATTTCATTGCTATAACCAACTAGAAAAGTGCATCTCAGCTTGAGTTTAAACATTGGTTTCATTAGAATTTAATTACAGTCTTATAAGAATCAATTAAATATTAATATTTATTCATACAATTCATATATTCAGAAACAAATTTGATATTAGCATTTGATTGATATTTTTTACAAGATATCAAACAGTGCAATCAAGAGCAATTTATTTTTTATCCGACTACACTGAATAAACTGTTCGAAGGCATGTTTTAAATAAATGTCTCCTTTTTCTTATACAAGTCTACATATTTAAGATATTTTCTCTCTTGTTACTTTGAAGTTCAGTGTTAATAATCAAAGAAAAGTTTGAAAGACATCTAAGGCATGCATAGCGAATGCGTTTCACTTTTAATTCTAAATGAGAAAAATGATAAATTATATTATATATAGACAATTTATTCAATTTCACGAAATTTCATAAAACTATGTATTTTAGAATAGTCATGCTCCTCTTTTCATAACCATAGAAGTTACTTCATATTCATTAGTATATATTGGACCAGTCAACTGCTAATTGGAGATCATGGCTTGCACAATGTTCTAGATTAAAAAAAATAAGAGTCAAAAACTACATTAGACAAATTGAACTACTTTGTTATGATTTTTACCATCAGCCTCATACTGAGCAGCTGAAATATAATTGTCAGTGAGCCATCCATCCACTAGATACGAACATGTGAGTGTGTCCACCGCTCCCTCATAACCGAAGCATGGTTTCTATATCGTACATATCCACCAATAGAATATATATATTTTTATTTCCAAAATTACAGGGCCCACAAAGCGCATAAAATGAGATATGTAACAATTGATTGACATAATTGGTAACTACAACAATAAAAGTCACAGAGTATTATAGCACTGGAAAAGTATGTGAGCCCATTCAACAGCTCCATTATCCAAGCTCTAAACATCATATACTGATAATTTTTAAAAATGAAAGGCAATTTTGATGGTTATTCATAGTTTATTTTCGACAGTATTAGTTTGAAAGTCACTTTGGTATATTTTGTCTCTTTCTAAGAAAAAAAAAACGAAAAAAAAACACACACAACAAAGAAGTTTTTGGCTAAAAAAAATGACTAGATCGTCGAGTCGAAGATTAGACACAAAGCACCATGGTCAAAAGAAAACGAAAAAAAGAGAAGCAAACGACTATTCAAAAAAAAAAAAATCAAAACATAAAATTCTGAAGAATGAAACAACCAACAATACCATAAGCATTTTGCTGATTCCTCCTTAAGTTCCGCTGATAAATTGTATTTCAAATGTCAAATTAAAAAAAAAAGAGGACGGAATTGTAAAAACGTAGGGTGTGTTTAGGTAAGTGTAAAACATTTCTGTAATGTTATGGATAATTAAGACATAAAAGAGGTTACCATATTTCAGTCCTTTTGGTTCTCTGGCTAACACATAATCATAAGCTCTATCTAGTTAATCAACCTATTGTTAGAGTATAGATTCTCACAAACCACGACTTAAAACTGTACCGTTTACTCTCAATTCTGCAGTGAAAACCCTCCGACGTCTTCAGATGATGACAAGGTTATATACTGGTATCTCATTTTATTAGGGGCAAATGTAACTACAAATATGTATGTCCCATTTATGAGCATTATGTTTTCTGGTCTGTGAGTCCGTTCGTCGTCCGTTCGTCCCGCTTCAGGTTAAAGTTTTTGGTCGAGGTATAGTTTATGATGAACTTGAAACTTAGTACACATGTTCCTTATAATATATGATCTATCTAATTTTAATGCCAAATTAGAGATTTTACCCCTTTTTCGCGGTCCACTGAACATAGAAAATGATAGTGCAGATGGGGAATCCCATCCGTGTACTTAAGACACATTCTTGGTGGTTTTTTTTTTAATTCACAGTTCAAAAGACCGTCGCAAATGTCAAAACGATCAATTCACTTGTCATAATATATCTTATTAATCTATGTGAATGTGCATTTATTCATAAACATTTCATTTGTATGTAAAATGTAAAAACACATATCATGTAAGGAAGTTTTAATCACTTTATTAAAATATGACATATTTAAGCACCGACTTTTACAGTAAAGAAAACCATATTGTAATCCAATGTAGTACAATATGTTGTTT